>NW_026690784.1:0-336457 GCF_019097595.1 Hemibagrus wyckioides | reverse complement strand
TATGCCATAACATTATGACCACTTGCCTAATATTGTGTTTGTCCCCCTTTTGCTGCCAAATCTGCCCTGCAGCCCTGCTCCATAGAGGTGTGGTCTCCTCTAGATCCCTATATGTATGTAATTTTATATATATATATATATATATATGACAAATGAAGTGAATAATTATCTGAACTAATTATCTTATCATGGCACCTCTTTGTGGGTGGGATATATATTAGACAGTAAGTGAACATTTTGTCCTCAAAGTTGATGTGTTAGATGCAGAAAAAAAGGGCGAGTGTACGCATTTGGGCGACTTGACAAGGGCCAAATTGTGACGGCTAAACGACTGGATCAGAGAATCTCCAAAACCACAGCTCTTGTGGGGGTGTTCCAGGTCTGCAGTGGTCAGTATCTAAAGTGGTCCAAGGAAGGAACAGTGGGGAACAGACAGGGTCATGGGCAGCCAAGGCTCATTGATGCACATGAGGAGCGAAGGCTGGCCCATCTGATCTGATCCCAAAGACAAGCTACTGTTGCTCACCTTGCTGAAGTTAATGCTGGTTCTGATAGAAAGGTGTCAGTGGATGACGGGTCAGGGCTGTTTCAGCAGGTGGTCACAATGAACCAAAATTTGCTCCTTCCTGATTTTTTTCCCCCACATTTGTCACACTTAAATGATTCAGCTCATCAAGCAAATTATTTTTTATACAAGGATAACCCAAGTAAATACAAAATGCAGTTTTTAAATTATATCATTTCTTAAGGGAAAAAAGCTGTCCAAACCTGCCTGGTTTGCCTATGTAAAAAAGTAATTTCCCCCACACTAATAACTGGCTATGCCACCTTCAGCAGCAACAACTGCAATCGAGCATAAATGATAACTGGCAAGGAGTCTTCCACATCACTGTAGAGAAAATTTGGTCAACTCTTCTTTGGAGAATTGTTTTAAAGAAAACCAATCAGACCCTACTGTAGGTCTACATGCAGCCATAAGCCAAGGATGCCATACTGCTCTCTGCATCACACACTCATGCAGAAACACTCTCATTACTCTGTACTTAAATACACAAACCTAAACAAAGCACAGGTGACACCTATTAGACATAATGACAGAGACTGGAAACCAACAAAAAGGCAGTGGGGGTCTCTAGTGGCCAGAAAAAGTCACAACCCTGACAGGAAACCAGTAGATATTTTTCCTGTATATTTCAGTCTAGTTGTGTTGATATTTAACATGATCAGAAAATGACAGATGATTTTCAAAGTCTTTTGCTGTTTCATTATAAAATGGACATAATAAAGCCTCCAAAAGTCATGATGGACAAATCAATGTGTATAAATTACACCAAAATATGGATTTTAATTAAAACGCTTAAGAGAAACATTATTACAGACTTTTGCATAACAGCTGGATAGACTTTTATTTGATAATTATGTGCAGTATTGACATTAAAATTTATACTTGATTTGGATTGGTCAGAAGGTGTTCAGCATGGCCCTGATAGCAGTTCAGGTTTCAAATCAAATCTCTCTTTTTTAAGAATGACCTCTGTCTGATTATTGTTTCTCTAAAAACTCCAATCATTTAACCCTCCTGTTATCTTCGGGTCAGTTTGATCCGCTGTAAAAAGTACTCAAGTACTTTTTTTTTTTTAAGTGCAAAATATATGTTAATGTGTTGGAAACAACCTTTATCTAAAGGTACTTCAAGAATTTGATCTAGATGGGATTTTTTGTGGAAGATTCGAAAAGTTGGGAAATTAGTTTTTAACAAAGTTTTGGAACTGAAAATATCTAAAAACATGAACGGAAAGGGGAATTTTTGTGTTAGAAAAGCTAGGAAAAATATTATCAATGTAGATATAATTAACAACTGTACAAATAATTGCCGGACAATGGAATTACTGTTAGGAAAACATGAGATGGCAATTTGGTTTTAAAAGTATTTCCCCGCAGATTCTGGCTGGTCATTTGTTCCAAATAAAAGATGAGATGTGTTGTTTTAAAGTCTTAAAGAAAGTTTTAGATATAAAAATTGGAACACACTAAAATAAATACAGAAATCTAGGCAAAATGTTCATCTTTACTGAGTTTAAACGACCAGCCAGAGAAATGGGGAGAGCTGACCAGCGAGCAAAATCATTCTGAGATTTTGTGAACTGTACCAGCTCTCCCAATTGTTCAGTATGAATGGCAATTGCTAAGGGTTCAATTACCAATGCAAAAAGCAAAGGTGAAAGTGGGCAGCCCTGTCTTGTGCCACGTTTCAAGGGGAAATAAGAGGAAGATACTCCATTTGTCCAAACTGAGGAGACTGGGAAGGAATATAAAATTTTAATCCAGGAAATGAATGTGTTGCCAAAACCAAATTTCTGTAGCACATAAAAAAATGTAATCCCAATCCACATGATCTACATGATCATGTTTGTGTCAGTTTCTTCCTCCTCCCTGCTCCCCAAAACATGCAATCAGGTGAACTGGCTACATGCAATCATGTTCACTTCAAGAGAGAGAAAAGAGAGGTTTAAAATCATTTCTATAATCTACTATTTAAAACAGTCCAGGCTGGTGGAGGTGGTGCAACGGTGTGGGAAATGTTTTTATGGCACATTGGGCCTGCTGGGCTGCTTAAATGCCACAGCCTCAGAAAGTTATTAGTGTATTAGTGCCGATCTTTAAGATTAAGGGTGACGTGCAGAGTTGCAGCAACTATAGGGGGATAAAGTTGATGAGCCATACAATGAAGCTATGGGAAAGAGTAGTGGAAGCTAGGTTAAGGAAGGTAGTGGAAATTTGTGAGCAGCAGTATGGCTTCATGCCCAGAAAGAGCACAACAGATGCAATTTTTGCTCTGAGAATGTTGATGGAGAAGTATAGGGATAGTCAGAGAGAGTTGCACTGTGTGTTTGTAGACTTGGAGAAAGCGTATGACAGGGTGCCAAGAGAAGAGCTGTGGTACTGTATGAGGAAGTCAGGAGTAGCAGAGAAGTATGTCAGAGTGGTGCAGGACATGTATGAGAGGAGCAGGACAGTGGTGAGGTGTGCTGTAGGGCAGACAGAGGATTTCAAAGTGGAGGTGGGACTGCATCAGGGATCGGCTCTGAGCCCCTTCCTGTTTGCTATGGTGATGGACCAGTTATCAGAGGAGGTCAGACGGGAGTCTCCTTGGACAATGATGTTTGCAGATGACATTGTGATCTCTAGTGAGAGCAGGGAGCAGGTGGAGGAAAACCTGGAGAGGTGGAGGTTTGCGCTGGAGAGACGAGGAATGAAACTTGGTCGTAGTAAGACTGAGTACATGTGTGTGAATGAAAGGGAGGGAAGTGGAACAGTAAGATTACAGGGTGAAGAGGTGAAGAAGGTACAGGAGTTTAGGTACTTGGGGTCAACAGTCCAGAGTAATGGAGAGTGTGGGATAGAGGTAAAGAAGCGAGTGCAGGCAGGTTGGAATGGGTGGAGAAAGGTGTCGGGAGTTCTGTGTGATAGAAAAATTTCAGCAAGAATCAAGGGGAAGGTGTAGAGGACAGTGGTGAGACCGGCCATGCTGTACGGTTTAGAGACAGTATCACTGAGACAGAGACAGGAGTCAGAGCTGGAGGTAGCAGAGCTGAAGATGTTGAGGTTCTCTTTGGGAGTGACCAGGTTGGACAGGATTAGGAATGAGTACATCAGAGGGACAGCTCATGTTGGAGGTTTGGGGGACAAAGTTAGTGAGGACAGATTAAGATGGTTTGGACATGTTCAGAGGAGGGAGAGTGAGTATATTGGTAGGAGAATGTTGGACATGGAGCTGCCAGGCAGGAGGAAAAGAGGAAGGCCAAAGAGGAGGTATATGGATGTAATAAATGAGGATATGAAGCTAGTGGGTGCAAGTGTTGGAGATGCAGAAGATAGGGATAGGTGGAGAGAGATGATTGGCTGTGGCGACCCCTGAAGGGAAAAGCCTGTCATCATAATACACACAAATAATCTCATCTCATCTCATCTCATCTCATCTCATCTGTTGTGCATTAATCACTAAAGTTAAAAGTAAAAGGTAATGTAAGAATGGAGTATTTAAAACCTTTTATATTCTTATACACAAATGCCTGACAAGATTTCATATCTTGCAGTGCCTTCTGCTGCCCTCTCCATACCACCTGAGTTCTTTCAGAGAGAACTTGCATCTACCAAGCAACAGGTGGAGGAGAAAAGACTGCAGAAACGTAAGAGGCCTGAAGCTCACCATCAGCTGACAAGATCATCAGCGTCTCTCTTCCTTCTATTATGGACATGTACTCCACACGCTGCATCCGTAAAGCAAACAGCATTGTGGACGACCCCACACACCCCTCACACACACTCTTCACCCTTCTGCCATCCGGAAAGAGGTACTGAAGCATTCAGACCCACACAACCAGACTGTTGAACAGCACACACACACACATATTTCTTGTTCACATGTACACGTCACTTTAATATTTGTATCTCTTTGCACTCACGGTCAAACACTATTCTTTTGCGTCAGCGTTATGTGTCTTGTTTGTCTGCACTGTCTTGTCTTGTCATCCTGTGCACTTATGTTGTATGTTTAGTTTCTAAAGAATGCACCTTGTAGTATAGTTGTATACTTGTAGTATAGGACCTCTGGTTCAGGAGGAACGTTGTTTCATTTCACCGTGTACTGCATCAGCTATATATGGTAATAAAGCTTCTTTGACTTTTGACCATGTCGGACGCCCGTGTAGGTTTTGTAAGATGGAACTAAAGCAGGGTCCGAACAGTCCACATATACACTACCAGTCAAAAGTTTGGACACTCCTTCTAATTCCATGGTCTTTCTTGATGTTTATTTCTTTCTACATTGTAAAACAATGCTGAAGGCGGCCGAAATCCAGAATAATGTCCTTTGAACAGTTGCTATTGAGACATGTCTGCTACTGATGCTCTGTAAAGCCTTCATAACGGCTCTAATCTGAGGTGCTGTTAATTGGTGATTTCTGAGGCTGGTAACTCTAAATGAACTTCTCCTCTGCAGCAGAGGTAAGTTTTGGTCTTGCTTTACTGGGATGGTCTTCATGTGAGCCAGTTTCATCATGTTGCTTGATGGGTTTTGCAAATGCACTTGACAATACTGTTCTTGCAAGAACTATTCCAGAACACCTGACCTTCGTGTCTTAAAATAACAACTGACTGTTTTTTGTTGTCGTTACATATGGATTACTTAAGTCCATGTGTGTTATTTCATAGTTTTGAAATCTCCAGTATTGTTCTAGGATGTAGAAAATAAATCCCTAAACAAAAAACATTGAATTAAAAGGTGTGTCCAAACTTTTGACTGGTAGTGTACACACACTTTTCTATATATTTTCAGATAGAATTTGTATTTATTTTTAGATATATTTTGTATATATTTTGTCTTTATTTTAATGTGTATTAAATTAATTAGTGTTTAAAGTTTGCAATAATATGTATATATGTGTGTGTGCAGTCTCTGGTGTGTGTTTTTTCACATTTTTTGTGACTTTTGTTTCGATTGCTCTTTAGTGTTAAAAATGTCAAATAAATAAATTGATTGATAAACACTGATTTCTTTGTTGTTGTGTCTCTATTTACAGAATTCATTATATATTATTCATAAATGTGTGTTTACATAAACTCTTTCATGAACTGCATGCTGTCTTTGTGCTTATAGTTCACAAAGCCGTATGCAGCATTTTTTTGTAGCATTGCAGCAATTTTCACTCAGTTAAAAAATTTCATTCATTTGCACTGAGTGGGATTCGAACCCCGTTCCTGACAAACGTTTTAATAAATTTAAATTGGCTGTGACATGAATTTACCACCTGGGACAACAGCAGAAAAGCTTCAATTTCCATTTTTCCAAGCTTCCAGTTTTGTAATAATTCAAGAGTGTGTATGTTACACAGACAATCTCTAAATAATTTAAAAGCCCAATTTGTTGTTCAATATTGTTTTAGGCTTTATATTGCAAAAGTTAAATGGTAATGACTATTAGGCTCTGTGGCGTTATAGTTTGCTTGAGTTTTCACTGATTTTATTTAAATTCATTTTGGGATAGTTATTTCCTTTGCTATAAATCTTTATGAATAAAAATAAACAATAAACAACAATTCAAGAGTCTGTACATTGTTATAATATGCTATGTTACAAAGGTGTAGGTTACACAGGCAATCTATATTATTAAATAACTGCATATGGATTAAAAACAACACTCAGATTTATGCATGAATTTATACATTTCTATTTTCTACACTGCAGGGTTAGCTGATGTTTATTCAGATAAATAATACATAGAATAAATAAACAGTAAGTTGATAAATAAAATAAAATAAAAAGTAAGTAGATAAATAAGAGAAAGAAAGAAAGAAAGAAAGAAAGAAAGAAAGAAAGAAAGAAAGAAAGAAAGAAAGAAAGAAAGAAAGAAAGAAAGAAAAGAATGAATGATTTTCCCTAATGAAGTTTAAAGCATTAACCAACTCTTTATTAAAACATTCAGTGTTATGGAAAAGAACCATAATGACAGATATTCACACATTTATAGTCTGTAGGAAATAAAAAGCTATAATGCATCACATGAAAGTAAAAGTAAAAAAACTGTAAGGACGGTTGAGAATGAACTCATTTCTGTATCCAATAAAGCGGTCATGTCACGGTACAAAAACGAAAGACTCGAACCCGAAGACTCGAAAGGTGAACTAATCTTTTCTGTTTACTGATCTTATGCGATGTTGCGCATGCGCGGTGAACACAATATGAACAAATCACTCCCCGAGACGACTCGATGTTCTCGAGTCATGGGAAAGATTCGTTCAAAATGAACGTCTTAAGCAAGTGAGAAGATGGGCGATTCCACACAGCTACATGTAATCCATATCAATGTATACGTTAGTTAGATGCCCTTATTGTCCAAGGAATCAGGTATAATATGTCTAAAATGGTTGTTAAATGACCCCAGTTGTTTTGTGTAGGTGTGGAGGACATGGTGCTTTCTTTCTAGAGGAGCAGAGTGCTGGGGTTGTGCTTACAGAGACTGAATGGATGCTGTGACCACAGGCACAGTTTAGGACACACACTGACCCAAACTCCCCATCCTGAGACTTTGGAAGAGATCTGTATTTATTAGTTTTAAACTATGTGCAGCAAATTGTGGAAAAAATGTGTTTTAATTACGTTTATAGCATCATTTTGCAATGCATTTAACCCTAAATCCTTCTGCAGCTTTTATGGTGGCATGCAACTCCATAATGATGTTGATCTGTCTCTAACACACATACATAAATAAAGAGTCTAGAAATCATTTCTAATTTAAAGAGTTGTTTTGAGCTTGACTCTGACAAGAAGCCATTGTTAATATGAATAAACAGCTCTCTCTCTCTCTCTCTCTCTCTCTCTGGCCTTAATATGAAACAGTAACACTCACCGCTTTAATAAAACTTTATTTTCTTTCTTTCTTTTTTTCAACATAGGACAGAACTAGCAGTAACAGCCCTTGACACAGAATTACAAAAACTTAAAAAAAACTTATTATAAATGATAAAACTACTGCAATGGGCAGAAACAGAAGTGCAGAGTCAAATACTTTAAAAACATTATGCAAAAAAAACAAACCAACAACTGTATTTTATATATCAAACATGTAGATCTTGTATAAGCAAGAACACTGCTGTAATGGCAGCCCTGAACATTCAGACTAAAGCTTTTATCTTTCCTGGTTTCTGGAATGGCCATGTCCTGATTAGTGCATGTGTCCGTCTCTGATCCTGCAGCCCCTGACCCTGTATCTGACTGACCTGACCCTGTATCTGAGCCTGTATCTGACTGACCTGAGCCTGTATCTGACTGACCTGAGCCTGTATCTGAGCCTGTATCTGACTGACCTGACCCTGTATCTGACTGACCTGAGCCTGTATCTGACCCTGTATCTGACTGACCTCAGCCTGTATCTGATCCTGTATCTGACTGACCTGAGCCTGTATCTGACCCTGTATCTGACTGACCTGAGCCTGTATCTGACCCTGTATCTGATTGACCTGAGCCTGTATCTGATTGACCTGACCCTATATCTGACTGATCTGAGCCTGTATCTGACTGACCTGAGCCTGTATCTGACCCTGTATCTGACTGACCTGAGCCTGTATCTGACCCTGTATCTGACTGATCTGAGCCTGTATCTGACCCTGTATCTAACTGACCTGAACCTGTGGATATGGTGATACAGGACTCTGATTAAGAGTCTGGGTTAATACAGAGATCAGAGTAAACACAAAGTGAATGACATTACTTTAAAGCTCTACATTTCATCATGATGAAACTGAACACATGAGCTTAGTGCTGTTAGCGCACTACTCTACTGTTTGAGCAACAATAATGTTATGCTATGATGCTAATGATTGTACAATGATACACTTGTCCAGTTCATTAAAATACTCTTAATAACAGGAACAGGGTTATTATACTTCTAATAACAGGAAGTTTGACACGATACTACAATAGACACACATTTAAGAAACGGATTAATTAAATCTTCTCACTTGATTAAGACAGGTTCAAACACTAACCGGCAGAGTAGCGCGTCAGTGACGTCCCTTTACTGATAGGCTGTGATAGGGCAGTAGGTTGAGCAGTGGACCAATGGGGACTTTTATCCCGCCCCCTAATCTGCATAAAATTCTACGCGTGATTTTTGGAATAACAAACACTAGCATGCTGGAAAGAACAAACTAGCATCCTTGTGATTCACGTGTTTTATTTATTTTTACGAGTACGATATTTATGGCGCGGATTTGACGCTATATAAAACATTCAGGGCTGGATTAAACTCTTTCCGGTCTCGAGACCTATTGATAAGGATTAGCCCTAGCCACGCCCCTGGTTACCATGGAAATGTTCTGACATTACAGAATCAGAACAGTGACGTGGGACTGCTGAAGGGTTGATCATTTCTACTTTGGAGACGGTTCACACTTTCAGACTGAGGTAAGAGAGATTTTTTGTGTCTTCAAACTGACAAGTGTTTAAAACTCTAATTTAATGATCTAAACGAAAACATTATCCATTTAGTCAAAGTAGCTCTTAAAGGAAAACAGGTTGGAGAGTCCCGTTCTATAAAGTTCTGCTGTTGTTGTGTAGATTTGTAGCAATTCAGTGAAGATGATGGCAACAAAGGTGATGAGAAAACACGTTAAGGTTTTTGTTCTAGTTCTCCTTTTTTATTATCGTCCTTTTAACACGTAGTTTCTCCCTAATACTAATTTAGCTAACATTAGCTAGTTCAGGCTAGCTACACACGAGCTAGTAGCAGAGACTGCGCCTTGTGCACTAGAAATGTACAGATTTCTGCTTCCTAAAGATACTGTGACAGACACTAATGTTAGTGGATCGATCCCTGATTCTCGTCCGGCACCAAGACCGTGCTTCTGCTCCCCATGTAGGGTTTTAGTCCTGCATATGCCATGAGAAAGACGGTGTATTTCTGACAGAGGGGTTACTGACCGGACAGCGGCACGAGCGCGAGACCGTGAGCTGCAAAAGCACGTGCCGTGTCCGGTGTGCACATGCATGACATTTAGCAAGAGTTTGTCCAAAAAAGCTGGAGATTAATGATCTGATCAAATCTATTAGTTCAGAAAGCTCCTGTATTGATTGGGTGTACTTCTGTCATGTTGTTGTAGTTTGTACATTTAGACTTCACAACCTTTAGTTCTGATCAGTTTTAATAGCAGCGATTATTAGTTAATAATTAGTTAATTGATTATTAGTGTCTAGTTAGGGGTTTATTCACTGCTATTCAGGTGTTATTTACCAGCTGTGACTGAGGTCATGTGACTGACGGCGTGTGACTGAGGTCATGTGACTGACGGCGTGTGACTGAGGTCATGTGACTGACGGCGTGTGACTGACGTCATGTGACTGAGGGCGTGTTAGGACATGTGACTGAGGGCGTGTTAGGACATGTGACTGAGGGCGTGTGACTGACGTCATGTGACTGAGGGCGTGTTAGGGCATGTTTCTACTTTGGAGACGACCACAGAGATCTGGGTTTGGTCCCTGCTTCCAGCGAAGTCTCCCGATTATTACACACACAATGTTAGTTAAATGAATGTGATTTCTATTTCTATGCTCTGTTGCAATCATATGCACAGGCTGTGAACACACTGTGCATTGTACACTGTCTGTGCATATGACATGACATTCATCCTGTGAATCACATTTATACCTGTGCACTGTTATACATGATCACACTGTAACACACACTGCACTGTTATACATGATCACACTGTAACACACATTTTAAGACACATTGAGGCCATTTCTGTCAAAAATGAACACACTTAAATTAATACACTAGCCTTCAAAATAAGGGATGTACAAAACAGAAAAGAAATATATAAAAGGTGGACACTTTATAGCCTTGCTAAGGCCATAATAATATATATAGTGGGGTCCAAATGCCATTTTTTTTTATTTAATACATTAATTTGTTTTACAGATTATATTATTTGACAACAACCTGAAGTCAAATCTTTGAAATTTATGCTTTCTGAGTTTCTAGCATTTAGCATGTTGCCTTTTTTGCTTTAAATGAGTGTGTGCATGTGAGCTGCATGGACACCACAAGTTTATGCAAAACCTTACAAGTCATTTTAGATCAAATGCATCAGTGTGTCACTTGAACACATGCTTCAGTAAAAAAGATCAGACATGAGGAAAATCTGACCTTTTAAATAGACACCTAGAAAGAGTACAGAATCTTAAATTAACTATTGTTTACTTTCTATATTTTAAATAGGAAAAAGTGCAGTTGAAGAAAAATCCCAGATTATTAATGTGGTCACAGAATTTGTTGTTTTACCCGAGTTGGTTTCTTCAAGTCTTTTGTTTTGCGGTGATTGAATGAATCTGACATTTGACAAATTCAGACTTTCAGCATGTGAAATGTTAAAAAAAACCTGTGAGGGTGGACTAATGTAAATTTTGTTTGTCCAAAATTAAGAGATGACTAGAGCACAAGCCTCCATTTAAGAATATTGAGGATTAATATTATTATAATTATTATACATATTATAAAATTGTCGTCTAGATACTTGTCATGAAAACCAGTCGGGAGTTTGTGAGAATGATGTCTAATGTCACGCGCTTTGATGCCTTTTTGTAACATTGCTAATGAATAAATGGCATATTTTATACGCCAATCGCGTTAGCAGCTAATCGCTAATGCTAATCGCTAGCTTGGTCTGTGCCATTACTAAGCCTGTGATTGGTACAAATAATTGATAAGTGGTATTGGAAAAATAATTGGTTTTGAATTAAAATGAATTAACCACAACTTCTTGGAAGCCGTACGAGATATTGGGCTACTTTTCTTGCCGAAAGCCCGGTGAGTGTATAGCATGTTCACTTTTAGCTCGTAGCTGTGGCTAATATGCTAACAAGAAATGACACCACACTTGATATTGTTGTCTAGATACTTGTCATGAAAACCAGTCGGGAGTTTGTGAGAATGATGTCTAATGTCACGCGCTTTGATGCCTTTTTGTAATATTGCTAATGAATAAATGACATATTCTATGCGCCAATAGCATTAGCGCTAGCAGCTAATGCTAATCGCTAATGCCAATAGCTAGCTTGGTCCTGTTGACTGAAACTTTCTGTTGGTGTTGACTTGTTAGTTCAGTTATTATCTTGATGTGTGGTTTGCGGGCATTCCAGTTTCGGGGTGCAGCTAAATATATATATTTTTTTATTTTTTTACTTTTGGGTACTGATGGACGGACAAGCAGAGAGTCGAGCTGCTTCTTTTTCTTCTTCTTGTTTAATGGCGAATAACTCCTTAGGATCATTATCGCCACCTACTGTACTGGATGTGAAGTAAGTTGACAGGTGATGAGTCTGAAATTTGAGAAGGGGATATTTTGGTGGATGTTCCGTTTTCCTTCCAATCTATGGCGCACTCAGTTCACATGCTCATGCTAGCGCTGCGTGTTTAGCTCCTCTAACACTCACAATTAGCTCTTCATGCCCCAGATTAGGTAGAATACTCCCATCCACACATATTATCATCTAGATCCTAAACCTGGGTCATAAATATATACTGTATTTAATCAGTGCTCTGTATACCTGTTCACGTTGTCTTTCCCCACTTCACTCTCATGGTGGAAGTGAGACTCAGATGGTGTCTTCATGCTTCTGATTCACTGAAGACTCCTGGTTTATGTCATCTGTAGTGGGCAGGGCAGGGGTCCTTGATCTCCACGATTGAGAACCCTGTGCTAAAATGAGGATGTGAACAAAACATTTCCTCTAAGGTACATAGTCTCAAGGTCAGCTTGCAAACCTAAAAGCCATACAGATGTCAGTGAAGGTAGTCACAGTAAGCTCCCTGTTTTACAGTTGTTCATGTTAAACAGCATTTTCTCAGGTTCTCCCAATGCATGTCGCACTACTCTGTGGTTGTTGTTTTGTTAAATCTGGTATTTACTTTATTTCATGTTGTGTAAATTCAGGACCAAGTGCATTTTGGAAGAACTGACTGTTCATGAGTGTGTGCATATAATAAAAAATCTCCTTCCTTTTATTCTTGTGCTGGGTGAAGTTGCATTTCAAAATGCATAATTACACAATTCATATTTTACCTGTAATGCATAGGAAATGCCTAGTTCCTGACCAGAAAATGGGAGTAAATGTAACTTTCAAATGTGACTAGTACATTTAGAAAAACAAAGTAGGGTCCACTCAAAGTTAAGTAATATGGAAGCTTTAAAAAAAATTAGGTTTAAGTTTCAATAAAAAATACACTTTTAAAACTCTCAAAGTTAAGTAGATCAAACCCAAAATAATGACTAAGGAAATGCAGAAATTTAGAGCAAGAAGTATTTCTTACATATAGAAAATTAAGTAATAAATACAAAGACTAGTCTTACTTGAACTACATAATTATTTTTATTAGGTAGATCAGGTTGAATATTTTTATCAGAGTAGACTGGTTAAAAAAGAATTTAAAAAATAATAGTAATAATAATAAAGCCACCTTTAGAAAATGTGGATTCAAACACATTTCTTATTCCTCTTTAAGCAGAAGCGTTCCTTCCGCCCATGGCTACAGGGGTGGCGGTTGACCACGGGGCCTTAAGCCGAGACCATTCAAGGTCAGTGACCGGCCGCGAGCCAAGGCCGAGCTCCCTCCTTCCTTGGGAATGGTTAGATGTCTCCTGTAGAGCTGGTGAAGCGGAAGGCGTGTTAGTCGCACGGCAGACCATTTGTAGTGCCCGTGCCAGGCTTCCTCCTTGTCTGGCCGAATGACTCGGTCATCTTCTTACCACTCATGCGTAACCCCACCGCCGCCCTCAGGTAGCGTGGGATTTGAGTGGTGTAAGGCAACCATGCCTTCTGTCTATGCCCTTAAGGAAAAAGCTCTACCGCTTTCTAAAGAAGTTTGCCTCACCGGTCTGGACGTGGTGTGCAGTCGTGCCGACAAAAACCTGCTCACTCACACGTACAGGAGAGCCCTGACAGAGATGCCGAAATAGCTCAGTTGGGAGAGCATTAGACTGAAGATCTAAAGGTCCCTGGTTCGATCCCGGGTTTCGGCAGCTGGAGGCAGTGTAGTCCACCAGCACAGTTCTGCAACTTATGCCTCAGACTTAAAAATAGCAAAACGTGGAAATAGTGCAGGATAAAGGTCTGAAAGCCCCTGAAAGGTAAAAGGTCTGAAAGCCCCCTGGTCCGAGACGAGAGCAGAAAAACTCGCATGCTACAGAACTCTTAGGTTCTTGTTGAACGCTTAGCCTGCACCCTTCAGTTTACGTGACCGCATGCCTCAATACCTGCATACAAATCATTGAAAGGTACCCTCCTAGCCCGCACGCCATTAGAAAACCCCTGCTTTTGACAAGGCTCCTTGGAAGCGCTGCCACCTGACGAGGTGGCCGAGAGGTTAAGGCGATGGACTGCTAATCTGTTGTGCTCTGCACGCGTGGGTTCGAGTCCCACCCTCGTCGTGCGTGTGCTTCCCCTTTACCGCTATGCGCCACACAGCAGCAACTGAATGCTCCCCCAGACAGTCGTGCAGCATGAAAACAACAGTGATCCGACTACTTTGAAAATCGTGCAGTGTGAACTCGGCCTAAGTGTTTCACAACCTTGGGCTGCATTCCCATGCTGGTTGGACACACATGCTGTAACATATATGCACACACATATGAGCAAGCCACCTCAACAGGAGGTGGAGGATATGGACCGCCAGTCCACGTTTCAAAATTAAGCTCTACCCCACCCCACAACTTCAGGCCCAGTATAGAACACACACACACACACACACACGTATACATAAAATGTTTTTTCCCCATGTTATGAGACTAATTTAATGTAATGCTTTCTTTCCGCTTCCAGGAATCAAAAACGAAAACAAACTGGAAAAATAAAGAAAACTGAAGAGCTGACTAAGAAGCAACATGAAAAGAAAAAAAGACAGTGGTCAGTTATTTTTTAGTACCATGGTAAAATGCTTCATGTTTTTTAGGTAAACGTTGAAATGTTGTCCTGTTTATTCCTGTTTTAATGTTTTTCTTAATTTTTTTTATTTTTGGCTTTTGTATTTTTGAAGCACTGGACAATGAAACTGTTTTGAACTTGAATGCATGATTGTGTAAATATTATCTGTTTCTTTCTGCATTATCTCAGACTAGTATACTTATTATCATTACCGAAATAATTAACCTCATTACCGAAACTCATGATTATTAGATGTTAATTTAATTAATAGAGATATAGTACTTTGATTTTAAATGCATGTGCAGAATCTTAAAATGATGTTCTCTCAGGTTTGTCACGTCATTTTGAAAAAATGTCAGGTTTCTTCAAAATATAAAGAAAAAATGTTTGTAAATTGTGGACGGTGTTGCGGTAATGAGAGAAATCAGTCAAAATTTAAAAAACTGTTAAATTAAAAATAAATATTATTTCAGAACTTGTAGTAACTGTGCATGACTATTAATAATCCATTTTTAAAACTGTGAATTTAAAATTTTAAAGAAATTTAAATATTGTGAAAAAGTTCAATATTGGAGACTCATGGTGTCGCACTCTAATCAGCTAATTAACTTAAAATACCTGCAAAGGTTTCCTGAGCCTTTAAATGTCTCTCAGTCTGGTCCAGTAGGCTACACAGTCATGGGGAAGACTGCTGACTTGACAGACATCCAGAAGACGGTCATTGAGACCCTGCACATGGAGGGTAAGACACAAAAGGTCATTGCTGAAGAAGCTGGATGTTCACAGAGTGCTGTGTCCAAGCACGTTAATGAAATTTTAATGGAAAGAAAGTGTGATAGAAAAGGTGCAGAAACAACAGGGATAACCGCAGCCTTGAGAGGATTGTGAAACGAAGCCCCTTCAAGAATATGGGGGAGATTCACAAGGAGTGGACTGCAGCTGGAGTCAGTCACATTCCTTGTGTCAAGCCAGTCCTGAACCAGAGACGATATCAGAGGTGTCTTACCTGGGCTAAGGACAAAAAGGACTGGACTGTTGCTCTGTGGGCCAAAGTCCTCTTTTCAGATGAAAATAAATTTTCCATTTCATTTGGAAATCAAGATCCCAGAGTTTAAAGGAAGAGAGGAGAGGCAAAAAATCCAAAGTTGCTTGAGGTCCAGTGTAAAGTTTGGGGAGTGGTTTGGGGAGCCGTATCATCTGCTGGTGTTGGTCCACTTGTGTTTTATCAGGTCCACAGTCATCTACCAGGAGGTTTTAGAGCACTTCATGCTTCATTCTGCTGACCAGCTTTATGGAGATGCTGATTTCATTTTCCAGCAGGACTTGGCACCTGCCCACACTGCCAAAAGTACTAACATCTGGTTTAAGGACCATGGTGTCCATGTGCTTGATTGGCCAGCAAACCCTGTGAAATCCCATAGAAATCCCATAGAGAATCAGTGGGGTACTGTGAAGAGGAAGATGCGAGACACCAGACCCAACAACGCAGAAGAGCTGAAGGAAGCTATCAGAGCAACCTGGGCTTCCATAACACCTCAGCAGTGCCACAGACTGACCGTCTCCATGCCACGCCGCATTGCTGCAGTAATTCATGCAAAGGGAACTCCGACCAAGTATTGAGTGCTGTACATGTTCATACTTTTCAGTAGTCCAACATTTCTGTGTTGAAAATCATTTTTTTAATTAGCTTTTTATTGGTGTAATATTCTAGTTTTCTGAATTTTGGGTTTTCATTAGATGCAAGCCATAATCATCAAAATTAAAAAAAATTAAACACTTAAAATATATAAAAAATATATCAGTCTGTGTGTAATGAATCTATATACTATAGAGTTTCACTTGTTGAATTGAATTACTGAAATAAATCAACTTTTCGATGATATTCTAATTTATTCAAATACACCTGTGTATATATGGGGGGGGGGGGACAAAATCTCTGCTGCCCTCTAGTGGACAACTCTGAACATAACCATGACGACCACGATTTGACCAAGCAGGAGTAAAATAAAAATATATAAAGGCTAAAAATATACATTATAGAAATATAACATACATATAATAATAAAAATGCTTTTTATTACAAAAGTACAGCTTTTGTATAAATATATAATCACTGCCCGATGCCTGTGGGTCATTATACACAGAATCGAACTGAGCAATTATTTTCTTTACCCGTGTCACGAAAACTGAAGGACGTCATAGTACGGGTTTTTAAACTGTGGTCAGCCCTGAATAGGGGACAATGTCATTTATTTGTTGCTGCTGTTTCTTCTTCTTCTGGTGTCCTTATCCATGAGAGACAGAGAGAGAGAAAGAGAGAGACTTTGACTTTTACAAGGAACAGGGTTATTATACTTCTAATAACAGGAAGTTTGACACGATACTACAATAGACACACATTTAAGAAACGGATTAATTAAATCTTCTCACTTGATTAAGACAGGTTCAAACACTAACCGGCAGAGTAGCGCGTCAGTGACGTCCCTTTACTGATAGGCTGTGATAGGGCAGTAGGTTGAGCAGTGGACCAATGGGGACTTTTATCCCGCCCCCTAATCTGCATAAAATTCTACGCGTGATTTTTGGAATAACAAACACTAGCATGCTGGAAAGAACAAACTAGCATCCTTGTGATTCACGTGTTTTATTTATTTTTACGAGTACGATATTTATGGCGCGGATTTGACGCTATATAAAACATTCAGGGCTGGATTAAACTCTTTCCGGTCTCGAGACCTATTGATAAGGATTAGCCCTAGCCACGCCCCTGGTTACCATGGAAATGTTCTGACATTACAGAATCAGAACAGTGACGTGGGACTGCTGAAGGGTTGATCATTTCTACTTTGGAGACGGTTCACACTTTCAGACTGAGGTAAGAGAGATTTTTTGTGTCTTCAAACTGACAAGTGTTTAAAACTCTAATTTAATGATCTAAACGAAAACATTATCCATTTAGTCAAAGTAGCTCTTAAAGGAAAACAGGTTGGAGAGTCCCGTTCTATAATGTTCTGCTGTTGTTGTGTAGATTTGTAGCAATTCAGTGAAGATGATGGCAACAAAGGTGATGAGAAAACACGTTAAGGTTTTTGTTCTAGTTCTCCTTTTTTATTATCGTCCTTTTAACACGTAGTTTCTCCCTAATACTAATTTAGCTAACATTAGCTAGTTCAGGCTAGCTACACACGAGCTAGTAGCAGAGACTGCGCCTTGTGCACTAGAAATGTACAGATTTCTGCTTCCTAAAGATACTGTGACAGACACTAATGTTAGTGGATCGATCCCTGATTCTCGTCCGGCACCAAGACCGTGCTTCTGCTCCCCATGTAGGGTTTTAGTCCTGCATATGCCATGAGAAAGACGGTGTATTTCTGACAGAGGGGTTACTGACCGGACAGCGGCACGAGCGCGAGACCGTGAGCTGCAAAAGCACGTGCCGTGTCCGGTGTGCACATGCATGACATTTAGCAAGAGTTTGTCCAAAAAAGCTGGAGATTAATGATCTGATCAAATCTATTAGTTCAGAAAGCTCCTGTATTGATTGGGTGTACTTCTGTCATGTTGTTGTAGTTTGTACATTTAGACTTCACAACCTTTAGTTCTGATCAGTTTTAATAGCAGCGATTATTAGTTAATAATTAGTTAATTGATTATTAGTGTCTAGTTAGGGGTTTATTCACTGCTATTCAGGTGTTATTTACCAGCTGTGACTGAGGTCATGTGACTGACGGCGTGTGACTGAGGTCATGTGACTGACGGCGTGTGACTGACGTCATGTGACTGAGGGCGTGTTAGGACATGTGACTGAGGGCGTGTTAGGACATGTGACTGAGGGCGTGTGACTGACGTCATGTGACTGAGGGCGTGTTAGGGCATGTTTCTACTTTGGAGACGACCACAGAGATCTGGGTTTGGTCCCTGCTTCCAGCGAAGTCTCCCGATTATTACACACACAATGTTAGTTAAATGAATGTGATTTCTATTTCTATGCTCTGTTGCAATCATATGCACAGGCTGTGAACACACTGTGCATTGTACACTGTCTGTGCATATGACATGACATTCATCCTGTGAATCACATTTATAACCTGTGGCACTGTTATACATGATCACACTGTAACACACACTGCACTGTTATACATGATCACACTGTAACACACATTTTAAGACACATTGAGGCCATTTCTGTCAAAAATGAACACACTTAAATTAATACACTAGCCTTCAAAATAAGGGATGTACAAAACAGAAAAGAAATATATAAAAGGTGGACACTTTATAGCCTTGCTAAGGCCATAATAATATATATAGTGGGGTCCAAATGCCATTTTTTTTTTATTTAATACATTAATTTGTTTTACAGATTATATTATTTGACAACAACCTGAAGTCAAATCTTTGAAATTTATGCTTTCTGAGTTTCTAGCATTTAGCATGTTGCCTTTTTTGCTTTAAATGAGTGTGTGCATGTGAGCTGCATGGACACCACAAGTTTATGCAAAACCTTACAAGTCATTTTAGATCAAATGCATCAGTGTGTCACTTGAACACATGCTTCAGTAAAAAAGATCAGACATGAGGAAAATCTGACCTTTTAAATAGACACCTAGAAAGAGTACAGAATCTTAAATTAACTATTGTTTACTTTCTATATTTTAAATAGGAAAAAGTGCAGTTGAAGAAAAATCCCAGATTATTAATGTGGTCACAGAATTTGTTGTTTTACCCGAGTTGGTTTCTTCAAGTCTTTTGTTTTGCGGTGATTGAATGAATCTGACATTTGACAAATTCAGACTTTCAGCATGTGAAATGTTAAAAAAAACCTGTGAGGGTGGACTAATGTAAATTTTGTTTGTCCAAAATTAAGAGATGACTAGAGCACAAGCCTCCATTTAAGAATATTGAGGATTAATATTATTATAATTATTATACATATTATAAAATTGTCGTCTAGATACTTGTCATGAAAACCAGTCGGGAGTTTGTGAGAATGATGTCTAATGTCACGCGCTTTGATGCCTTTTTGTAACATTGCTAATGAATAAATGGCATATTTTATACGCCAATCGCGTTAGCAGCTAATCGCTAATGCTAATCGCTAGCTTGGTCTGTGCCATTACTAAGCCTGTGATTGGTACAAATAATTGATAAGTGGTATTGGAAAAATAATTGGTTTTGAATTAAAATGAATTAACCACAACTTCTTGGAAGCCGTACGAGATATTGGGCTACTTTTCTTGCCGAAAGCCCGGTGAGTGTATAGCATGTTCACTTTTAGCTCGTAGCTGTGGCTAATATGCTAACAAGAAATGACACCACACTTGATATTGTTGTCTAGATACTTGTCATGAAAACCAGTCGGGAGTTTGTGAGAATGATGTCTAATGTCACGCGCTTTGATGCCTTTTTGTAATATTGCTAATGAATAAATGACATATTCTATGCGCCAATAGCATTAGCGCTAGCAGCTAATGCTAATCGCTAATGCCAATAGCTAGCTTGGTCCTGTTGACTGAAACTTTCTGTTGGTGTTGACTTGTTAGTTCAGTTATTATCTTGATGTGTGGTTTGCGGGCATTCCAGTTTGAGGTGCAGCTAAATATATATATTTTTATTTTTACTTTTGGGTACTGATGGACGGACAAGCAGAGAGTCGAGCTGCTTCTTTTTCTTCTTCTTGTTTAATGGCGAATAACTCCTTAGGATCATTATCGCCACCTACTGTACTGGATGTGAAGTAAGTTGACAGGTGATGAGTCTGAAATTTGAGAAGGGGATATTTTGGTGGATGTTCCGTTTTCCTTCCAATCTATGGCGCACTCAGTTCACATGCTCATGCTAGCGCTGCGTGTTTAGCTCCTCTAACACTCACAATTAGCTCTTCATGCCCCAGATTAGGTAGAATACTCCCATCCACACATATTATCATCTAGATCCTAAACCTGGGTCATAAATATATACTGTATTTAATCAGTGCTCTGTATACCTGTTCACGTTGTCTTTCCCCACTTCACTCTCATGGTGGAAGTGAGACTCAGATGGTGTCTTCATGCTTCTGATTCACTGAAGACTCCTGGTTTATGTCATCTGTAGTGGGCAGGGCAGGGGTCCTTGATCTCCACGATTGAGAACCCTGTGCTAAAATGAGGATGTGAACAAAACATTTCCTCTAAGGTACATAGTCTCAAGGTCAGCTTGCAAACCTAAAAGCCATACAGATGTCAGTGAAGGTAGTCACAGTAAGCTCCCTGTTTTACAGTTGTTCATGTTAAACAGCATTTTCTCAGGTTCTCCCAATGCATGTCGCACTACTCTGTGGTTGTTGTTTTGTTAAATCTGGTATTTACTTTATTTCATGTTGTGTAAATTCAGGACCAAGTGCATTTTGGAAGAACTGACTGTTCATGAGTGTGTGCATATAATAAAAAATCTCTTCCTTTTATTCTTGTGCTGGGTGAAGTTGCATTTCAAAATGCATAATTACACAATTCATATTTTACCTGTAATGCATAGGAAATGCCTAGTTCCTGACCAGAAAATGGGAGTAAATGTAACTTTCAAATGTGACTAGTACATTTAGAAAAACAAAGTAGGGTCCACTCAAAGTTAAGTAATATGGAAGCTTTAAAAAAATTAGGTTTAAGTTTCAATAAAAAATACACTTTTAAAACTCTCAAAGTTAAGTAGAGCAAACCCAAAATAATGACTAAGGAAATGCAGAAATTTAGAGCAAGAAGTATTTCTTACATATAGAAAATTAAGTAATAAATACAAAGACTAGTCTTACTTGAACTACATAATTATTTTTATTAGGTAGATCAGGTTGAATATTTTTATCAGAGTAGACTGGTTAAAAAGAATTTAAAAAATAATAGTAATAATAATAAAGCCACCTTTAGAAAATGTGGATTCAAACACATTTCTTATTCCTCTTTAAGCAGAAGCGTTCCTTCCGCCCATGGCTACAGGGGTGGCGGTTGACCACGGGGCCTTAAGCCGAGACCATTCAAGGTCAGTGACCGACGCGAGCCAAGGCCGAGCTCCCTCCTTCCTTGGGAATGGTTAGATGTCTCCTGTAGAGCTGGTGAAGCGGAAGGCGTGTTAGTCGCACGGCAGACCATTTGTAGTGCCCGTGCCAGGCTTCCTCCTTGTCTGGCCGAATGACTCGGTCATCTTCTTACCACTCATGCGTAACCCCACCGCCGCCCTCAGGTAGCGTGGGATTTGAGTGGTGTAAGGTAACCATGCCTTCTGTCTATGCCCTTAAGGAAAAAGCTCTACCGCTTTCTAAAGAAGTTTGCCTCACCGGTCTGGACGTGGTGTGCAGTCGTGCCGACAAAACCTGCTCACTCACACGTACAGGAGAGCCCTGACAGAGATGCCGAAATAGCTCAGTTGGGAGAGCATTAGACTGAAGATCTAAAGGTCCCTGGTTCGATCCCGGGTTTCGGCAGCTGGAGGCAGTGTAGTCCACCAGCACAGTTCTGCAACTTATGCCTCAGACTTAAAAATAGCAAAACGTGGAAATAGTGCAGGATAAAGGTCTGAAAGCCCCTGAAAGGTAAAAGGTCTGAAAGCCCCCTGGTCCGAGACGAGAGCAGAAAAACTCGCATGCTACAGAACTCTTAGGTTCTTGTTGAACAGCTTAGCCTGCACCCTTCAGTTTACGTGACCGCATGCCTCAATACCTGCATACAAATCATTGAAAGGTACCCTCCTAGCCCGCACGCCATTAGAAAACCCCTGCTTTTGACAAGGCTCCTTGGAAGCGCTGCCACCTGACGAGGTGGCCGAGAGGTTAAGGCGATGGACTGCTAATCTGTTGTGCTCTGCACGCGTGGGTTCGAGTCCCACCCTCGTCGTGCGTGTGCTTCCCCTTTACCGCTATGCGCCACACAGCAGCAACTGAATGCTCCCCCAGACAGTCGTGCAGCATGAAAACAACAGTGATCCGACTACTTTGAAAATCGTGCAGTGTGAACTCGGCCTAAGTGTTTCACAACCTTGGGCTGCGTTCCCATGCTGGTTGGACACACATGCTGTAACATATATGCACACACATATGAGCAAGCCACCTCAACAGGAGGTGGAGGATATGGACCGCCAGTCCACGTTTCAAAATTAAGCTCTACCCCACCCCACAACTTCAGGCCCAGTATAGAACACACACACACACACACACACGTATACATAAAATGTTTTTTCCCCATGTTATGAGACTAATTCAATGTAATGCTTTCTTTCGCTTCCAGGAATCAAAACGAAAACAAACTGGAAAAAATAAAGAAAACTGAAGAGCTGACTAAGAAGCAACATGAAAAGAAAAAGACAGTGGTCAGTTATTTTTTAGTACCATGGTAAAATGCTTCATGTTTTTAGGTAAACGTTGAAATGTTGTCCTGTTTATTCCTGTTTTAATGTTTTTCTTAATTTTTTTATTTTTGGCTTTTGTATTTTTGAAGCACTGGACAATGAAACTGTTTTGAACTTGAATGCATGATTGTGTAAATATTATCTGTTTCTTTCTGCATTATCTCAGACTAGTATACTTATTATCATTACGAAATAATTAACCTCATTACCGAAACTCATGATTATTAGATGTTAATTTAATTAATAGAGATATAGTACTTTGATTTTAAATGCATGTGCAGAATCTTAAAATGATGTTCTCTCAGGTTTGTCACGTCATTTTGAAAATGTCAGGTTTCTTCAAAATATAAAGAAAAAATGTTTGTAAATTGTGGACGGTGTTGCGGTAATGAGAGAAATCAGTCAAAATTTAAAAACTGTTAAATTAAAAATAAATATTATTTCAGAACTTGTAGTAACTGTGCATGACTATTAATAATCCATTTTTAAAACTGTGAATTTAAAATTTTAAAGAAATTTAAATATTGTGAAAAAGTTCAATATTGGAGACTCATGGTGTCGCACTCTAATCAGCTAATTAACTTAAAATACCTGCAAAGGTTTCCTGAGCCTTTAAATGTCTCTCAGTCTGGTCCAGTAGGCTACACAGTCATGGGGAAGACTGCTGACTTGACAGACATCCAGAAGACGGTCATTGAGACCCTGCACATGGAGGGTAAGACACAAAAGGTCATTGCTGAAGAAGCTGGATGTTCACAGAGTGCTGTGTCCAAGCACGTTAATGAAATTTTAATGGAAAGAAAGTGTGATAGAAAAGGTGCAGAAACAACAGGGATAACCGCAGCCTTGAGAGGATTGTGAAACGAAGCCCCTTCAAGAATATGGGGAGATTCTCAGGGAGTGGACTGCAGCTGGAGTCAGTCACATTCCTTGTGTCAAGCCAGTCCTGAACCAGAGACGATATCAGAGGTGTCTTACCTGGGCTAAGGACAAAAAGGACTGGACTGTTGCTCTGTGGGCCAAAGTCCTCTTTTCAGATGAAAATAAATTTTCCATTTCATTTGCAAATCAAGATCCCAGAGTTTAAAGGAACAGAGGAGAGGCAAAAATCCAAAGTTGCTTGAGGTCCAGTGTAAAGTTTGGGGAGTGGTTTGGGAGCCGTATCATCTGCTGGTGTTGGTCCACTTGTGTTTTATCAGGTCCACAGTCATCTACCAGGAGGTTTTAGAGCACTTCATGCTTCATTCTGCTGACCAGCTTTATGGAGATGCTGATTTCATTTTCCAGCAGGACTTGGCACCTGCCCACACTGCCAAAAGTACTAACATCTGGTTTAAGGACCATGGTGTCCATGTGCTTGATTGGCCAGCAAACCCTGTGAAATCCCATAGAAATCCCATAGAGAATCAGTGGGGTACTGTGAAGAGGAAGATGCGAGACACCAGACCCAACAACGCAGAAGAGCTGAAGGAAGCTATCAGAGCAACCTGGGCTTCCATAACACCTCAGCAGTGCCACAGACTGACCGTCTCCATGCCACGCCGCATTGCTGCAGTAATTCATGCAAAGGGAACTCCGACCAAGTATTGAGTGCTGTACATGTTCATACTTTTCAGTAGTCCAACATTTCTGTGTTGAAAATCATTTTTTAATTAGCTTTTTATTGGTGTAATATTCTAGTTTTCTGAATTTTGGGTTTTCATTAGATGCAAGCCATAATCATCAAAATTAAAAAAATTAAACACTTAAAATATATAAAAAATATATCAGTCTGTGTGTAATGAATCTATATACTATAGAGTTTCACTTGTTGAATTGAATTACTGAAATAAATCAACTTTTCGATGATATTCTAATTTATTCAAATACACCTGTGTATATATGGGGGGACAAAATCTCTGCTGCCCTCTAGTGGACAACTCTGAACATAACCATGACGACCACGATTTGACCAAGCAGGAGTAAAATAAAAATATATAAAGGCTAAAAATATACATTATAGAAATATAACATACATATAATAATAAAAATGCTTTTTATTACAAAAGTACAGCTTTTGTATAAATATATAATCACTGCCCGATGCCTGTGGGTCATTATACACAGAATCGAACTGAGCAATTATTTTCTTTACCCGTGTCACGAAAACTGAAGGACGTCATAGTACGGGTTTTTAAACTGTGGTCAGCCCTGAATAGGGGACAATGTCATTTATTTGTTGCTGCTGTTTCTTCTTCTTCTGGTGTCCTTATCCATGAGAGACAGAGAGAGAGAAAGAGAGAGACTTTGACTTTTACAATCCTTTTATTTACACATAAGTCACATAATATGTGGTAAAATCAGGGTGACTCAGTAATTCAATAAATACATTTTAAAATATTTCAATAAATTAAGTTAAGACACATCAGTGAATGGTGGATTTAGTTTAGCTCTGGTGCAAAGCAGGGTTTCTCTTCTGCTACAGAGCACAGAGCATTAGCATGACACCACACTGTCTCAAACATCTTCACATCATTCATCTTTCTGTAGAAATTAAAATCAATTAAAATTCTTGATTTAACAAGTCTGAGGAAAATTCTCTTTGCATCAGTCTGTGTTTTGTGCAAACACAGGTATATCGCCATTTTTGCCTGACCAAATATAAAATTGATCATTTGAAACTGTTCCTCCTGACGTACTTAAAACATACTGAGAGAGAGACAGAGAAAAAGATCTTTATGTGGTGGGTATGAGAACCCTGATTTGGCTGATGTGGTAATTATAGCATCATTACAAATAATACAGTCTATCTGTGTAAACTGTGTGTGACGGATAAAAAGTGCAGCTTTGTTCCAGAGCTACAGTATCCTATAGTAATGTTGTAAATGCTTGATTCTGATTGGTCAGATTCATTCGTTAATAAAAAGGGTGTGGCTGGTGATATGTTGAAGCTTTTCATGAGGAAATGTGTAATATATTTGGAAGGAGTCTCCAGTTTTAGTGTTTTTCTAATAAGGTTTGTTTGTGTTATTTTCAGTAACAGGATATGTTTTAGATTTTGGTCTAAAACTTTAAGAGCAAAAAATCAAGAGTTTGGTGAGATCATGATCCTTTATAACTGGAATAATGTGGATAATTTGCTTCGGTGATGTTCCACGATATTGGATGCAACTCAACAACAAAAGATGTTCATTAATTAGTAAAAAATTCTACACCAATTACCCATAACATCATGACCACCTGCCTAATATTGTTTTGGTCATCCTTTTGCTGCCAAAACAGCCCTGACCCGTCAAGGCATGGACTCTACTAGATCCCTGAAGGTGTGCTGTGGTATCTGGCACCAAGATGTTAGCAGCAGATCCTTTAAAGGAGAAGTTCACTTCCAGAACAAAAATCTACTGATAATTTCCTCACCCCCTGGTCATCCAAGATGTTCATGTCTTTCTTTCTTCATTAAAGAAATGATGTTTTTTTAAGAAAACATTTCAGATTTTTCTCCATATAGTGACCTTCAATGGTGTCCTGGAGTTTGACCTTCCAAAATGCAGTTTAAATGCAGCTTGAAAGAGTAGTGTTTACGTTAGGTTAATATCTATGCATTGAAAATATAGTCAGTGAATGTTTTTTGGGGATTAATTGCAGCTCAGCCTCTTTCCTGTCCAGGCCTATACAGTGTTTCTATATTAATATTAAAAGCCATTTTGAATTGGATTCATTATTGGGGTTTGGAACTTAACTGTTTAATGTTAACTGCTTACATGATGTCATGAGGTCATGTGACCAACTGGCATCATGTAGAATTCTGAATCCTGTTCTGAACATCACCTGATGACGTACATAGCAACCATCCTCAGACCACCTTTAGCTATCGACAGAGAAACAGTGCCCCTTGTGTAACAGCGATTTTACACCATTTAGCAGTATTTTTACAGCATTTCACTGAGGTTTCACTGAGTTTAGCAGTATTTTACAGCGTTTAGCAGCATTTCACCACTTTTAACTGTTTTATACAATGGCTGCACTGTTTGTGAAAGATTTTCACCCTGAAGTATCAGAGGTGATACTTTCTAATAGATTTAGACCTGCAGGACACGTCCAATCTGTCCACATTTGCAGGGACAGGAAGACCGGCTCTCCTCTCAGATACGCGTACGTCAACTTTCGCTATCGAGATGACGGTAAAACAAACCTTTTCTTTTTTCTACACTGTTTCTTACCTGTTTTTGCAGCAGATTTAAGGCTACATGTGTAACTTCTGTAGTATTTTATAGTTTTACTATATGGATATGGTCATGTTTTAAATGGTACTAAAAAGATATGAAAAGATATTTGGATGAGTTATATATAGACTATAATAGACTTTAATTAAAAATGAATGGTTTATTTCTGTTCCCTCAGCTGAGAGAGCCATTGACATGTTCAGTTTTGAAATCCTCCTGGGGAGACCCATGCGTGTCATGTGGTCTAACTGGGAACCCACCGCCAAGCCCATCAAGGGAGGGAACATATTCATCAGGAACCTTGATTGGTCCATTGACTGCACCTCCCTGTTTGACACTTTCTCTGGGTTCGGGAGGATCGGGTCATGCAAGGTTCGAGCTTTGAGCTGTTATATATGAATATATATATCTGAATAGCTGAATATCTGTGTTTCATGATTAGTGTGTTGTTGTGTGTTGACACGCTGTGTTTCTCCTGCAGGTTGTGGAATCAAAAGGTTATAGGTACGTTCAGTACGAGTCAGTGGAGGCGGCGGAACGGCTGAACGGAAAACTCCTGAACGACCGCCAAGTGTAAGTCACATGTAAATTAGTGTCTTTTTACCAGCCAGGGTTCAAATGTCAGGATTTTTTAAACTTTTTTAAACATTCCTTTTTAAACTAATTGCATTGAACTCTTTATATTGTCGAAACAGAGATTTGTTTGGTCTTATGAGGGTATTTCAGTCAACATCTGGTGGTAATTTTGCTGTCGAGGACATAACTTTTAACAGCAGGGTTTAGATTCTAAGTGCAGCTTCTCTGTTGTGTTACAGCACCATCGAGTACTTCAGGTCTTGGGAGGAGCCCAAGGTGGAGGCGCGCAGGGCCGAGGAGCCCAAGGTGGAGGCACACAAGGCTGAGGAGCCCAAGGTCGAGGCACGCAAATTTATCAAGAAGATTGACCACACCATCCACAGAAAGTGCCTGCGTAGAGCCCCACCATTACTGTACAATGTACCACCAAAACTGCGCCAACCAGTGCTGCCTCCCTGGTTCAAAAGGAGCACCCTTGAGACACCTTGCACAAAGGACACTGTCCAAAGCACCAAGGCATCTGCCTCAGAGGACATCAGCCAGATTGTCTACACTGCTGCCTCACAGATGGTCCAAGCCACTGGATCCCCTGCCCCAGTAAACAATGTGGAAGCTGTTGAAACTGCTGGCCCAGAGAACTCTGAGGAATCTGTTGAGACAGCTGCCTCAGAGGGATCTGTGGAAGCAGTGAAGACAGTGGCCTCAGATGACAGGGTGGAAGCAGTAGAAGCAACTGCACCAGTGGAAGCTACTGAGACAGCTGCCCCAGAGGAAACTCTGGAAGCTGTCTCAGAAATCAGAGTTCCGGCTCCACTTCAGGTCCAAAACACAACAAAAAGCACACACACACACAACAATAACAATATTCTGCATGCTTAATATTACATGCTAAAGATAGTGTATGAAGGATTATGGTACTAATCTAATTGTGTGATTATTATATTGTGTAGTAATATTATTATTATTATTATTATTATTAATAATAATAATAATAATAATAATAATAATAATATCCTGTGTTCCCAGGATGTACCTAAATTTCCACCACCCCAGAAGAGGCTGACGATCTGTATGTTAGAGTTAGCAGATTTAGTTGACCAGATCACGATGGCCTGTGAATTTCACACACACACACACACACACACACACACACTCATCCGGCTCGTATACACTCCTGCTCTCCAGCTTAGCATTTTATTCCACTTTTATCATCACATGTCCACTGAAAACATCTACAAACTCCTGCTTTCAACTGCATTTGTTTTTAGTACTTGATATCAGTTCATAGAGAGTCTGAGCCCCACCACCCATGCTACCTGATCAGATGCCTCTGTTTCTGTTCTCTCTCACTCTTTCACACACCTCACACACTTTCTCTCTCTCTTTGCAGATGATTACTTGCTTCCACTGGTAGCAGAAATCCACCCTGCTGATGCAAAACAAATCACTCTGATGCTTGTGCAAGGAGAAAACAATTTCAAGATCATGAACATGATTAGTGATCCCGAGCATTTGCAAGCCAAGGTAAGTGTACACACACACACACACACACACACACACACACACACAGTCAAGAAATATACATTCAAGCAACATGGCAAGTGTTTCATATCAGATTCGTAAATATCTTTAACATGTTAGCTTTGGTCATTTGGAAAACAAAGCCCCACCCACTACTCCCTCAGTCCTCATGTGTGTGTGTGTGTGTGTGTACGTTTGTAGGTGGATAAAATGGACACCTTACTGCGGGCAAGAGAAACTGGTGTCAAGTTGGTGAGGATCTTTAATTAAAATTTCTGATATTGATTCATATTTAAATGGATCATTACAAAGGCGGACAGACAGACAGATACTAGTGAGTATAGATGGTGACATAATGAAGTTAGTGCCTCCACAGGAGCAGTCTGACACTTTCACGGTTGGCAAAAGGCAAGCTGTCAAGAACAAAGACAACAAATCACCTAAATATATTGTAACTGCAGGTATAAATGAACTGCAACACTCAGGGTTTCATAAATTTGGGGCAGAAGTGTAATGCCTACCTCAGGAACGAAGTTCTTCATTAGGCAGGGAGGCAACATGGGCTGGCAGAGTTTCTGAGGAATATAAAACTGCATCCTCTGCATTCTCTGACAAGCAAGGAAACCATAACCTCATTCACGGAGCCGAACCCCCTAGAGCGGCCATTCTCTATCATCACCTTTATGTTTTTGATTATTCCAAACTGCACAAAGAACAAGCGCGGACCCTCATAACCCAGGTTCTCATCCACGTTCTTAATGTAGAGATTCAGACCCTGGAGCAGAAGAGGCAGAGTTAGCATTCCTTTTGTGTGTGTGTGTACACATGTGTTTACCTGCTCAGTCTTCTGACTGAGCCCAGTCTGCCTCTCTACACTTGTCTGCCCCTCTACACTTGTCTCACTTTGCAGTTGTTTAACAGTTTTTCATTTAGCTGCTTGATGGCCATCTCCGCTGCCTCCACCTACTCATCCTGGGTGTCGTCCAGCACAGTGCCATGCGTGTGTCCATCTAGTGAGATAAAAATCACTGAAAAGAAGTTGGACTACTGATCGGAAGGTTGTGAGTTCAAATCCCAGGTCCATGAAGCTGCTACTCATGAACCCCTGAGGAAGGCCCTTAACCTTCAATTTCTCAGTTGTCTAAAATGAGATAAAATGTTGCTCTGGATAAGGGCATCTGCCAAATGCCAGAAATGTAAATGAAAATATCTGAAACCTCCCTCTTCTCTCCTCACAATAATCTCGTGTCACAATATTCAAAACTCGTGTCACTAAGACCTATCGTAAACATCCATCCATCCATTTTCTAAACCTGCTTTATTCTTAATTGGGGTCACGGGGATCTGCTGGAGCCTATCTTAGCACACATTGAAAGGCAGGGGTAGACCCTGGACAGGTCACCAGTCCATCGCAGGGCCACATATAGACAGACAACCACACACACTCACACCTACTGTATGAGGATTTAAGAATTGCCTAATTACTCCTATTTAGAATTACCAGTCAGCCTATTGTACATGTGATTAGACTGTCATTGGTCTAGGAGTATGATTCTCGCTTCATTGCGAGAGGTCCCAGGCTCAGATCCCGGATGAGCCCCCAATTTCATGTTACACCCCGTCTAGGGTAAAGGCGCAACAAGAAAGAGTCGATGACACAGGACAGTGTGGAAAAAAGGCATTAAAGTGGCATTTTAATGAAAACCTAGGGGTTTAGAGTACTACGGGGGAGTGTAGCTTCGGAAGCCGGCAAGGCCAAAATAACAAACAAAAACCCACAACCGTCCAGGATCTAAATACCCTGCTTCACAAAACAAAAATAAATATAAAAGACAAGTTCCTTCCCTAACTCCCTATCCAAAACAATCAATGAAGGATCCAATAAAGAAAATGGCATAAGTCTCCCTACATCCCCAAAATCCCTTGTAGAACTATGTACAGTATTAAGAACAATTTTACAACAGGGAAATCCAGAGTCAAGGCCTGAAAACAGGCAGCAGGCCGTACTATAAAGAGTTGAGCTAATCACATTAGCAAACAGTCGGTTCCTTACCCTCAAACATTCAAACAAACACACGCTGTCTTAGCATATACCTAGATAGCTATTAGACAAGGCAGGGCAAATACAGAAAGCCAGCACAGGACAGAGCAAGCACAGCAAGTGAGCACAAGGCTGAAGACAGGAAGTGATGAAGGAGACTTCTTATAGGTTGCATGGGGACTGGGGGAACGAATTAGGCTTCTTCCTAGACAGAAGACACAAACAACTTCCCAAACAAAAGAAAACACAGAAGTAATACCAAACAGGACATTATTGGGAGGAAACCAGAGTAAACCCACACAAGCACAGGGAGAACATACAAACTCCACACAGAATGACCCCTGGATCTTCTTGTAGTGAGAAAACAGTGCTAACCACTAGGCCACCGTACTGCCCCCAGTGTAATTTTAAAACCTTTTTTTTAGTGTTTTTTTACTTTAATTTGAGACTTGAGTACATTTTGGATGGATTCCTCTTTTAGTAAAGATTTTGACATTAACTATAATTTTTAAAGTCTACTTTAAATTATAGTTTTTTAAACTTTTTTTTTAACTATACTTTTTAAAAAAAAATACGTTCTGACCACATCCTACATATTCCTCAGACTTTACCACTGTATCTGCTGATGCTGATTGGACACTGCAAGGCTCCCAGGCTGAGACCCGCCCAAAGTGACATCATCACCCAGGGTCACGTTTGGCACATGTGTCTGCTGTTGAGACACGGTGCCATTATGCAGGTGCAGGCTGTAGATCTCCCAGTGCTACTGTAAATACACAAAGAACATCAACTGTCAAAATACACTCGTTGTGTGTAGTACCCTATACTACAAATGGGTAGGGTTTCTCTTTGCTCTCAAAACAGCCTTCCATGGTAGATTCTGTTCCATGTTGATGTGACTGCATCATGTAATTCCTGCAGGTCCTTCAGGTGCATGCTGTGAATCTCCTGTTCTACTACATCCAAGTCCACATTCTACTGGATTCAGATCTGGTGACTAAAAACCAATAAAGAACCCTGAACTCATTGCCATGCTCATGAAACCAGTTTGAGACAACTTTAACTTTCTGAGGCTGTGGCATTTAAGCAGCCCAGCAGGCCCAATGTGCCATAAAAACATTTCCCACACCGTTGCACCACCTCCACCAGCCTGGACTGTTTTAAATAGTAGATTATAGAAATGATTTTAAACCTCTCTTTTCTCTCTCTTGAAGTGAACATGATTGCATGTAGCCAGTTCACCTGATTGCATGTTTTGGGGAGCAGGGAGGAGGAAGAAACTGACACAAACATGATCATGTAGATCATGTGGATTGGGATTACATTTTTTTATGTGCTACAGAAATTTGGTTTTGGCAACACATTCATTTCCTGGATTAAAATTTTATATTCCTTCCCAGTCTCCTCAGTTTGGACAAATGGAGTATCTTCCTCTTATTTCCCCTTGAAACGCGGCACAAGACAGGGCTGCTCACTTTCACCTTTGCTTTTTGCATTGGTAATTGAACCCTTAGCAATTGCCATTCATACTGAACAATTGGGAGAGCTGGTACAGTTCACAAAATCTCAGAATGATTTTGGTCGCTGGTCAGCTCTCCCCATTTCTCTGGCTGGTCGTTTAAACTCAGTAAAGATGAACATTTTGCCTAGATTTCTGTATTTATTTCAGTGTGTTCCAATTTTTATATCTAAAACTTTCTTTAAGACTTTAAAACAACACATCTCATCTTTTATTTGGAACAAATGACCAGCCAGAATCTGCGGGGAAGTACTTTAAAAACCAAATTGCCCTTCAAAATTTCTTATTTTACAACTGGGTGACAAATATACAATCTACACTGTTCTGGTTTCAGAGTCATTTCGGACTCTGTGATTGGGTCCCAGATTGAGTCAGTGTTGAAGAGGGTTCTTGCTCCCCAGTCTCACCATCCTGACCAGCTGCACTACTGTGTGGTCCTCTTACTGCCATCTCACGTTTTCCTAACAGTAATTCCATTGTCCGGCAATTATTTCTACAGTTGTCAATGATATCTACATTGATAATATTTTTCCTAGCTTTTCTAACACAAAAATTCCCCCTTCTGTTCATGTTTTTAGATATTTTCAGTTCCAAAACTTTGTAAAAAAGTCATTTCCCAACTTTTCGAATCTTCCACAAAAATCCCATCTAGATCAAATTCTTGAAGTACCTTTAGATAAAATCGATGTATTGTCTACTCTATACAGGCTGATCTCCTCTATTTCTACATTTAAAATGTTTAAGGTAAGGCTTAACCCTTGTATTTACCTCCCATTTATTATAAACTTATTCACTCCGCATGCCAAATTGACCAGGTCACCATTTTTTTTTTGTTTTGTTTTTTTGAAAGTTTGCATTTCCTTACAACTCTTAATAATTATCCACAACACTTCTTTTTTTCTTTCACACAGATTTTGTTTTACATTATGCGTTATTTTTATTTTAGATTATGCATTATTAAAAACAAACTGGTCCATCTGTGGTGAAAAACACTGGTAGCTGTGGTTGCTAGAACTTTCCAAAAATGATTGTTACTGTTTATATATATATATATACAGTATATCACTCATGGGATCAATAAAGTCTATCTATCTATCTATCTATCTATCTATCTATCTATCTATCTATCTGTCGTGTTTCTAGTCTCTTGTATCATTATTCTTTTATTATTATAAAAGTTCAATAAACAGGTTCCGCAAAAGGAAAAAAAACAGAAAATGACTGAAATAAAGGAATGAAAGTTACATAGTATTATTGGAATCTCCTTCAGTATATGTTAAACATTCTCCTTACAGAAAGTTTCAGCATTACAGTAGTTCTATGTATTCAGTATTTCTTTACATCACTGCATTTAAAAAGTATAAATTTTAATGTCAATACTGCACATAATTCTCAAATAAAAGTCTATCCAGCTGTTATGCAGAAGTCTGTAATAATGTTTCTCTTAAGCGTTTTAATTAAAATCTATAGTTTGGTGTGATTTATACACATGGGTTTGTACATCATGACTTGGACGCTTTATTATGTCCATTTTATGATGAAACAGCAAAAGAATTTGAAAATCATCTGTCATTTTCTGATCATGATAAATATCAACACAACTAGACTGAAATATACAGGTAAGATATCTACTGGTTTCCTGTCAGGGTTGTGGACTGTTTTCTGGCCACTAGAGACCCCCACTGCCTTTTTGTTGGTTTCCAGTCTCTGTCATTATGTCTAATAGGTGTCCCCTGTGCTTTGTTTAGGTTTGTGTATTTAAGTCACAGGGACCTTCAAAGATGATGAAAATACTCAGATCTGTGTCTCAGCAGAATCTTGCCTCTTAGGTCTACAAGGTTTTTTTTTGCTATGACTGTTAATGATGTTTTAGAAAAATCTCAAGTGTGATCAGTGGAAATCACATGTACCTAAGCTATAATTTTAGCACCACAGATAATTAACTTTCTTTAATTAACTTACCTACTTAAATGTGTTATTCCAAAACCTTATGAAAACCTGTTTATGAGTTCAATCCATTTTAGAGTATGACTGTAACGTTATAAAATGAGTGAAAAATCAAGGGGTCTGTTTACTTTCTAAATGCACTGTACCTTTTCATTATAATGGTAAGACAGTCATTGACAGCTGCAGAATGCTCAATAATCCTCCAACATCCAATCACCATTTAAAACTTGACACTCGAGGCCACAACACAATGATGGGCATCAAATTCCACCCAGTCTGAACAATGCATCAGGCAGAAAAGTCACTGTTTATTCCACATGCCATTTATGATACAGATGAGTTTAACAGGAAGATAAAGAAATTAGTTCATTCATTCATTCATGAAATACTGATACACTCTGTACTTAAAAAAATCACATAAGAATTTATTTGCATTTTGCACCATGACACTGATAGTCCAATTGACAACCATTGATATATTTTAATACTTTTCAGGTAAAAGTTCTGACATCTGATCTAAAAATTAGAAATTAGCAATTAGGATCATTAGTATCATATTTGTCTTCAGAGTAATTAACTGATCATTTTTTGAATATGACCAATATCCTGACTTTAGACATAACAATTAAGTCACATGTATATATGTAAATGTATTAGTGTACATGTCTGCTTTGTTCATTGCACTAAAACAACCATTTAATGAAACGCGATGAAATGAAATGGATATGATTTTATACATTTTTTTTATTATATTACTTTCATGCAAATGTCACAGTACTCTGAACACCTATAGTGCTAAAGGCAGCTACAAGCTATTCATCCATTCATCAACTAATGTTTAGATTGGTTTATCACCAGTCTTCTATCATGTCTTCTTTTACATTTATTTCATTTACAAGCAACAACAACACTTTATTCACCTTTAGAGTTTAAGATACTGGGAACTCTTTATATACAATTGTCCTGATGTGAAGGAAAACTCACACGAACCAGTGAGTTAAATGCTTAGCTAGCCAGGCTGCAAATATAAACATGCAAAATAATAAGACACAGACCACACAACATTTCAGTCACAACCTTACAAGCAGCATATTCTCAGCAGCTACTAATGAACTAATAGAGGTGTAGATGACATTTATAGGTACTGATATTCATACCTCTGGAGGAAACAAGGCACTGCTCATCATCTGGCCGGTTGTAACCCCTAATAACACAGTGGGATGTTTGTACATAGCAGGGACTGGGAGGAGGAATGAAGAGAAACGTGAAACAGTTACAAAACATATACTTATAAGTTACACTCATACAGTATGTGAAAAACTATACTTTTTGTTATGGTGTTTTTTGGAGAATTTATTTAATTTCAGAATAAGGGTGTAACCTATCAAAAAAACAAGGAAACGAACGGTTTTGAATACTTTCTACAATATATCAATGTCCCATTTTATATACATATTACAGATGCAGCTCCACAATACATGTTTTTTCCCATTCAAGATCGGATGCTTCCCAGATGGGGAGAGTAAACATGAGATTTGTGTGGAGTTCTTTTCACATTTCTCCTTTCTCTCTTCTGTCTTCACAGTAACCTTTGTACTCATTCACTCTAACACTAATTTAGGGACACAAATAGCAGAGACCATGGATATGACTAAGCAAGCCTATTATGTCAAACCATAATAAAACAACTCACCTTGAAGAAGCCTGTTTGAAGTTACATTACCCTCCATTAGAATTTAGCTTGCATTTAGAAGGATGTACTGTTATGGCTAGCTCAGCAGTGAGAGACCTGGGTGTAATATTAGACAGCAACTTGTCCTTTGAAAATCATATTTCCACTATTACTAAAACAGCCTTCCACCTTAGAAATATTGTCAAGCTTAGGAACATTTTATCTGTATCTGATGCAGAAAAGCTAGTTCATGCATTCATGACCTCCAGACTGGACTATTGTAATGCATTACTAGGTGGTTGTCCTGCATCTTCAGTAAACAAGTTTGAAGAATGCAGCTGCCAGAGTTCTTACCAGATCAAGAAAATATGATCATAAAACCCCAATATTATTATCCCTGCACTGGCTACCTGTTAAGTCTAGAATTGATTACAAACTAGCACTACTTACATACAAGGCTCTAAATGGTTTAGCTCCCATGTATCTAACCAGTCTTCTGACATGCTACAATCCACCACGCTCTTCAAGATCACAAAACTCTGGACTTCTGGTAGTTCCCAGAATATTAAAGTCTACAAAAGAAGGTAGAGCGTTTTCGTATTCAGCTCCCAAATTTTGGAGTAGTCTTCCTGACAGTGTTTGGGGCTCAGACACATTCTCCCAATTTAAAAGTAGATTAAAGACATATCTCTTTAGCCTGGCATACACATAACACACCCAATAACCTTGTACTCCAGTACATCTGATCAAATGCACATTATCATCTAGTCCTGCTAATATTACGAATGCTAATTCCTTTCCACCTGTTCCTTTTTTTACCCATCCCGAGGCATCTGGAGATTGTGCCAGCTCCAGTAGACAGAGGCCAACCCTGCGAGGATCCTGAGGCATCCAGAGATGGACCAACCTCAGCTGGATTCTGCTTCGTGAGGATTTGGGTATATCAAAGCAACGCTGCCAGCCCTATGTGGACTTTGAGGACGACAACAACCTCCTAATTAATACACACTAACATTCTACATCACACTGTAGACTGTACATAACTGCAGAAAGGACATTGTTCATATCACACTCTTCGGTGATTAGAATAATTTATAATCACACTCTCCGGTGTCACCCAAATGAGGATGGGTTCCCTTTAGAGTCTGGTTCCTCCCAAGGTTTCTTCCTCATACCATCTAAGGGAGTTTTTCCTTGCCACATGTCTCCACAGTCTTACTCACTAGGGATGATTTTGTCTAACATCTAGGACTTTTTACACTATGTTTTTTGTTTCTTATGTTCTGTAAATCTGCTTTGAGACAATGTTCATTGTTAAAAGTGCTATACAAAAAAAAATGAATTGAATTGAACTGAATAGAATATGAATGCAGCCAGTCCATGATTTGTACCACTCAAAGGACACGTTCATGAAGATTATGAAGAAGGGAAGCATCTTCCCTTCTAGCTGGTCACCAGATTTCCATGTAAGCCAGTCCTTTGCATGCAATGTTTTGACTTTGGCTCCCAGACAGTGTGGTGTAAATATATAATGGCCTTTTTTCTTGTCAAATAAGGATGTGGAGACACACTGGTGGATCAGAGAAATATAATATCTGCATTGTATTATTTATTTATTTGATCTGTTTTGAAGTAGTATTATAACAAGCGATAAATTATAGAACCATTAATTGAAATAATTATTCATCCCTTACTTGTGAATCAAGCACGTGACTTAAATACACAAACCTAAACAAAGCACAGGTGACACCTATTAGACATAATGACAGAGACTGGAAACCAACAAAAAGGCAGTGGGGGTCTCTAGTGGCCAGAAAACAGTCCACAACCCTGACAGGAAACCAGTAGATATCTTACCTGTATATTTCAGTCTAGTTGTGTTGATATTTATCATGATCAGAAAATGACAAATGATTTTCAAACTCTTTTGCTGTTTCATCATAAAATGGACATAATAAAGCGTCCAATAGTCATGATGTACAAACCCATGTGTATAAATCACACCAAAATATAGATTTTAATTAAAACGCTTAAGAGAAACATTATTACAGACTTCTGCATAACAGCTGGATAGACTTTTATTTGAGAATTATGTGCAGTATTGACATTAAAATTTATACTTTTTAAATGCAGTGATGTAAAGAAATACTGAATACATAGAACTACTGTAATGCTGAAACTTTCTGTAAGGAGAATGTTTAACATATACTGAAGGAGATTCCAATAACACTATGTAACTTTCATTCCTTTATTTCAGTCATTTTCTGTTTTTTTTTCTTTTGCTGAACCTGTTTATTGAACTTTTGTAATAATAAAAGGATAATGATACAAGAGAATAGAAACACGATAGATAGATAGATAGATAGATAGATAGATAGATAGATAGATAGATAGATAGATAGATAGATAGATAGATAGATTTTATTGATCCCATGAGTGATATACTGTATATATATATATAAACAGTAACAATCATTTTTGGAAAATTCTAGCAACCACAGCTACCAGTGTTTTTCACCACAGATTATTGTTATATGTTTATTGAACTTTTATAATAATAAAAGAATAATGATACAAGAGAGTAGAAATAGATAGATAGACTTTATTGATCCCATGAGTGATATACTGTATATACACTATATTGCCAAAAGTATTCGCTCACCTGCCTTGACTCGCATATGAACTTAAGTGACATCCCATTCCTAATCCATAGGGTTCAATATGACGTCGGTCCACCCTTTGCAGCTATAACAGCTTCAGCTCTTCTGGGAAGGCTGTCCACAAGGTTTAGGAGTGTGTTCATGGGAATTTTTGACCATTCTTCCAGAAGCGCATTTGTGAGGTCACACACTGATGTTGGACGAGAAGGCCTGGCTCTCAGTCTCCGCTCTAATTCATCCCAAAGGTGTTCTATCGGGTTGAGGTCAGGACTCTCTGCAGGCCAGTCAAGTTCATCCACACCAGACTCTGTCATCCATGTCTTTATGGACCTTGCTTTGTGCACTGGTGCACAGTCATGTTGGAAGAGGAAGGGGCCAGCTCCAAACTGTTCCCACAAAGTTGGGAGCATGGAATTGTCCAAAATGTCTTGGTATGCTGAAGCATTCAGAGTTCCTTTCACTGGAACTAAGGGGCCAAGCCCAGCTCCTGAAAAACAACCCCACACCATAATCCCCCCTCCACCAAACTTTACACTTGGCACAATGCAATCAGACAAGTACCGTTCTCCTGGCAACCGCCAAACCCAGACTCGTCCATCAGATTGCCAGATGGAGAAGCGCGATTCGTCACTCCAGAGAACGCGTCTCCACTGCTCTAGAGTCCAGTGGCGGCGTGCTTTACACCACTGCATCCGACGCTTTGCATTGCACTTGGTGATGTATGGCTTGGATGCAGCTGCTTGGCCATGGAAACCCATTCCATGAAGCTCTCTGCACTGTTCTTGAGCTAATCTGAAGGCCACATGAACTTTGGAGGTCTGTAGCGACTGACTCTGCAGAAAGTTGGCGACCTCTTCGCACTATGCGCCTCAGCATCCGCTGACCCCGCTCCGTCAGTTTACGTGGCCTACCACTTCGTGGCTGAGTTGCTGTCGTTCCCAAACACTTCCACGTTCTTATAATACAGCTGACTGTTGACTGTGGAATATTTAGGAGCGAGGAAATTTCACGACTGGATTTGTTGCACAGGTGGCATCCTATCACAGTTCCACGCTGGAATTCACTGAGCTCCTGAGAGCGACCCATTCTTTCACAAATGTTTGTAAAAACAGTCTGCATGCCTAGGTGCTTGATTTTATACACCTGTGGCCATGGAAGTGATTGGAACACCTGATTCTGATTATTTGGATGGGTGAGCGAATACTTTTGGCAATATAGTGTATATATATATAAACAGTAACAATCATTTTTGGAAAGTTCTAGCAACCACAGCTACCAGTGTTTTTCACCACAGATGGACCAGTTTGTTTTTAATAATGCATAATCTAAAATAAAAATAACGCATAATGTAAAACAAAATCTGTGTGAAAGAAAAAAAGAAGTGTTGTGGATAATTATTAAGAGTTGTAAGGAAATGCAAACTTGTTATCCAAACCCTGGTGTCTATCTGACCACAGCATCTCTCTGACAGCTTTTCCTCCATATTTAGAGCTGATGCTGCTTTGAACTCTGAAGTTTCTTCCTCATGGTGCGTTAGTTCCTAAGTCTCATCTATGAACTAATCACTTGATCACCTTTGTGAATTAACTTGAACATGTACAATTAAAATCATATCTTGTGCTTCACTTGTTATCAGTTTATTTGACATTACAACAACACCAGATCATTAGTTATACAGATTTAACAGGTTTAGACTGTTGGCTAGAAAGTATTTGCTTGTGAGAGAAAAACAGTGTAATTACTTCTGAACACCAAGGTTCCAGCTGAGGGAGAATTTCTACAGTGTAATTATATGAGAAATAAATGAGAAATGCTTATGACGTGTTATAAAAAAAAAAGAAGACACTTGAGACACGAGTATTGAACAAATAAATAATTTATTAACTATTTAGAACTATTTACAAGCAATGATGAACTATAAACTTATTACAGATAATATATTTTATACCACAACGAAATGCCCGAATCTAATTGAAATAAGGTGTGCATAATTTTAAAATATTTTAGTACGATTCCTTACTTAGCATTATTTTAGCAGCATTTATTATATGTTAAGATTAATATTAATTATTTCCATAATAAAAGTGCATTCACAGGGACGTGTATGCCAGACATAATCAGAGACTATGAATGAATTTAAAAACTGATTATCGTTTAATAAAGTGTTGTGACAATTTTTTATGAAATGCTTATTTAACATTAATGTTTAATAAATAAAACAAAAACAAATCGCTGTGGTATAAATATCTTAATAATCTCTAAACTTGCTGGTGGGGGTGTTTAGGGGGTTTAGAAGGGGAAGAGAGGGGGGTTTGGGGGGTGGGAGTACACTACATTTGTATAACTTAAAAAAATCTTAATCTTAAAAATGTAATATTTACATATTTACAGCAATGCATAATTTAACACCAAATTTAACACCAATAAACACCAAACACCAAAACAACAGAACAATAAAAAAACAACATTAATAATCTAAAAATTCTAAACATTTAACAAAATCAAAATACATATGAAAAATACAAAAACCAGCAGACATTTTATTTTAACTAGATGCCATGACTACTTCAATGATGCCACAGTTATATCATTAAAATGGTTTACATTTATAGATTATACTAGGGATAAGACTAATGCTGAAATCTAGGGGTGAAATACTTACCACACATACTTACCACAGATACATACCTTACATCATGAATACGAGGTGATGAATATGAGGTGAAGACTGAGCTTTTTAAAGTTACATCTCACTCACATAAAACCTTACAAACCTACTGGGGACTAGGACATCCCTCCCGATGAAATCCACATCCCCATCAGGTTCCACACGCTGCCGTCTACTCAGAGGGGCTTCTTGATAGCCATCCTCTTCGTCCCGCCTCCTCCTTATGCCCCGGCGTCGGAAAGGAGTCATCATTGTGGCAGGAACATAGCCCCTATCATCCACAATGTTGTTGAGGCTGATTTCATAATAAGGCAGCAAATGATATCTTGTCAAGGGTAAGGTCCTGACAAGGGATGGGGTCCTGAGAGGGGATGGTCTCCTCACAGGGGATGGGCTCCTCACAGGGGGTGGGATCCTGACAGGGGATGGGCTCCTGACAGGGGATGGGCTCCTCACAGGGGGTGGGGTCCTGACAGGGGATGGGCTCCTCACAGGGGGTGGGGTCCTGACAAGGGATGGATTTCTCACAGGGGATGGGGTCGTGAGATGGGATGGGCTCCTCACAGGGGGTGGGCTCCTGACAGGGGATGGGCTCCTGACAGGGGGTGGGCTCCTCACAGGGGATGGGGTCCTGAGAGGGGATGGGCTCCTCACAGGGGATGGGGTCCTGACAGGGGATGGGCTCCTCACAGGGGGTGGGGTCCATATAGGAGAGAGGCCTCTCATCGGTGGGGATGGACTTCTATCAATGGACGGGTTCCTCGTCGAAACCTCATATTCACCACCATCTCCAGCTTCATTCTGCTGAGCAGGCCGGCTGTCATCGTCCTCGTAATCGCTGAGCTCTCTGTTGTAGTTGAGCTCATCTTGCGGAAACACAAACGTCTCCCTCCGACTCCCTGTGTCAAAGAAGATGAACAGACAATGCAACACATCTATTAACATCTCAAAAGAAAGCAGAAACCTTCATTTTAATAGCACTGTGTATGTTTTATAAAGCAGGAAAGCCTCACTATCAAAACAAGAAGTATTTACACACGTTATATTACTGTAATCTTCCTGTAAAAGTGCATTAAAAACTCAGTATTTACATTTAAGCTGCATTTATAGGTGTTATACAGGGCTCTTCCAGTATCACGGCTTCACTGTTAGTCACACTGGGCATTTATTTCAATGCTTAAAAATATCGTGTCTCCTCTCAAAAATTCGCCCTTTATCATAAATTACACTACTCCTAACTATTTTATTCACGACAGCTAGAAACAAAGCCTTGCTGAACAGAACTGAAACAAACAGCTTGATATTTTTGCCTAAGCTGCACTCTACATTGCCACACTAGCTCCATTTATTTGTACCGATTGGTTTTGTTCAGCTAGCTGCCTTTCCTCACAGCCCCTTTCTCTCTCCGCTTTAACAACTCGACAAACACGGACAATGAAAAATCCTTAAAATAATATGTTACTTCATGTTATTATAAGCATTTTAACTCATTCTATTCACTCCATCAAATAAAAAAAACTATGAACACTGAAAAACAATTACTTAGCTACATGCTAACTAGCCGTCTAGCTAATGTTTACTAACACTCCTCGACTTGACTTAGTAAACTTTAGCAAACGTTAAATAAACATTGGGACTTTTATGAAAAGCTGATGTTAACATATCTGAAAACATGAACACTGTTTTCTTCTTCCCTGCTCGTTTCACTGGAGTCTGCCGCTTTGTCCGCTAGCTTTAGCATACTGATCGTGTCCGTAAAACGATTAGCCAAATAAAGATTAGCCGAACAGAATTTCTCAAACCATCTAATCATATAAAACGATATTCCTGATTGCGGTTTTTTGTAATAACGCGGTGTTTAAAAGACTTTATACTTAAGTGAAAAAGAGGAAACTCAGTAACTCACCGTTCCAGGGGTCGTACAGTCCGCTCCATCCGGGCTCGGGATCCACATCCTGGTGCTGAGGCTCGGCTCCTCCCCCGAAGTTCATCATCGCTGCGCTGTAGAGTCGGTGTAGGAGTCAAATCCAGTAGTGGAGTAAAGAGAAATCCGAAAGGTGTGAAGCAAAAATGCCAAAAGATAATCCAAATCTTGCGACCTTCAGAACCGCAACACTTTAGGATTTAAAAGTAAACACTCCACAGAAACTAGATCACGTGACGCTGCAGCGTGACAAGCGCATGCGCAGACCTCCGTGATTCCCCTCACTCATACTGACGAATAGATATATAAATAAAAAAGGTCTGTTTCTAAATGTCTGAGCTTTTTTTCTTGTTTTTATTTTTACACATGCACACATATTGTATGAGTTTTGAATAGTAAAGTATATATATATATAAACTGATATATGCCATAACATTATGACCACTTGCCTAATATTGTGTTGGTCCCCCTTTTGCTGCCAAATCTGCCCTGCAGCCCTGCTCCATAGAGGTGTGGTCTCCACTAGATCCCTATATGTATGTAATTTTATATATATATATATATATATGACAGATGAAGTGAATAATTATCTGAACTGATTATCTTATCATGGCACCTCTTTGTGGGTGGGATATATATTAGACAGTAAGTGAACATTTTGTCCTCAAAGTTGGTGTGTTAGATGCAGAAAAATGGGCGAGTGTACGCATTTGGGCGACTTGACAAGGGCCAAATTGTGACAGCTAAACGACTGGATCAGAGAATCTCCAAAACCGCAGCTCTTGTGGGGTGTTCCAGGTCTGCAGTGGTCAGTATCTAAAGTGGTCCAAGGAAGGAACAGTGGGGAACAGACAGGGTCATGGGCAGCCAAGGCTCATTGATGCACATGAGGAGCGAAGGCTGGCCCATCTGATCTGATCCCAAAGACAAGCTACTGTTGCTCACCTTGCTGAAGTTAATGCTGGTTCTGATAGAAAGGTGTCAGTGGATGACGGGTCAGGGCTGTTTCAGCAGGTGGTCACAATGAACCAAAATTTGCTCCTTCCTGATTTTTTTCCCCCACATTTGTCACACTTAAATGATTCAGCTCATCAAGCAAATTATTTTTTATACAAGGATAACCCAAGTAAATACAAAATGCAGTTTTTAAATTATATCATTTCTTAAGGGAAAAAAGCTGTCCAAACCTGCCTGGTTTGCCTATGTAAAAAAGTAATTTCCCCCACACTAATAACTGGCTATGCCACCTTCAGCAGCAACAACTGCAATCGAGCATAAATGATAACTGGCAAGGAGTCTTTCACATCACTGTAGAGAAAATTTGGTCAACTCTTCTTTGGAGAATTGTTTTAAAGAAAACCAATCAGACCCTACTGTATGTCTACATGCAGCCATAAGCCAAGGATGCCATACTGCTCTCTGCATCACACACTCATGCAGAAACACTCTCATTACTCTGTACTTAAATACACAAACCTAAACAAAGCACAGGTGACACCTATTAGACATAATGACAGAGACTGGAAACCAACAAAAAGGCAGTGGGGGTCTCTAGTGGCCAGAAAAAGTCACAACCCTGACAGGAAACCAGTAGATATTTTTCCTGTATATTTCAGTCTAGTTGTGTTGATATTTAACATGATCAGAAAATGACAGATGATTTTCAAAGTCTTTTGCTGTTTCATTATAAAATGGACATAATAAAGCCTCCAAAAGTCATGATGGACAAATCAATGTGTATAAATTACACCAAAATATGGATTTTAATTAAAACGCTTAAGAGAAACATTATTACAGACTTTTGCATAACAGCTGGATAGACTTTTATTTGATAATTATGTGCAGTATTGACATTAAAATTTATACTTGATTTGGATTGGTCAGAAGGTGTTCAGCATGGCCCTGATAGCAGTTCAGGTTTCAAATCAAATCTCTCTTTTTTAAGAATGACCTCTGTCTGATTATTGTTTCTCTAAAAACTCCAATCATTTAACCCTCCTGTTATCTTCGGGTCAATTTGATCCGCTGTAAAAAGTACTCAAGTACTTTTTTTTTTTTAAGTGCAAAATATATGTTAATGTGTTGGAAACAACCTTTATCTAAAGGTACTTCAAGAATTTGATCTAGATGGGATTTTTTGTGGAAGATTCGAAAAGTTGGGAAATTAGTTTTTAACAAAGTTTTGGAACTGAAAATATCTAAAAACATGAACGGAAAGGGGAATTTTTGTGTTAGAAAAGCTAGGAAAAATATTATCAATGTAGATATAATTAACAACTGTACAAATAATTGCCGGACAATGGAATTACTGTTAGGAAAACATGAGATGGCAATTTGGTTTTAAAAGTATTTCCCCGCAGATTCTGGCTGGTCATTTGTTCCAAATAAAAGATGAGATGTGTTGTTTTAAAGTCTTAAAGAAAGTTTTAGATATAAAAATTGGAACACACTAAAATAAATACAGAAATCTAGGCAAAATGTTCATCTTTACTGAGTTTAAACGATCAGCCAGAGAAATGGGGAGAGCTGACCAGCGAGCAAAATCATTCTGAGATTTTGTGAACTGTACCAGCTCTCCCAATTGTTCAGTATGAATGGCAATTGCTAAGGGTTCAATTACCAATGCAAAAAGCAAAGGTGAAAGTGGGCAGCCCTGTCTTGTGCCACGTTTCAAGGGGAAATAAGAGGAAGATACTCCATTTGTCCAAACTGAGGAGACTGGGAAGGAATATAAAATTTTAATCCAGGAAATGAATGTGTTGCCAAAACCAAATTTCTGTAGCACATAAAAAAATGTAATCCCATTCTACATGATCTACATGATCATGTTTGTGTCAGTTTCTTCCTCCTCCCTGCTCCCCAAAACATGCAATCAGGTGAACTGGCTACATGCAATCATGTTCACTTCAAGAGAGAGAAAAGAGAGGTTTAAAATCATTTCTATAATCTACTATTTAAAACAGTCCAGGCTGGTGGAGGTGGTGCAACGGTGTGGGAAATGTTTTTATGGCACATTGGGCCTGCTGGGCTGCTTAAATGCCACAGCCTCAGAAAGTTATTAGTGTATTAGTGCCGATCTTTAAGATTAAGGGTGACGTGCAGAGTTGCAGCAACTATAGGGGGATAAAGTTGATGAGCCATACAATGAAGCTATGGGAAAGAGTAGTGGAAGCTAGGTTAAGGAAGGTAGTGGAAATTTGTGAGCAGCAGTATGGCTTCATGCCCAGAAAGAGCACAACAGATGCAATTTTTGCTCTGAGAATGTTGATGGAGAAGTATAGGGATGGTCAGAGAGAGTTGCACTGTGTGTTTGTAGACTTGGAGAAAGCGTATGACAGGGTGCCAAGAGAAGAGCTGTGGTACTGTATGAGGAAGTCAGGAGTAGCAGAGAAGTATGTCAGAGTGGTGCAGGACATGTATGAGAGGAGCAGGACAGTGGTGAGGTGTGCTGTAGGGCAGACAGAGGATTTCAAAGTGGAGGTGGGACTGCATCAGGGATCGGCTCTGAGCCCCTTCCTGTTTGCTATGGTGATGGACCAGTTATCAGAGGAGGTCAGACGGGAGTCTCCTTGGACAATGATGTTTGCAGATGACATTGTGATCTCTAGTGAGAGCAGGGAGCAGGTGGAGGAAAACCTGGAGAGGTGGAGGTTTGCGCTGGAGAGAAGAGGAATGAAACTTGGTCGTAGTAAGACTGAGTACATGTGTGTGAATGAAAGGGAGGGAAGTGGAACAGTAAGATTACAGGGTGAAGAGGTGAAGAAGGTACAGGAGTTTAGGTACTTGGGGTCAACAGTCCAGAGTAATGGAGAGTGTGGGATAGAGGTAAAGAAGCGAGTGCAGGCAGGTTGGAATGGGTGGAGAAAGGTGTCGGGAGTTCTGTGTGATAGAAAAATTTCAGCAAGAATCAAGGGGAAGGTGTAGAGGACAGTGGTGAGACCGGCCATGCTGTACGGTTTAGAGACAGTATCACTGAGACAGAGACAGGAGTCAGAGCTGGAGGTAGCAGAGCTGAAGATGTTGAGGTTCTCTTTGGGAGTGACCAGGTTGGACAGGATTAGGAATGAGTACATCAGAGGGACAGCTCATGTTGGAGGTTTGGGGGACAAAGTTAGTGAGGACAGATTAAGATGGTTTGGACATGTTCAGAGGAGGGAGAGTGAGTATATTGGTAGGAGAATGTTGGACATGGAGCTGCCAGGCAGGAGGAAAAGAGGAAGGCCAAAGAGGAGGTATATGGATGTAATAAATGAGGATATGAAGCTAGTGGGTGCAAGTGTTGGAGATGCAGAAGATAGGGATAGGTGGAGAGAGATGATTGGCTGTGGCGACCCCTGAAGGGAAAAGCCTGTCATCATAATACACACAAATAATCTCATCTCATCTCATCTCATCTCATCTCATCTCATCTCATCTCATCTCATCTCATCTCATCTCATCTCATCTCATCTCATCTCATCTCATCTGTTGTGCATTAATCACTAAAGTTAAAAGTAAAAGGTAATGTAAGAATGGAGTATTTAAAACCTTTTATATTCTTATACACAAATGCCTGACAAGATTTCGTATCTTGCAGTGCCTTCTGCTGCCCTCTCCATACCACCTGAGTTCTTTCAGAGAGAACTTGCATCTACCAAGCAACAGGTGGAGGAGAAAAGACTGCAGAAACGTAAGAGGCCTGAAGCTCACCATCAGCTGAGAAGATCATCAGCGTCTCTCTTCCCTCTATTATGGACATGTACTCCACATGCTGCATCCGTAAAGCAAACAGCATTGTGGACGACCCCACACACCCCTCACACACACTCTTCACCCTTCTGCCATCCGGAAAGAGGTACTGAAGCATTCAGACCGACACAACCAGACTGTTGAACAGCACACACACACACACACACACACACATATTTCTTGTTCACATGTACACGTCACTTTAATATTTGTATCTCTTTGCACTCACGGTCAAACACTATTCTTTTGCGTCAGCGTTATGTGTCTTGTTTGTCTGCACTGTCTTGTCTTGTCATCCTGTGCACTTATGTTGTATGTTTAGTTTCTAAAGAATGCACCTTGTAGTATAGTTGTATACTTGTAGTATAGGACCTCTGGTTCAGGAGGAAAGTTGTTTCATTTCACCGTGTACTGCATCAGCTATATATGGTAATAAAGCTTCTTTGACTTTTGACCATGTCGGACGCCCGTGTAGGTTTTGTAAGATGGAACTAAAGCAGGGTCCGAACAGTCCACATATACACTACCAGTCAAAAGTTTGGACACTCCTTCTAATTCCATGGTCTTTCTTGATGTTTATTTCTTTCTACATTGTAAAACAATGCTGAAGGTGGCCGAAATCCAGAATAATGTCCTTTGAACAGTTGCTATTGAGACATGTCTGCTACTGATGCTCTGTGAAGCCTTCATAACAGCTCTAATCTGAGGTGCTGTTAATTGGTGATTTCTGAGGCTGGTAACTCTAAATGAACTTCTCCTCTGCAGCAGAGGTACGTTTTGGTCTTGCTTTACTGGGATGGTCTTCATGTGAGCCAGTTTCATCATGTTGCTTGATGGGTTTTGCAAATGCACTTGACAATACTGTTCTTGCAAGAACTATTCCAGAACACCTGACCTTCGTGTCTTAAAATAACAACTGACTGTTTTTTGTTGTCGTTACATATGGATTACTTAAGTCCATGTGTGTTATTTCATAGTTTTGAAATCTCCAGTATTGTTCTAGGATGTAGAAAATAAATCCCTAAACAAAAAACATTGAATTAAAAGGTGTGTCCAAACTTTTGACTGGTAGTGTACACAGACTTTTCTATATATTTTCAGATAGAATTTGTATTTATTTTTAGATATATTTTGTATATATTTTGTCTTTATTTTAATGTGTATTAAATTAATTAGTGTTTAAAGTTTGCAATAATATGTATATATGTGTGTGTGCAGTCTCTGGTGTGTGTTTTTTCACATTTTTTGTGACTTTTGTTTCGATTGCTCTTTAGTGTTAAAAATGTCAAATAAATAAATTGATTGATAAACACTGATTTCTTTGTTGTTGTGTCTCTATTTACAGAATTCATTATATATTATTCATAAATGTGTGTTTACATAAACTCTTTCATGAACTGCATGCTGTCTTTGTGCTTATAGTTCACAAAGCCGTATGCAGCATTTTTTTGTAGCATTGCAGCAATTTTCACTCAGTTAAAAAATTTCATTCATTTGCACTGAGTGGGATTCGAACCCCGTTCCTGACAAACGTTTTAATAAATTTAAATTGGCTGTGACATGAATTTACCACCTGGGACAGCAGCAGAAAAGCTTCAATTTCCAGTTTTCCAAGCTTCCAGTTTTGTAATAATTCAAGAGTGTGTATGTTACACAGACAATCTCTAAATAATTTAAAAGCCCAATTTGTTGTTCAATATTGTTTTAGGCTTTATATTGCAAAAGTTAAATGGTAATGACTATTAGGCTCTGTGGCGTTATAGTTTGCTTGAGTTTTCACTGATTTTATTTAAATTCATTTTGGGATAGTTATTTCCTTTGCTATAAATCTTTATGAATAAAAATAAACAATAAACAACAATTCAAGAGTTTGTACATTGTTATAATATGCTATGTTACAAAGGTGTAGGTTACACAGGCAATCTATATTATTAAATAACTGCATATGGATTAAAAACAACACTCAGATTTATGCATGAATTTATACATTTCTATTTTCTACACTGCAGGGTTAGCTGATGTTTATTCAGATAAATAATACAAAGAATAAATAAACAGTAAGTTGATAAATAAAATAAAATAAAAAGTAAGTAGATAAATAAGAGAAAGAAAGAAAGAAAGAAAGAAAGAAAGAAAGAAAGAAAGAAAGAAAGAAAGAAAGAAAGAAAGAAAGAAAGAAAGAAAGAAAGAAAGAAAGAAAGAAAAGAATGAATGATTTTCCCTAATGAAGTTTAAAGCATTAACCAACTCTTTATTAAAACATTCAGTGTTATGGAAAAGAACCATAATGACAGATATTCACACATTTATAGTCTGTAGGAAATAAAAAGCTATAATGCATCACATGAAAGTAAAAGTAAAAAAACTGTAAGGACGGTTGAGAATGAACTCATTTCTGTATCCAATAAAGCGGTCATGTCACGGTACAAAAACGAAAGACTCGAACCCGAAGACTCGAAAGGTGAACTAATCTTTTCTGTTTACTGATCTTATGCGATGTTGCGCATGCGCGGTGAACACAATATGAACAAATCACTCCCCGAGACGACTCGATGTTCTCGAGTCATGGGAAAGATTCGTTCAAAATGAACGACACATCGCTAGTCTTAAGCAAGTGAGAAGATGGGCGATTCCACACAGCTACATGTAATCCATATCAATGTATACGTTAGTTAGATGCCCTTATTGTCCAAGGAATCAGGTATAATATGTCTAAAATGGTTGTTAAATGACCCCAGTTGTTTTGTGTAGGTGTGGAGGACATGGTGCTTTCTTTCTAGAGGAGCAGAGTGCTGGGGTTGTGCTTACAGAGACTGAATGGATGCTGTGACCACAGGCACAGTTTAGGACACACACTGACCCAAACTCCCCATCCTGAGACTTTGGAAGAGATCTGTATTTATTAGTTTTAAACTATGTGCAGCAAATTGTGGAAAAAATGTGTTTTAATTACATTTATAGCATCATTTTGCAATGCATTTAACCCTAAATCCTTCTGCAGCTTTTATGGTGGCATGCAACTCCATAATGATGTTGATCTGTCTCTAACACACAGACATAAATAAAGAGTCTAGAAATCATTTCTAATTTAAAGAGTTGTTTTGAGCTTGACTCTGACAAGAAGCCATTGTTAATATGAATAAACAGCTCTCTCTCTCTCTCTCTCTCTCTCTGGCCTTAATATGAAACAGTAACACTCACCGCTTTAATAAAACTTTATTTTATTTCTTTCTTTTTTTCAACATAGGACAGAACTAGCAGTAACAGCCCTTGACACAGAATTACAAAAACTTAAAAAAAACTTATTATAAATGATAAAACTACTGCAATGGGCAGAAACAGAAGTGCAGAGTCAAATACTTTAAAAACATTATGCAAAAAAAACAAACCAACAACTGTATTTTATATATCAAACATGTAGATCTTGTATAAGCAAGAACACTGCTGTAATGGCAGCCCTGAACATTCAGACTAAAGCTTTTATCTTTCCTGGTTTCTGGAATGGCCATGTCCTGATTAGTGCATGTGTCCGTCTCTGATCCTGCAGCCCCTGACCCTGTATCTGACTGACCTGACCCTGTATCTGAGCCTGTATCTGACTGACCTGAGCCTGTATCTGACTGACCTCAGCCTGTATCTGATCCTGTATCTAACTGACCTGAACCTGTGGATATGGTGATACAGGACTCTGATTAAGAGTCTGGGTTAATACAGAGATCAGAGTAAACACAAAGTGAATGACATTACTTTAAAGCTCTACATTTCATCATGATGAAACTGAACACATGAGCTTAGTGCTGTTAGCGCACTACTCTACTGTTTGAGCAACAATAATGTTATGCTATGATGCTAATGATTGTACAATGATACACTTGTCCAGTTCATTAAAATACTCTTAATAACAGGAACAGGGTTATTATACTTCTAATAACAGGAAGTTTGACACGATACTACAATAGACACACATTTAAGAAACGGATTAATTAAATCTTCTCACTTGATTAAGACAGGTTCAAACACTAACCGGCAGAGTAGCGCGTCAGTGACGTCCTTTACTGATAGGCTGTGATAGGGCAGTAGGTTGAGCAGTGGACCAATAGGGACTTTTATCCCGCCCCCTAATCTGCATAAAATTCTACGCGTGATTTTTGGAATAACAAACACTAGCATGCTGGAAAGAACAAACTAGCATCCTTGTGATTCACGTGTTTTATTTATTTTTACGAGTACGATATTTATGGCGCGGATTTGACGCTATATAAAACATTCAGGGCTGGATTAAACTCTTTCCGGTCTCGAGAGCTATTGATAAGGATTAGCCCTAGCCACGCCCCTGGTTACCATGGAAATGTTCTGACATTACAGAATCAGAACAGTGACGTGGGACTGCTGAAGGGTTGATCATTTCTACTTTGGAGACGGTTCACACTTTCAGACTGAGGTAAGAGAGATTTTTTGTGTCTTCAAACTGACAAGTGTTTAAAACTCTAATTTAATGATCTAAACGAAAACATTATCCATTTAGTCAAAGTAGCTCTTAAAGGAAAACAGGTTGGAGAGTCCTGTTCTATAAAGTTCTGCTGTTGTTGTGTAGATTTGTAGCAGTTCAGTGAAGATGATGGCAACAAAGGTGATGAGAAAACACGTTAAGGTTTTTGTTCTAGTTCTCCTTTTTTATTATCGTCCTTTTAACACGTAGTTTCTCCCTAATACTAATTTAGCTAACATTAGCTAGTTCAGGCTAGCTACACACGAGCTAGTAGCAGAGACTGCGCCTTGTGCACTAGAAATGTACAGATTTCTGCTTCCTAAAGATACTGTGACAGACACTAATGTTAGTGGATCGATCCCTGATTCTCGTCCGGCACCAAGACCGTGCTTCTGCTCCCCATGTAGGGTTTTAGTCCTGCATATGCCATGAGAAAGACGGTGTATTTCTGACAGAGGGGTTACTGACCGGACAGCGGCACGAGCGCGAGACCGTGAGCTGCAAAAGCACGTGCCGTGTCCGGTGTGCACATGCATGACATTTAGCAAGAGTTTGTCCAAAAAAGCTGGAGATTAATGATCTGATCAAATCTATTAGTTCAGAAAGCTCCTGTATTGATTGGGTGTACTTCTGTCATGTTGTTGTAGTTTGTACATTTAGACTTCACAACCTTTAGTTCTGATCAGTTTTAATAGCAGCGATTATTAGTTAATAATTAGTTAATTGATTATTAGTGTCTAGTTAGGGGTTTATTCACTGCTATTCAGGTGTTATTTACCAGCTGTGACTGAGGTCATGTGACTGACGGCGTGTGACTGAGGTCATGTGACTGACGGCGTGTGACTGACGTCATGTGACTGACGTCATGTGACTGAGGGCGTGTTAGGACATGTGACTGAGGGCGTGTTAGGACATGTGACTGAGGGCGTGTTACTGACGTCATGTGACTGAGGGCGTGTTAGGACATGTGACTGAGGGCGTGTTAGGGCATGTTTCTACTTTGGAGACGACCACAGAGATCTGGGTTTGGTCCCTGCTTCCAGCGAAGTCTCCCGATTATTACACACACAATGTTAGTTAAATGAATGTGATTTCTATTTCTATGCTCTGTTGCAATCATATGCACAGGCTGTGAACACACTGTGCATTGTACACTGTCTGTGCATATGACATGACATTCATCCTGTGAATCACATTTATACCTGTGCACTGTTATACATGATCACACTGTAACACACACATTTTAAGACACATTGAGGCCATTTCTGTCAAAAATGAACACACTTAAATTAATACACTAGCCTTCAAAATAAGGAATGTACAAAACAGAAAAGAAATATATAAAAGGTGGACACTTTATAGCCTTGCTAAGGCCATAATAATATATATAGTGGGGTCCAAATGCCATTTTTTTTTATTTAATACATTAATTTGTTTTACAGATTATATTATTTGACAACAACCTGAAGTCAAATCTTTGAAATTTATGCTTTCTGAGTTTCTAGCATTTAGCATGTTGCCTTTTTTGCTTTAAATGAGTGTGTGCATGTGAGCTGCATGGACACCACAAGTTTATGCAAAACCTTACAAGTCATTTTAGATCAAATGCATCAGTGTGTCACTTGAACACATGCTTCAGTAAAAAAGATCAGACATGAGGAAAATCTGACCTTTAAATAGACACCTAGAAAGAGTACAGAATCTTAAATTAACTTCTGTTTACTTTCTATATTTTAAATAGGAAAAAATGCAGTTGAAGAAAAATCCCAGATTATTAATGTGGTCACAGAATTTGTTGTTTTACCCGAGTTGGTTTCTTCAAGTCTTTTGTTTTGCGGTGATTGAATGAATCTGACATTTGACAAATTCAGACTTTCAGCATGTGAAATGTTAAAAAAAAAACCTGTGAGGGTGGACTAATGCAAATTTTGAGAAATTTGCAAAATTAAGAGATGACTAGAGCACAAGCCTCCATTCAAGAATATTGAGGATTAATATTATTATAATTATTATATATATTATAAAATTGTCGTCTAGATACTTGTCATGAAAACCAGTCGGGAGTTTGTGAGAATGATGTCTAATGTCACGCGCTTTGGTGCCTTTTTGTAACATTGCTAATGAATAAATGGCATATTTTATACGCCAATCGCGTTAGCAGCTAATCGCTAATGCTAATCGCTAGCTTGGTCTGTGCCATTACTAAGCCTGTGATTGGTACAAATAATTGATAAGTGGTATTGGAAAAATAATTGGGTTTGAATTAAAATGAATTAACCACAACTTCTTGGAAGCCGTACGAGATATTGGGCTACTTTTCTTGCCGAAAGCCCGGTGAGTGTATAGCATGTTCACTTTTAGCTCGTAGCTGTGGCTAATATGCTAACAAGAAATGACACCACACTTGATATTGTTGTCTAGATACTTGTCATGAAAACCAGTCGGGAGTTTGTGAGAATGATGTCTAATGTCACGCGCTTTGGTGCCTTTTTGTAATATTGCTAATGAATAAATGACATATTCTATGCACCAATAGCATTAGCGCTAGCAGCTAATGCTAATCGCTAATGCCAATAGCTAGCTTGGTCCTGTTGACTGAAACTTTCTGTTGGTGTTGACTTGTTAGTTCAGTTATTATCTTGATGTGTGGTTTGCGGGCATTCCAGTTTCGGGGTGCAGCTAAATATATATTTTTTTATTTTTTTACTTTTGGGTACTGATGGACGGACAAGCAGAGAGTCGAGCTGCTTCTTTTTCTTCTTCTTGTTTAATGGCGAATAACTCCTTAGGATCATTATCGCCACCTACTGTACTGGATGTGAAGTAAGTTGACATAGGTGATGAGTCTGAAATTTGAGAAGGGGATATTTTGGTGGATGTTCCGTTTTCCTTCCAATCTATGGCGCACTCAGTTCACATGCTCATGCTAGCGCTGCGTGTTTAGCTCCTCTAACACTCACAATTAGCTCTTCATGCCCCAGATTAGGTAGAATACTCCCATCCACACATATTATCATCTAGATCCTAAACCTGAGTCATAAATATATACTGTATTTAATCAGTGCTCTGTATACCTGTTCACGTTGTCTTTCCCCACTTCACTCTCATGGTGGAAGTGAGACTCAGATGGTGTCTTCATGCTTCTGATTCACTGAAGACTCCTGGTTTATGTCATCTGTAGTGGACAGGGCAGGGGTCCTTGATCTCCACGATTGAGAACCCTGTGCTAAAATCAGGATGTGAACAAAACATTTCCTCTAAGGTACATAGTCTCAGGGTCAGCTTGCAAACCTAAAAGCCATACAGATGTCAGTGAAGGTAGTCACAGTAAGCTCCCTGTTTTACAGTTGTTCATGTTAAACAGCATTTTCTCAGGTTCTCCCAATGCATGTCGCACTACTCTGTGGTTGTTGTTTTGTTAAATCTGGTATTTACTTTATTTCATGTTGTGTAAATTCAGGACCAAGTGCATTTTGGAAGAACTGACTGTTCATGAGTGTGTGCATATAATAAAAAATCTCCTTCCTTTTATTCTTGTGCTGGGTGAAGTTGCATTTCAAAATGCATAATTACACAATTCATATTTTACCTGTAATGCATAGGAAATGCCTAGTTCCTGACCAGAAAATGGGAGTAAATGTAACTTTCAAATGTGACTAGTACATTTAGAAAAACAAAGTAGGGTCCACTCAAAGTTAAGTAATATGGAAGCTTTAAAAAAAATTTGGTTTAAGTTTCAATAAAAAATACACTTTTAAAACTCTCAAAGTTAAGTAGAGCAAACCCAAAACAATGACTAAGGAAATGCAGAAATTTAGAGCAAGAAGTATTTCTTACATATAGAAAATTAAGTAATAAATACAAAGACTAGTCTTACTTGAACTACATAATTATTTTTATTAGGTAGATCAGGCTGAATATTTTTATCAGAGTAGACTGGTTAAAAAATAATTTAAAAAATAATAGTAATAATAATATAGCCACCTTTAGAAAATGTGGATTCAAACACATTTCTTATTCTTCTTTAAGCAGAAGCGTTCCTTCCGCCCATGGCTACAGGGGTGGCGGTTGACCACGGGGCCTTAAGCCGAGACCATTCAAGGTCAGTGACCGGCCGCGAGCCAAGGCCGAGCTCCCTCCTTCCTTGGGAATGGTTAGATGTCTCCTGTAGAGCTGGTGAAGCGGAAGGCGTGTTAGTCGCACGGCAGACCATTTGTAGTGCCCGTGCCAGGCTTCCTCCTTGTCTGGCCGAATGACTCGGTCATCTTCTTACCACTCACGCGTAACCCCACCGCCGCCCTCAGGTAGCGTGGGATTTGAGTGGTGTAAGGCAACCATGCCTTCTGTCTATGCCCTTAAGGAAAAAGCTCTACCGCTTTCTAAAGAAGTTTGCCTCACCGGTCTGGACGTGGTGCGCAGTCGTGCCGACAAAAACCTGCTCACTCACACGTACAGGAGAGCCCTGACAGAGGTGCTGAAATAGCTCAGTTGGGAGAGCGTTAGACTGAAGATTTAAAGGTCCCTGGTTCGATCCCGGGTTTCGGCAGCTGGAGGCAGTGTAGTCCACCAGCACAGTTCCGCAACTTATGCCTCAGACTTGAAAACAGCAAAACGTGGAAATAGTGCAGGATAAAGGTCTGAAAGCCCCTGAAAGGTAAAAGGTCTGAAAGCCCCCTGGTCCGAGACGAGAGCAGAAAAACTCGCATGCTACAGAACTCTTAGGTTCTTGTTGAACGCTTAGCCTGCACCCTTCAGTTTACGTGACCGCATGCCTCAATACCTGCATACAAATCATTGAAAGGTACCCTCCTAGCCTGCACGCCATTAGAAAACCCCTGCTTTTGACAAGGCTCCTTGGAAGCGCTGCCACCTGACGAGGTGGCCGAGAGGTTAAGGCGATGGACTGCTAATCCATTGTGCTCTGCACGCGTGGGTTCGAGTCCCACCCTCGTCGTGCGTGTGCTTCCCCTTTACCGCTATGCGCCACACAGCAGCAACTGAATGCTCCCCCAGACAGTCGTGCAGCATGAAAACAACAGTGATCCGACTACTTTGAAAATCGTGCAGTGTGAACTCGGCATAAGTGTTTCACAACCTTGGGCTGCATTCCCATGCTGGTTGGACACACATGCTGTAACATATATGCACACACATATGAGCAAGCCACCTCAACAGGAGGTGGAGGATATGGACCGCCAGTCCACGTTTCAAAATTAAGCTCTACCCCACCCCACAACTTCAGGCCCAGTATAGAACACACACACACACACACACACGTATACATAAAATGTTTTTTCCCCATGTTATGAGACTAATTTAATGTAATGCTTTCTTTCCGCTTCCAGGAATCAAAAACGAAAACAAACTGGAAAAATAAAGAAAACTGAAGAGCTGACTAAGAAGCAACATGAAAAGAAAAAAAGACAGTGGTCAGTTATTTTTTAGTACCATGGTAAAATGCTTCATGTTTTTTAGGTAAACGTTGAAATGTTGTCCTGTTTATTCCTGTTTTAATGTTTTTCTTAATTTTTTTTATTTTTGGCTTTTGTATTTTTGAAGCACTGGACAATAAAACTGTTTTGAACTTGAATGCATGATTGTGTAAATATTATCTGTTTCTTTCTGCATTATCTCAGACTAGTATACTTATTATCATTACCGAAATAATTAACCTCATTACCGAAACTCATGATTATTAGATGTTAATTTAATTAATAGAGATATAGTACTTTGATTTTAAATGCATGTGCAGAATCTTAAAATGATGTTCTCTCAGGTTTGTCACGTCATTTTGAAAAAATGTCAGGTTTCTTCAAAATATAAAGAAAAAATGTTTGTAAATTGTGGACGGTGTTGCAGTAATGAGAGAAATCAGTCAAAATTAAAAAAACTGTTAAATTAAAAATAAATATTATTTCAGAACTTGTAGTAACTGTGCATGACTATTAATAATCCATTTTTAAAACTGTGAATTTAAAATTTTAAAGAAATTTAAATATTGTGAAAAAGTTCAATATTGGAGACTCATGGTGTCGCACTCTAATCAGCTAATTAACTTAAAATACCTGCAAAGGTTTCCTGAGCCTTTAAATGTCTCTCAGTCTGGTCCAGTAGGCTACACAGTCATGGGGAAGACTGCTGACTTGACAGACATCCAGAAGACGGTCATTGAGACCCTGCACATGGAGGCTAAGACACAAAAGGTCATTGCTGAAGAAGCTGGATGTTCTGTGTCCAAGCACGTTAATGAAATTTTAATGGAAAGAAAGTGTGATAGAAAAGGTGCAGAAACAACAGGGATAACCGCAGCCTTGAGAGGATTGTGAAACGAAGCCCCTTCAAGAATCTGGGGGAGATTCACAAGGAGTGGACTGCAGCTGGAGTCAGTCGCATTCCTTGTGTCAAGCCAGTCCTGAACCAGAGACGATATCAGAGGTGTCTTACCTGGGCTAAGGACAAAAAGGACTGGACTGTTGCTCTGTGGGCCAAAGTCCTCTTTTCAGATGAAAATAAATTTTCCATTTCATTTGGAAATCAAGATCCCAGAGTTTGAAGGAAGAGAGGAGAGGCAAAAAATCCAAAGTTGCTTGAGGTCCAGTGTAAAGTTTGGGGAGTGGTTTGGGGAGCCGTATCATCTGCTGGTGTTGGTCCACTGTGTTTTATCAGGTCCACAGTCATCTACCAGGAGGTTTTAGAGCACTTCATGCTTCATTCTGCTGACCAGCTTTATGGAGATGCTGATTTCATTTTCCAGCAGGACTTGGCACCTGCCCACACTGCCAAAAGTACTAATATCTGGTTTAAGGACCATGGTGTCCATGTGCTTGATTGGCCAGCAAACCCTGTGAAATCCCATAGAAATCCCATAGAGAATCAATGGGGTACTGTGAAGAGGAAGATGCGAGACACCAGACCCAACAACGCAGAAGAGCTGAAGGACGCTATCAGAGCAACCTGGGCTTCCATAACACCTCAGCAGTGCCACAGACTGACCGTCTCCATGCCACGCCGCATTGCTGCAGTAATTCATGCAAAGGGAACTCCGACCAAGTATTGAGTGCTGTACATGTTCATACTTTTCAGTAGTCCAACATTTCTGTGTTGAAAATCATTTTTTTAATTAGCTTTTTATTGGTGTAATATTCTAGTTTTCTGAATTTTGGGTTTTCATTAGATGCAAGCCATAATCATCAAAATTAAAAAAAATTAAACACTTAAAATATATAAAAAATATATCAGTCTGTGTGTAATGAATCTATATACTATAGAGTTTCACTTGTTGAATTGAATTACTGAAATAAATCAACTTTTCGATGATATTCTAATTTATTCAAATACACCTGTGTATATATGGTGGGGGGGACCAAATCTCTGCTGCCCTCTAGTGGACAACTCTGAACATAACCATGACGACCACGATTTGACCAAGCAGGAGTAAAATAAAAATATATAAAGGCTAAAAATATACATTATAGAAATATAACATACATATAATAAAAATGCTTTTTATTACAAAAGTACAGCTTTTGTATAAATATATAATCACTGCCCGATGCCTGTGGGTCATTATGCACAGAATCGAACTGAGCAATTATTTTCTTTACCCGTGTCACGAAAACTGAAGGACGTCATAGTACGGGTTTTTAAACTGTGGTCAGCCCTGAATAGGGGACAATGTCATTTATTTGTTGCTGCTGTTTCTTCTTCTTCTGGTGTCCTTATCCATGAGAGACAGAGAGAGAGAAAGAGAGAGACTTTGACTTTTACAATCCTTTTATTTACACATAAGTCACATAATATGTGGTAAAATCAGGGTGACTCAGTAATTCAATAAATACATTTTAAAATATTTCAATAAATTAAGTTAAGACACATCAGTGAATGGTGGATTTAGTTTAGCTCTGGTGCAAAGCAGGGTTTCTCTTCTGCTACAGAGCACAGAGCATTAGCATGACACCACACTGTCTCAAACATCTTCACATCATTCATCTTTCTGTAGAAATTAAAATCAATTAAAATTCTTGATTTAACAAGTCTGAGGAAAATTCTCTTTGCATCAGTCTGTGTTTTGTGCAAACACAGGTATATCGCCATTTTTGCCTGACCAAATATAAAATTGATCATTTGAAACTGTTCCTCCTGACGTACTTAAAACATACTGAGAGAGAGACAGAGAAAAAGATCTTTATGTGGTGGGTATGAGAACCCTGATTTGGCTGATGTGATAATTATAGCATCATTACAAATAATACAGTCTATCTGTGTAAACTGTGTGTGACGGATAAAAAGTGCAGCTTTGTTCCAGAGCTACAGTATCCTATAGTAATGTTGTAAATGCTTGATTCTGATTGGTCAGATTCATTCGTTAATAAAAAGGGTGTGGCTGGTGATATGTTGAAGCTTTTCATGAGGAAATGTGTAATATATTTGGAAGGAGTCTCCAGTTTTAGTGTTTTTCTAATAAGGTTTGTTTGTGTTATTTTCAGTAACAGGATATGTTTTAGATTTTGGTCTAAAACTTTAAGAGCAAAAAATCAAGAGTTTGGTGAGATCATGATCCTTTATAACTGGAATAATGTGGATAATTTGCTTCGGTGATGTTCCACGATATTGGATGCAACTCAACAACAAAAGATGCTCATTAATTAGTAAAAAATTCTACACCAATTACCCATAACATCATGACCACCTGCCTAATATTGTTTTGGTCATCCTTTTGCTGCCAAAACAGCCCTGACCCGTCAAGGCATGGACTCTACTAGATCCCTGAAGGTGTGCTGTGGTATCTGGTACCAAGATGTTAGCAGCAGATCCTTTAAAGGAGAAGTTCACTTCCAGAACAAAAATCTACTGATAATTTCCTCACCCCCTGGTCATCCAAGATGTTCATGTCTTTCTTTCTTCATTAAAGAAATGATGTTTTTTTAAGAAAACATTTCAGATTTTTCTCCATATAGTGACCTTCAATAGTGTCCTGGAGTTTGACCTTCCAAAATGCAGTTTAAATGCAGCTTGAAAGAGTAGTGTTTACGTTAGGTTAATATCTATGCATTGAAAATATAGTCAGTGAATGTTTTTTGGGGATTAATTGCAGCTCAGCCTCTTTCCTGTCCAGGCCTATACAGTGTTTCTATATTAAAATTAAAAGCCATTTTGAATTGGATTCATTATTGGGGTTTGGAACTTAACTGTTTAATGTTAACTGCTTACATGATGTCATGAGGTCATGTGACCAACTGGCATCATGTAGAATTCTGAATTCTGTTCTGAACATCACCTGATGACGTACATAGCAACCATCCTCAGACCACCTTTAGCTATTGACAGAGAAACAGTGCCCCTTGTGTAACAGCGATTTTACACCATTTAGCAGTATTTTTACAGCATTTAGCAGCGGTTTCACTGAGTTTAGCAGTATTTTACAGCGTTTAGCAGCATTTCACCACTTTTAACTGTTTTATACAATGGCTGCACTGTTTGTGAAAGATCTTCACCCTGAAGTATCAGAGGTGATACTTTCTAATAGATTTAGACCTGCAGGACACGTCCAATCTGTCCACATTTGCAGGGACAGGAAGACCGGCTCTCCTCTCAGATACGCGTACGTCAACTTTCGCTATCGAGATGACGGTAAAACAAACCTTTTCTTTTTTCTACACTGTTTCTTACCTGTTTTTGCAGCAGATTTAAGGCTACATGTGTAACTTCTGTAGTATTTTATAGTTTTACTATATGGATATGGTCATGTTTTAAATGGTACTAAAAAGATATGAAAAGATATTTGGATGAGTTATATATAGACTATAATAGACTTTAATTAAAAATGAATGGTTTATTTCTGTTCCCTCAGCTGAGAGAGCCATTGACATGTTCAGTTTTGAACTCCTCCTGGGGAGACCCATGCGTGTCATGTGGTCTAACTGGGAACCCACCGCCAAGCCCATCAAGGGAGGGAACATATTCATCAGGAACCTTGATTGGTCCATTGACTGCACCTCCCTGTTTGACACTTTCTCTGTGTTCGGGAGGATCGTGTCATGCAAGGTTCGAGCTTTGAGCTGTTATATATGAATATATATATCTGAATAGCTGAATATCTGTGTTTCATGATTAGTGTGTTGTTGTGTGTTGACACGCTGTGTTTCTCCTGCAGGTTGTGGAATCAAAAGGCTTCGGGTACGTTCAGTACGAGTCAGCGGAGGCGGCGGAACGGCTGAACGGAAAACTCCCGAACGACCGCCAAGTGTAAGTCACGTGTAAATTAGTGTCTTTTTACCAGCCAGGGTTCAAATGTCAGGATTTTTTAAACTTTTTTAAACATTCCTTTTTAAACTAATTGCATTGAACTCTTTATATTGTCGAAACAGAGATTTGTTTGGTCTTATGAGGGTATTTCAGTCAACATCTGGTGGTAATTTTGCTGTCGAGGACATAACTTTTAACAGCAGGGTTTAGATTCTAAGTGCAGCTTCTCTGTTGTGTTACAGCACCATCGAGTACTTCAGGTCTTGGGAGGAGCCCAAGGTGGAGGCGCGCAGGGCCGAGGAGCCCAAGGTGGAGGCACACAAGGCTGAGGAGCCCAAGGTCGAGGCACGCAAATTTATCAAGAAGATTGACCACACCATCCACAGATAGTGCCTGCGTAGAGCCCCACCATTACTGTACAATGTACCACCAAAACTGCGCCAACCAGTGCTGCCTCCCTGGTTCAAAAGGAGCACCCTTGAGACACCTTGCACAAAGGACACTGTCCAAAGCACCAAGGCATCTGCCTCAGAGGACATCAGCCAGATTGTCTACACTGCTGCCTCACAGATGGTCCAAGCCACTGGATCCCCTGCCCCAGTAAACAATGTGGAAGCTGTTGAAACTGCTGGCCCAGAGAACTCTGAGGAATCTGTTGAGACAGCTGCCTCAGAGGGATCTGTGGAAGCAGTGAAGACAGTGGCCTCAGATGACAGGGTGGAAGCAGTAGAAGCAACTGCACCAGTGGAAGCTACTGAGACAGCTGCCCCAGAGGAAACTCTGGAAGCTGTCTCAGATATCAGAGTTCCGGCTCCACTTCAGGTCCAAAACACAACAAAAAGCACACACACACAACAATAACAATATTCTGCATGCTTAATATTACATGCTAAAGATAGTGTATGAAGGATTATGGTACTAATCTAATTGTGTGATTATTATATTGTGTAGTAATATTATTATTATTATTATTATTATTATTATTATTATTATTAATAATAATAATAATAATAATAATATCCTGTGTTCCCAGGATGTACCTAAATTTCCACCACCCCAGAAGAGGCTGATGATCTATATGTTAGAGTCAGCAGATTTAGATGACCAGATCACGATGGCCTGTGAATTTCACACACACACACACACACACACACACACACACAGACACACACACACACACACACATCCGGCTCGTATACACTCCTGCTCTCCAGCTTAGCATTTTATTCCACTTTTATCATCACATGTCCACTGAAAACATCTACAAACTCCTGCTTTCAACTGCATTTGTTTTTAGTACTTGATATCAGTTCATAGAGAGTCTGAGCCCCACCACCCATGCTACCTGATCGGATGCCTCTGTTTCTGTTCTCTCTCGCTCTTTCACACACCTCACACACTTTCTCTCTCTCTTTGCAGATGATTACTTGCTTCCACTGGTAGCAGATGATGCAAAACAAATCACTCTGATGCTTGTGCAAGGAGAAAACAATTTCAAGATCATGAACATGATTAGTGATCCCGAGCACTTGCAAGCCAAGGTAAGTGTACACACACACACACACACACAGTCAAGAAATATACATTCAAGCAACATGGCAAGTGTTTCATATCAGATTCGTAAATATCTTTAACATGTTAGCTTTGGTCATTTGGAAAACAAAGCCCCACCCACTACTCCCTCAGTCCTCATGTGTGTGTGTGTGTGTGTGTGTGTGTGTGTGTACGTTTGTAGGTGGATAAAATGGACACCTTACTGCGGGCAAGAGAAACTGGTGTCAAGCTGGTGAGGATCTTTAATTAAAATTTCTGATATTGATTCATATTTAAATGGATCATTACAAAGGCGGACAGACAGACAGATACTAGTGAGTATAGATGGTGACATAATGAAGTTAGTGCCTCCACAGGAGCAGTCTGACACTTTCACGGTTGGCAAAAGGCAAGTTGTCAAGAACAAAGACAACAAATCACCTAAATTTATTGTAACTGCAGGTATAAATGAACTGCAACACTCAGGGTTTCATAAATTTGGGGCAGAAGTGTAATGCCTACCTCAGGAACGAAGTTCTTCATTAGGCAGGGAGGCAACATGGGCTGGCAGAGTTTCTGAGGAATATAAAACTGCATCCTCTGCATTCTCTGACAAGCAAGGAAACCATGACCTCATTCACGGAGCCGAACCCCCCAGAGCGGCCGTTCTCTATCATCACCTTTATGTTTTTGATTATTCCAAATTGCACAAAGAACAAGCGCGGACCCTCATAACCCAGGTTCTCATCCACGTTCTTAATGTAGAGATTCAGACCCTGGAGCAGAAGAGGCAGAGTTAGCATTCCTTTTGTGTGTGTGTGTACACGTGTTTACCTGCTCAGTCTTCTGACTGAGCCCAGTCTGCCTCTCTACACTTGTCTGCCCCTCTACACTTGTCTCACTTTGCAGTTGTTTAACAGTTTTTCATTTAGCTGCTTGATGGCCATCTCCGCTGTCTCCACCTACTCATCCTGGGTGTCGTCCAGCACAGTGCCATGCGTGTGTCCATCTAGTGAGATAAAAATCACTGAAAAGAAGTTGGACTACTGATCGGAAGGTTGTGAGTTCAAATCCCAGGTCCATGAAGCTGCTACTCATGAACCCCTGAGCAAGGCCCTTAACCCTCAATTTCTCAGTTGTCTAAAATGAGATAAAATGTTGCTCTGGATAAGGGCATCTGCCAAATGCCAGAAATGTAAATGAAAATATCTGAAACCTCCCTCTTCTCTCCTCACAATAATCTCGTGTCACAATATTCAAAACTCATGTCACTAAGACCTATCGTAAACATCCATCCATCCATTTTCTAAACCTGCTTTATTATTAATTGGGGTCACGGGGATCTGCTGGAGCCTATCTTAGCACACACTGAAAGGCAGGGGTAGACCCTGGACAGGTCACCAGTCCATCGCAGGGCCACATATAGACAGACAACCACACACACTCACACCTACTGTATGAGGATTTAAGAATTGCCTAATTACTCCTATTTAGAATTACCAGTCAGCTTATTGTACATGTGATTAGACTGTCATTGGTCTAGGAGTATGATTCTCGCTTCATTGCGAGAGGTCCCAGGCTCAGATCCCGGATGAGCCCCCAATTTCATGTTACACCCCGTCTAGGGTAAAGGCGAAACAAGAAAGAGTCGATGACACAGGACAGTGTGGAAAAAAGGCATTAAAGTGGCATTTTAATGAAAACCTAGGGGTTTAGAGTACTACGGGGGAGTGTAGCTTCGGAAGCCGGCAAGGCCAAAATAACAAACAAAAACCCACAACCGTCCAGGATCTAAATACCCTGCTTCACAAAACAAAAATAAATATAAAAGACAAGTTCCTTCCCTAACTCCCTATCCAAAACAATCAATGAAGGATCCAATAAAGAAAATGGCATAAGTCTCCCTACATCCCCAAAATCCCTTGTAGAACTATGTACAGTATTAAGAACAATTTTACAACAGGGAAATCCAGAGTCAAGGCCTGAAAACAGGCAGCAGGCTGTACTATAAAGAGTTGAGCTAATCACATTAGCAAACAGTCGGTTCCTTACCCTCAAACATTCAAACAAACACACGCTGTCTTAGCATATACCTAGATAGCTATTAGACAAGGCAGGGCAAATACAGAAAGGCAGCACAGGACAGAGCAAACACAGCAAGTGAGCACAAGGCTGAAGACAGGAAGTGATGAAGGAGACTTCTTATAGGTTGCATGGGGACTGGGGGAACGAATTAGGCTTCTTCCTAGACAGAAGACACAAACAACTTCCCAAACAAAAGAAAACACAGAAGTAATACCAAACAGGACATTATTGGGAGGAAACCAGAGTAAACCCACACAAGCACAGGGAGAACATACAAACTCCACACAGAATGACCCCTGGATCTTCTTGTAGTGAGAAAACAGTGCTAACCACTAGGCCACCGTACTGCCCCCAGTGTAATTTTAAAACCTTTTTTTTAGTGTTTTTTTACTTTAATTTGAGACTTGAGTACATATGATGGATTCCTCTTTTAGTAAAGATTTTGACATTAACTATAATTTTTAAAGTCTACTTTAAATTATAGTTTTTTAAACTTTTTTTTTAACTATACTTTTTAAAAAAAAATACGTTCTGACCACATCCTACATATTCCTCAGACTTTACCACTGTATCTGCTGATGCTGATTGGACACTGCAAGGCTCCCAGGCTGAGACCCGCCCAAAGTGACATCATCACCCAGGGTCACGTTTGGCACATGTGTCTGCTGTTGAGACACGGTGCCATTATGCAGGTGCAGGCTGTAGATCTCCCAGTGCTACTGTAAATACACAAAGAACATCAACTGTCAAAATACACTCGTTGTGTGTAGTACCCTATACTACAAATGGGTAGGGTTTCTCTTTGCTCTCAAAACAGCCTTCCATGGTAGATTCTGTTCCATGTTGATGTGACTGCATCATGTAATTCCTGCAGGTCCTTCAGGTGCATGCTGTGAATCTCCTGTTCTACTACATCCAAGTCCACATTCTACTGGATTCAGATCTGGTGACTAAAAACCAATAAAGAACCCTGAACTCATTGCCATGCTCATGAAACCAGTTTGAGACAACTTTAACTTTCTGAGGCTGTGGCATTTAAGCAGCCCAGCAGGCCCAATGTGCCATAAAAACATTTCCCACACCGTTGCACCACCTCCACCAGCCTGGACTGTTTTAAATAGTAGATTATAGAAATGATTTTAAACCTCTCTTTTCTCTCTCTTGAAGTGAACATGATTGCATGTAGCCAGTTCACCTGATTGCATGTTTTGGGGAGCAGGGAGGAGGAAGAAACTGACACAAACATGATCATGTAGATCATGTGGATTGGGATTACATTTTTTTATGTGCTACAGAAATTTGGTTTTGGCAACACATTCATTTCCTGGATTAAAATTTTATATTCCTTCCCAGTCTCCTCAGTTTGGACAAATGGAGTATCTTCCTCTTATTTCCCCTTGAAACGTGGCACAAGACAGGGCTGCTCACTTTCACCTTTGCTTTTTGCATTGGTAATTGAACCCTTAGCAATTGCCATTCATACTGAACAATTGGGAGAGCTGGTACAGTTCACAAAATCTCAGAATGATTTTGCTCGCTGGTCAGCTCTCCCCATTTCTCTGGCTGATCGTTTAAACTCAGTAAAGATGAACATTTTGCCTAGATTTCTGTATTTATTTCAGTGTGCTCCAATTTTTATATCTAAAACTTTCTTTAAGACTTTAAAACAACACATCTCATCTTTTATTTGGAACAAATGACCAGCCAGAATCTGCGGGGAAGTACTTTAAAAACCAAATTGCCCTTCAAAATTTCTTATTTTACAACTGGGTGACAAATATACAATCTACACTGTTCTGGTTTCAGAGTCATTTTGGACTCTGTGATTGGGTCCCAGATTGAGTCAGTACTGAAGGGGGTTCTTGCTCCCCAGTCTCACCATCCTGACCAGCTGCACTACTGTGTGGTCCTCTTACTGCCATCTCACGTTTTCCTAACAGTAATTCCATTGTCCGGCAATTATTTGTACAGTTGTCAATGATATCTACATTGATAATATTTTTCCTAGCTTTTCTAACACAAAAATTCCCCCTTCCATTCATGTTTTTAGATATTTTCAGTTCCAAAACTTTGTAAAAAAGTCATTTCCCAACTTTTCGAATCTTCCACAAACATCCCATCTAGATCAAATTCTTGAAGTACCTTTAGATAAAATCGATGTATTGTCTACTCTATACAGGCTGATCTCCTCTATTTCTACATTTAAAATGTTTAAGGTAAGGCTTAACCCTTGTATTTACCTCCCATTTATTATAAACTTATTCACTCCGCATGCCAAATTGACCAGGTCACCATTTTTTTTTTGTTTTGTTTTTTTGAAAGTTTGCATTTCCTTACAACTCTTAATAATTATCCACAACACTTCTTTTTTTCTTTCACACAGATTTTGTTTTACATTATGCGTTATTTTTATTTTAGATTATGCATTATTAAAAACAAACTGGTCCATCTGTGGTGAAAAACACTGGTAGCTGTGGTTGCTAGAACTTTCCAAAAATGATTGTTACTGTTTATATATATATATACAGTATATCACTCATGGGATCAATAAAGTCTATCTATCTATCTATCTATCTATCTATCTATCTATCGTGTTTCTATTCTATTGTATCATTATTCTTTTATTATTATAAAAGTTCAATAAACAGGTTCCGCAAAAGGAAAAAAAACAGAAAATGACTGAAATAAAGGAATGAAAGTTACATAGTATTATTGGAATCTCCTTCAGTATATGTTAAACATTCTCCTTACAGAAAGTTTCAGCATTACAGTAGTTCTATGTATTCAGTATTTCTTTACATCACTGCATTTAAAAAGTATAAATTTTAATGTCAATACTGCACATAATTCTCAAATAAAAGTCTATCCAGCTGTTATGCAGAAGTCTGTAATAATGTTTCTCTTAAGCGTTTTAATTAAAAGCTATAGTTTGGTGTGATTTATACACATGGGTTTGTACATCATGACTTGGAGGCTTTATTATGTCCATTTTATGATGAAACAGCAAAAGAGTTTGAAAATCATCTGTCATTTTCTGATCATGATAAATATCAACACAACTAGACTGAAATATACAGGTAAGATATCTACTGGTTTCCTGTCAGGGTTGTGGACTGTTTTCTGGCCACTAGAGACCCCCACTGCCTTTTTGTTGGTTTCCAGTCTCTGTCATTATGTCTAATAGGTGTCCCCTGTGCTTTGTTTAGGTTTGTGTATTTAAGTCACAGGGACCTTCAAAGATGATGAAAATACTCAGATCTGTGTCTCAGCAGAATCTTGCCTCTTAGGTCTACAAGGGTTTTTTTTTGCTATGACTGTTAATGATGTTTTAGAAAAATCTCAAGTGTGATCAGTGGAAATCACATGTACCTAAGCTATAATTTTAGCACCACAGATAATTAACTTTCTTTAATTAACTTACCTACTTAAATGTGTTATTCCAAAACCTTATGAAAACCTGTTTATGAGTTCAATCCATTTTAGAGTATGACTGTAACGTTATAAAATGAGTGAAAAATCAAGGGGTCTGTTTACTTTCTAAATGCACTGTACCTTTTCATTATAATGGTAAGACAGTCACTGACAGCTCCAGAATGCTCAATAATCCTCCAACATCCAATCACCATTTAAAACTTGACACTCGAGGCCACAACACAATGATGGGCATCAAATTCCACCCAGTCTGAACAATGCATCAGGCAGAAAAGTCACTGTTTATTCCACATGCCATTTATGATACAGATGAGTTTAACAGGAAGATAAAGAAATTAATTCATTCATTCATTCATGAAATACTGATACACTCTGTACTTAAAAAAAATCACATAAGAATTTGTTTGCATTTTGCACCATGACACTGATAGTCCAATTGACAACCATTGATATATTTTAATACTTTTCAGGTAAAAGTTCTGACATCTGATCTAAAAATTAGAAATTAGCAATTAGGATCATTAGTATCATATTTGTCTTCAGAGTAATTAACTGATCATTTTTTGAATATGACCAATATCCTGACTTTAGACATAACAATTAAGTCACATGTATATATGTAAATGTATTAGTGTACATGTCTGCTTTGTTCATTGCACTAAAACAACCATTTAATGAAACGCGATGAAATGAAATGGATATGATTTTATACATTTTTTTTATTATATTACTTTCATGCAAATGTCACAGTACTCTGAACACCTATAGTGCTAAAGGCAGCTACAAGCTATTCATCCATTCATCAACTAATGTTTAGATTGGTTTATCACCAGTCTTCTATCATGTCTTCTTTTACATTTATTTCATTTACAAGCAACAACAACACTCTATTCACCTTTAGAGTTTAAGATACTGGGAACTCTTTATATACAATTGTCCTGATGTGAAGGAAAACTCACACGAACCAGTGAGTTAAATGTTTAGCTAGCCAGGCTGCAAATATAAACATGCAAAATAAGACACAGACTGCACAACATTTCAGTCACAACCTTACAAGCAGCATATTCTCAGCAGCTACTAATGAACTAATAGAGGTGTAGATGACATTTATATAATATTTACTGATATTCATACCTCTGGAGGAAACAAGGCACTGCTCATCATCTGGCCGGTTGTAACCCCTAATAACACAGTGGGATGTTTGTACATAGCAGGGACTGGGAGGAGGAATGAAGAGAAATGTGAAACAGTTACAAAACATATACTTATAAGTTACACTCATACAGTATGTGAAAAACTATACTTTTTGTTATGGTGTTTTTTGTAGAATTTATTTAATTTCAGAATAAGGGAGTAACCTATCAAAAAAACAAGGAAACGAACGGTTTTGAATACTTTCTACAATATATCAATGTCCCATTTTATATACATATTACAGATGCAGCTCCACAATACATGTTTTTTCCCATTCAAGATCGGATGCTTCCCAGATGGGGAGAGTAAGCATGAGATTTGTGTGGAGTTCTTTTCACATTTCTCCTCTCTCTCTTCTGTCTTCACAGTAACCTTTGTACTCATTCACTCTAACACTAATTTAGGGACACAAATAGCAGAGACCATGGATATGACTAAGCAAGCCTATTATGTCAAACCATAATAAAACAATTCACCTTGAAGAAGCCTGTTTGAAGTTACATTACCCTCCATTAGAATTTAGCTTGCATTTAGAAGGATGTACTGTTATGGCTAGCTCAGCAGTGAGAGACCTGGGCGTAATATTAGACAGCAACTTGTCCTTTGAAAATCATATTTCCACTATTACTAAAACAGCCTTCCACCTTAGAAATATTGTCAAGCTCAGGAACATTTTATCTGTATCTGATGCAGAAAAGCTAGTTCATGCATTCATGACCTCCAGACTGGACTATTGTAATGCATTACTAGGTGGTTGTCCTGCATCTTCAATAAACAAGTTTGAAGAATGCAGCTGCCAGAGTTCTTACCAGATCAAGAAAATATGATCATAAAACCCCAATATTATTATCCCTGCACTGGCTACCTGTTAAGTCTAGAATTGATTACAAACTAGCACTACTTACATACAAGGCTCTAAATGGTTTAGCTCCCACGTATCTAACCAGTCTTCTGACACGCTACAATCCACCACGCTCTTCAAGATCACAAAACTCTGGACTTCTGGTAGTTCCCAGAATATTAAAGTCTACAAAAGAAGGTAGAGCATTTTCGTATTCAGCTCCCAAATTTTGGAGTAGTCTTCCTGACAGTGTTTGGGGCTCAGACACATTCTCCCAATTTAAAAGTAGATTAAAGACATATCTCTTTAGCCTGGCATACACATAACACACCCAGTAACCTTGTACTCCAGTACATCTGATCAAATGCACATTATCATCTAGTCCTGCTAATATTACGAATGCTAATTCCTTTCCACATGTTCCTTTTTTACCCATCCCGAGGCATCTGGAGATTGTGCCAGCTCCAGTAGACATTCAGATTAGCTCAAGAACAGTGCGCAGAGAGCTTCATGGAATGGGTTTCCATGGCCGAGCAGCTGCATCCAAGCCATACATCACCAAGTGCAATGCAAAGCGTCGGATGCAGTGGTGTAAAGCACGCCGCCACTGGACTCTAGAGCAGTGGAGACACGTTCTCTGGAGTGACGAATCGCGCTTCTCCATCTGGCAATCTGATGCACGAGTCTGGGTTTGGCGGTTGCCAGGAGAACGGTACTTGTCTGACTGCATTGTGCCAAGTGTAAAGTTTGGTGGAGGGGGATTATGGTGTGGGGTTGTTTTTCAGGAGCTGGGCTTGGCCCCTTAGTTCCAGTGAAAGGAACTCTGAATGCTTCAGCATACCAAGACATTTTGGACAATTCCATGCTCCCAACTTTGTGGGAACAGTTTGGAGCTGGCCCCTTCCTCTTCCAACATGACTGTGCACCAGTGACCAAAGCAAGGTCCATAAAGACATGGATGACAGGGTCTGGTGTGGATGAACTTGACTGGCCTGCACAGAGTCCTGACCTCAACCCGATAGAACACCTTTGGGATGAATTAGAGCGGAGACTGAGAGCCAGGCCTTCTCGTCCAACATCAGTGTGTGACCTCACAAATGCGCTTCTGGAAGAATGGTCAAAAATTCCCATAAACACACTCCTAAACCTTGTGGACAGCCTTCCCAGAAGAGTTGAAGCTGTTATAGCTGCAAAGGGTGGACCGACGTCATATTGAACCCTATGGATTAGGAATGGGATGTCACTTAAGTTCATATGCGAGTCAAGGCAGGTGAGCAAATACTTTTGGCAATATAGTGTATATTAGACAGTAAGTGAACATTTTGTCCTCAAAGTTGATGTTAGATGCAGAAAAATGGGCGAGTGTAGACATTTGGGCGACTTGACAAGGGCCAAATTGTGACAGCTAAACGACTGGATCAGAGAATCTCCAAAACCGCAGCTCTTGTGGGGTGTTCCAGGTCTGCAGTGGTCAGTATCTAAAGTGGTCCAAGGAAGGAACAGTGGGGAACCGACAGGGTCATGGGCAGCCAAGGCTCATTGATGCACATGAGGAGCGAAGGCTGGCCCATCTGATCCCATCCCAAAGACGAGCTACTGTTGCTCACCTTGCTGAAGTTAATGCTGGTTCTGATAGAAAGGTGTCAGTGGATGACGGGTCAGGGCTGTTTCAGCAGGTGGTCACAATGAACCAAAATTTGCTCCTTCCTGATTTTTTTTCCCCCCACATTTGTCACACTTAAATGATTCAGCTCATCAAGCAAATTATTTTTTATACAAGGATAACCCAAGTAAATACAAAATGCAGTTTTTAAATTATATCATTTCTTAAGGGAAAAAAGCTGTCCAAACCTGCCTGGTTTGCCTATGTAAAAAAGTAATTTCCCCCACACTAATAACTGGCTATGCCACCTTCAGCAGCAACAACTGCAATCGAGCATAAATGATAACTGGCAAGGAGTCTTTCACATCACTGTAGAGAAAATTTGGTCAACTCTTCTTTGGAGAATCTTTTTAAAGAAAACCAATCAGACCCTACTGTATGTCTCCATGCCGCCATAAGCCAAGGATGCCACACTGCTCTGTACATCACACACTCATGCAGAAACACTCTCATTACTCTGTACTTAAATACACAAACCTAAACAAAGCACAGGTGACACCTATTAGACATAATGACAGAGACTGAAAACCAACAAAAAGGCAGTGGGGGTCTCTAGTGGCCAGAAAAAGTCACAACCCTGACAGGAAACTAGTAGATATTTTTCCTGTATATTTCAGTCTAGTTGTGTTGATATTTATCATGATCAGAAAATGACAGATGATTTTCAAAGTCTTTTGCTGTTTCATTATAAAATGGACATAATAAAGCCTCCAAAAGTCATGATGGACATATCAATGTGTATAAATTACACCAAAATATGGATTTTCATTAAAACGCTTAAGAGAAACATTATTACAGACTTTTGCATAACAGCTGGATAGACTTTTATTTGATAATTATGTGCAGTATTGACATTAAAATTTATACTTGATTTGGATTGGTCAGAAGGTGTTCAGCATGGCCCTGATAGCAGTTCAGGTTTCAAATCAAATCTCTCTTTTTTAAGAATGACCTCTGTCTGATTATTGTTTCTCTAAAAACTCCAATCATTTAACCCTCCTGTTATCTTCGGGTCAATTTGATCCGCTGTAAAAAGTACTCAAGTACTTTTTTTTTTTGAGTGCAAAATATATGTTAATGTGTTGGAAACAAACTTTATCTAAAGGTACTTCAAGAATTTGATCTAGATGGGATTTTTTGTGGAAGATTCGAAAAGTTGGGAAATTAGTTTTGAGATAGCAATTTGGTTTTTAGATGAGATGAGATGTGTTGTTTTAAAGTCTTAAAGAAAGTTTTAGATATAAAAATTGGAACACACTGAAATAAATACAGAAATCTAGGCAAAATGTTCATCTTTACTGAGTTTAAACGACCAGCCAGAGAAATGGGGAGAGCTGACCAGCGAGCAAAATCATTCTGAGATTTTGTGAACTGTACCAGCTCTCCCAATTGTTCAGTATGAATGGCAATTGCTAAGGGTTCAATTACCAATGCAAAAAGCAAAGGTGAAAGTGGGCAGCCCTGTCTTGTGCCGCGTTTCAAGGGGAAATAAGAGGAAGATACTCCATTTGTCCAAACTGAGGAGACTGGGAAGGAATATAAAATTTTAATCCATGAAATGAATGTGTTGCCAAAACCAAATTTCTGTAGCACATAAAAAAATGTAATCCCATTCTACATGATCTACATGATCATGTTTGTGTCAGTTTCCTTCCTCCTCCCTGCTCCCCCAAAACATGCAATCAGGTGAACTGGCTACATGCAATCATGTTCACTTCAAGAGAGAGAAAAGAGAGGTTTAAAATCATTTCTATAATCTACTATTTACAACAGTTCAGGCTGGTGGAGGTGGTGCAACGGTGTGGGAAATGTTTTTATGGCACATTGGGCCTGCTGGGCTGCTTAAATGCCACAGCCTCAGAAAGTTAAAGTTGTCTCAAACTGGTTTCATGAGCATGGCAATGAGTTCAGGGTTCTTTATTGGTCTTTAGTCACCAGATCTGAATCCAGTAGAATGTGGACTTGGATGTAGTAGAACAGGAGATTCACAGCATGCACCTGAAGGACCTGCAGGAATTACATGATGCAGTCACATCAACATGGAACAGAATCTACCATGGAAGGCTGTTTTGAGAGCAAAGAGAAACCCTACCCATTTGTAGTATAGGGTACTACACACAACGAGTGTATTTTGACAGTTGATGTTCTTTGTGTATTTACAGTAGCACTGGGAGATCTACAGGCTGCACCTGCATAATGGCACCGTGTCTCAACAGCAGACACATGTGCCAAACGTGACCCTGGGTGATGATGTCACTTTGGGCGAGTCTCAGCCTGGGAGCCTTGCAGTGTCCAATCAGCATCAGCAGATACAGTGGTAAAGTCTGAGGAATATGTAGGATGTGGTCAGAACGTATTTTTTTTAAAAAGTATAGTTAAAAAAAAAAGTTTAAAAAACTATAATTTAAAGTAGACTTTAAAAATTATAGTTAATGTCAAAATGTTTACTAAAAGAGGAATCCATCCAAAATGTACTCAAGTCTCAAATTAAAGTAAAAAAACACTAAAAAAAAGGTTTTAAAATTACACTGGGGGCAGTACGGTGGCCTAGTGGTTAGCACTGTTTTCTCACTACAAGAAGATCCAGGGGTCATTCTGTGTGGAGTTTGCATGTTCTCCCTGTGCTTGTGTGGGTTTACTCTTGTTTCCTCCCCAATAATGTCCTGTTTGGTATTACTTCTGTGTTTTCTTTTGTTTGGGAAGTTGTTTGTGTCTTCTGTCTAGGAAGAAGCCTAATTCGTTCCCCCAGTCTCCATGCAACCTATAAGAAGACTCCTTCATCACTTCCTGCCTTCAGCCTTGTGCTCACTTGCTGTGTTTGCTCTGTCCTGTGCTGGCTTTCTGTATTTGCCCTGCCTTGTCTAATAGCTATCTAGGTATATGCTAAGACAGCGTGTGTTTGTTTGAATGTTTGAGGGTAAGGAACCGACTGTTTGCTAATGTGATTAGCTCAACTCTTTATAGTACGGCCTGCTGCCTGTTTTCAGGCCTTGACTCTGGATTTCCCTGTTGTAAAATTGTTTTTAATACTGTACATAGTTCTACTAGGGATTTTGGGGATGTAGGGAGACTTATGCCATTTTCTTTATTGGATCCTTTCATTGATTGTTTTGGATAGGGAGTTAGGGAAGGAACTTGTCTTTTATATTTATTTTTGTTTTGTGAAGCAGGGTATTTAGATCCTGGACGGTTGTGGGGTTTTTGTTTGTTATTTTGGCCTTGCTGGCTTCCGAAGCTATACTCCCCCGTAGTACTCTAAACCCCTAGGTTTTCATTAAAATGCCACTTTAATGCCTTTTTTCCACACTGTCCTGTGTCATCGACTCTTTCTTGTTGCGCCTTTACCCTAGACGGGGTGTAACATGAAATTGGGGGCTCATCCGGGATCTGAGCCTGGGACCTCTCGCAATGAAGCGAGAATCATACTCCTAGACCAATGACAGTCTAATCACATGTACAATAGGCTGACTGGTAATTCTAAATAGGAGTAATTAGGCAATTCTTAAATCCTCATACAGTAGGTGTGAGTGTGTGTGGTTGTCTGTCTATATGTGGCCCTGCGATGGACTGGTGACCTGTCCAGGGTCTACCCCTGCCTTTCAATGTGTGCTAAGATAGGCTCCAGCAGATCCCCGTGACCCCAATTAAGAATAAAGCAGGTTTAGAAAATGGATGGATGGATGTTTACGATAGGTCTTAGTGACACGAGTTTTGAATATTGTGACACGAGATTATTGTGAGGAGAGAAGAGGGAGGTTTCAGATATTTTCATTTACATTTCTGGCATTTGGCAGATGCCCTTATCCAGAGCAACATTTTATCTCATTTTAGACAACTGAGAAATTGAAGGTTAAGGGCCTTCCTCAGGGGTTCATGAGTAGCAGCTTCATGGACCTGGGATTTGAACTCACAACCTTCCGATCAGTAGTCCAACTTCTTTTCAGTGATTTTTATCTCACTAGATGGACACACGCATGGCACTGTGCTGGACGACACCCAGGATGAGTAGGTGGAGGCAGCGGAGATGGCCATCAAGCAGCTAAATGAAAAACTGTTAAAACAACTGCAAAGTGAGACAAGTGTAGAGGGGCAGACAAGTGTAGAGAGGCAGACTGGGCTCAGTCAGAAGACTGAGCAGGTAAACACATGTGTACACACACACACAAAAGGAATGCTAACTCTGCCTCTTCTGCTCCAGGGTCTGAATCTCTACATTAAGAACGTGGATGAGAACCTGGGTTATGAGGGTCCGCGCTTGTTCTTTGTGCAGTTTGGAATAATCAAAAACATAAAGGTGATGATAGAGAATGGCCGCTCTAGGGGGTTCGGCTCCGTGAATGAGGTTATGGTTTCCTTGCTTGTCAGAGAATGCAGAGGATGCAGTTTTATATTCCTCAGAAACTCTGCCAGCCCATGTTGCCTCCCTGCCTAATGAAGAACTTCGTTCCTGAGGTAGGCATTACACTTCTGCCCCAAATTTCCACAAGAGGCTATTGCTAGATAGACAGCAACACCACCTGTGATCAGGGAGAACAGATGAAATAACGTCTGTGATACAGACACCAAGCCAGAAGTTGGAGCCCCATCCGGATCTGATGTGGAAGTGCAACATCCAGCTGTGGACAGACGTCATTTTCTCCTGCACTTCTCTTTTAGGAAACCCTGAAGATGATATTTTGCAATCATGCAAAAACATCAGCGAGATTAAGAAAAAAAACAATAAAAAAGATCAGGAAAAAGGAATGAATAAGCCCCACACCCTCCAATAATAATTTCATATTATGATTGGCATTTTAATTAAAATTTAAAAAGAACCTTTTGTGTACATTTATTTATTTATGACTTAAGAGTGTTTGAATCTTATAATCTAATAAATCTAACATTCTAAAAAGTTAGATTAGAAAAAAATCTAAATAAAAATATTTAAGGTATTAATTATACCTTAAATATAGAATAGTAATAATAGGAATTAATGGGGGTTTATATTCATGAAAGAAAGTCTGTGAGGAAAATTTTCAAAAAGACAACAACAAATTAACACCACAGAGTGAAAACTTCTTTCTATTAAGAGGATCAAGATGTAAATGTAAGTTACATAAAGAACAAAGCTCCTGCTGTTGCAGGGATTCTAGCATTAACTGCTCTGCTTCATCCAGACACAATCTCACTGGCAATGTTTTACTTACCTGCTGCTCAGGATTGCTAAGGCTTCAGGAAATATTCTTCAAATCATGTCTTTAAAAATCTGAGAATAATTTCTCTAATTGACCAGTAGCATGCTAGTTTTGTCAGAAATCTAAAACAATCTTAATAACAAAAACTCAATCATCTTCAGCTTTAAATCTTAGCATAAACTCATTTGCTGAATAAATGAAATAAACAATTTGAAATGAAATATTGGTCATTATTGTTACTTTATTAAATAACACGTCTACTGAGGTCAGGCTTGTCCAAAATCTGACCCTATGGTCAAATGCATCCTGTTTACAGATGTCAACTTACATGTCACTTAAATATTCAGTTCTTTCAGGCCTTCACAAAGTTTTTTTGTGATTGTTGTGGCCAAAAATGTCAAATGTCAAAATTTGTGATGTTTTTCTGCTTTTTTGCAGAAAAAAGTTGAATTGAATTTTAAACTCCTACCAATGAAGACACAAAAATATGTAATTTCTTTCTATGGAATCTGCACCCATGTTTCGACATGAAAGCTTTGTCTGAACGTGTGGAAAACTGTGTCTATCTATCTAATTGTGATGAACTCCTACAGGCAGAAGGTGTAGAATCCATAAGTGGTAGTTTATTAAATCCACATCAGTAGGCAAAAATCTGAGTCAAAATAAACAGGCAGAGTAATCAAAAAATTTAGCAAAGACAGTCAGTGTAGAAACGGTACAAGGACACAAAACCACAGAGCAGAATCGAGAACAAACTCAGCAAGGGTCATACTTGTGAATTAATAGTAAATACAGTGGAAAGACTCGGTATGTCATGACTCTAAATAATACTTTGCGTAGAGCTTCTGAAAATGCTGGCTTAAGAAGTGCTAATGGCAGGAGATATTAGTCAAATCTGTGGTGTGGGGACATTTCGGATTTGTTGTTGACTATGATGCCGATAAAACAAAAACTTAAAGTCTTTCAGTTAACAACAAATTCATTACTTAATTTTGGATTTCCTCCGTAGGTGCAGAGAGTGTCTTCCTGATGAGTGGTTCTGTGGATACTGTGATGTCCTGCATCACAAAAAACAGCCTCTCCACAATAGGAATAGTGAGATTGATGGGTTTTCCAAAGCCATTTCTCCATCCACTCACAGCATCAGAAGTGAGGATGGCTATAGTACCCATGAACAAGGTATGATCTTATGAAACCCTGAGTGTTGCAGTTCATTTATACCTGCAGTTACAATAAATTTAGGTGATTTGTTGTCTTTGTTCTTGACAGCTTGCCTTTTGCCAACCGTGAAAGTGTCAGACTGCTCCTGTGGAGGCACTAACTTCATTATGTCACCATCTATCCTCACTAGTATCTGTCTGTCTGTCCGCCTTTGTAATGATCCATTTAAATATGAATCAATATCAGAAATTTTAATTAAAGATCCTCACCAACTTCACACCAGTTTCTCTTGCCCGCAGTAAGGTGTCCATTTTATCCACCTACAAACGTACACACACACACACACACACACATGAGGACTGAGGGAGTAGTGGGTGGGGCTTTGTTTTCCAAATGACCAAAGCTAACATGTCAAAGATATTTACGAATCTGATATGAAACACTTGCCATGTTGCTTGAATGTATATTTCTTGACTGTGTGTGTGTGTGTGTGTGTGTGTGTGTACACTTACCTTGGCTTGCAAGTGCTCGGGATCACTAATCATGTTCATGATCTTGAAATTGTTTTCTCCTTGCACAAGCATCAGAGTGATTTGTTTTGCATCATCTGCTACCAGTGGAAGCAAGTAATCATCTGCAAAGAGAGAGAGAAAGTGTGTGAGGTGTGTGAAAGAGCGAGAGAGAACAGAAACAGAGGCATCCGATCAGGTAGCATGGGTGGTGGGGCTCAGACTCTCTATGAACTGATATCAAGTACTAAAAACAAATGCAGTTGAAAGCAGGAGTTTGTAGATGTTTTCAGTGGACATGTGATGATAAAAGTGGAATAAAATGCTAAGCTGGAGAGCAGGAGTGTATACGAGCCGGATGTGTGTGTGTGTGTGTGTGTGTGAAATTCACAGGCCATCGTGATCTGGTCATCTAAATCTGCTAACTCTAACATATAGATCGTCAGCCTCTTCTGGGGTGGTGGAAATTTAGGTACATCCTGGGAACACAGGATATTATTATTATTATTATTATTATTATTATTATTATTATTAATAATAATAATAATAATAATAATAATAATAATAATATTACTACACAATATAATAATCACACAATTAGATTAGTACCATAATCCTTCATACACTATCTTTAGCATGTAATATTAAGCATGCAGAATATTGTTATTGTTGTGTGTGGGTGCTTTTTGTTGTGTTTTGGACCTGAAGTGGAGCCGGAACTCTGATTTCTGAGACAGCTTCCAGAGTTTCCTCTGGGGCAGCTGTCTCAGTAGCTTCCACTGGTGCAGTTGCTTCTACTGCTTCCACCCTGTCATCTGAGGCCACTGTCTTCACTGCTTCCACAGATCCCTCTGAGGCAGCTGTCTCAACAGATTCCTCAGAGTTCTCTGGGCCAGCAGTTTCAACAGCTTCCACATTGTTTACTGGGGCAGGGGATCCAGCGGCTTGGACCATCTGTGAGGCAGCAGTGTAGACAATCTGGCTGATGTCCTCTGAGGCAGATGCCTTGGTGCTTTGGACAGTGTCCTTTGTGCAAGGTGTCTTAAGGGTGCTCCTTTCGAACAGGGAGGCAGCACTGGTTGGCGCAGTTTTGGTGGTACGTTGTACAGTAATGGTGGGGCTCTACGCAGGCACTTTCTGTGGATGGTGTGGTCAATCTTCTTGATAAATTTGCGTGCCTCGACCTTGGGCTCCTCAGCCTTGTGTGCCTCCACCTTGGGCTCCTCGGCCCTGCGTGCCTCCACCTTGGGCTCCTCGGCCCTGCACACCTCCACCTTGGGCTCCTCCCAAGACCTGAAGTACTCGATGGTGCTGTAACACAACAGAGAAGCTGCACTTAGAATCTAAACCCTGCTGTTAAAAGTTATGTCCTCGACAGCAAAATTACCACCAGATGTTGACTGAAATACCCTCATAAGACCAAACAAATCTCTGTTTCGACAATATAAAGAGTTCAATGCAATTAGTTTAAAAAGGAATGTAAAAAATCCTGACATTTGAACCCTGGCTGGTAAAAAGACACTAATTTACATGTGACTTACACTTGGCGGTCGTTCAGGAGTTTTCCGTTCAGCCGTTCCGCCGCCTCCGCTGACTCGTACTGAACGTACCCATAACCTTTTGATTCCACAACCTGCAGGAGAAACACAGCGTGTCAACACACAACAACACACTAATCATGAAACACAGATATTCAGCTATTCAGATATATATATTCATATATAACAGCTCAAAGCTCGAACCTTGCATGACACGATCCTCCCGAACACAGAGAAAGTGTCAAACAGGGAGGTGCAGTCAATGGACCAATCAAGGTTCCTGATGAATATGTTCCCTCCCTTGATGGGCTTGGCGGTGGGTTCCCAGTTAGACCACATGACACGCATGGGTCTCCCCAGGAGGAGTTCAAAATTGAACATGTCAATGGCTCTCTCAGCTGAGGGAACAGAAATAAACCATTCATTTTTAATTAAAGTCTATTATAGTCTATATATAACTCATCCAAATATCTTTTCATATCTTTTTAGTACCATTTAAAACATGACCATATCCATATAGTAAAACTATAAAATACTACAGAAGTTACACATGTAGCCTTAAATCTGCTGCAAAAACAGGTAAGAAACAGTGTAGAAAAAAGAAAAGGTTTGTTTTACCGTCATCTCGATAGCGAAAGTTGACGTACGCGTATCCGAGAGGAGAGCCGGTCTTCCTGTCCCTGCAAATGTGGACAGATTGGACGTGTCCTGCAGGTCTAAATCTATTAGAAAGTATCACCTCTGATACTTCAGGGTGAAGATCTTTCACAAACAGTGCAGCCATTGTATAAAACAGTTAAAAGTGGTGAAATGCTGCTAAACGCTGTAAAATACTGCTAAATGGTGTAAAATCGCTGCTACACAAGGGGCACTGTTTCTCTGTCGATAGCTAAAGGTGGTCTGAGGATGGTTGCTATGTACGTCGTCAGGTGATGTTCAGAACAGAATTCAGAATTCTACATGATGCCAGTTGGTCACATGACCTCATGACATCATGTAAGCAGTTAACATTAAACAGTTAAGTTCCAAACCCCAATAATGAATCCAATTCAAAATGGCTTTTAATATTAATATAGAAACACTGTATAGGCCTGGACAGGAAAGAGGCTGAGCTGCAATTAATCCCCAAAAAACATTCACTGACTATATTTTCAATGCATAGATATTAACCTAACGTAAACACTACTCTTTCAAGCTGCATTTAAACTGCATTTTGGAAGGTCAAACTCCAGGACACCATTGAAGGTCACTATATGGAGAAAAATCTGAAATCTTTTCTTAAAAAAACATCATTTCTTTAATGAAGAAAGAAAGACATGAACATCTTGGATGACCAGGGGGTGAGGAAATTATCAGTAGATTTTTGTTCTGGAAGTGAACTTCTCCTTTAAAGGATCTGCTGCTAACATCTTGGTGCCAGATACCACAGCACACCTTCAGGGATCTAGCAGAGTCCATGCCTTGACGGGTCAGGGCTGTTTTGGCAGCAAAAGGATGACCAAAACAATATTAGGCAGGTGGTCATAATGTTATGGGTAATTGGTGTAGAATTTTTTACTAATTAATGAACATCTTTTGTTGTTGAGTTGCATCCAATATCGTGGAACATCACCGAAGCAAATTATCCACATTATTCCAGTTATAAAGGATCATGAAATCACCAAACTCTTGATTTTTTGCTCTTAAAGTTTTAGACCAAAATCTAAAACGTATCCTGTTACTGAAAATAACACAAACAAACCTTATTAGAAAAACACTAAACTGGAGACTCCTTCCAAATATATTACACATTTCCTCATGAAAAGCTTCAACATATCACCAGCCACACCCTTTTTATTAACGAATGAATCTGACCAATCAGAATCAAGCATTTACAACATTACTATAGGATACTGTAGCTCTGGAACAAAGCTGCACTTTTTATCCGTCACACACAGTTTACACAGATAGACTGTATTATCTGTAATGATGCTATAATTATCACATCAGCCAAATCAGGGTTCTCATACCCACCACATAAAGATCTTTTTCTCTGTCTCTCTCTCAGTATGTTTTAAGTACGTCAGGAGGAACAGTTTCAAATGCCAGTTGATCAGTTTTATATTTGGTCAGGCAAAAATGGCGATATACCTGTGTTTGAACAAAACACAGACTGATGCAAAGAGAATTTTCCTCAGACTTGTTAAATCAAGAATTTTAATTGATTTTAATTTCTACAGAAAGATGAATGATGTGAAGATGTTTGAGACAGTGTGGTGTCATGCTAATGCTCTGTGCTCTGTAGCAGAAGAGAAACCCTGCTTTGCACCAGAGCTAAACTAAATCCACCATTCACTGATGTGTCTTAACTTAATTTATTGAAATATTTTAAAATGTATTTATTGAATTACTGATCACCCTGATTTTACCACATATTATGTGACTTATGTGTAAATAAAAGGATTGTAAAAGTCAAAGTCTCTCTCTTTCTCTCTCTCTGTCTCTCATGGATAAGGACACCAGAAGAAGAAGAAACAGCAGCAACAAATAAATGACATTGTCCCCTATTCAGGGCTGACCACAGTTTAAAAACCCGTACTATGACGTCCTTCAGTTTTCGTGACACGGGTAAAGAAAATAATTGCTCAGTTCGATTCTGTGTATAATGACCCACAGGCATCGGGCAGTGATTATTTATTTATACAAAAGCTGTACTTTTGTAATAAAAAGCATTTTTATTATTATACGTATGTTATATTTCTATAATGTATATTTTTAGCCTTTATATATTTTTATTTTACTCCTGCTTGGTCAAATCGTGGTCGTCATGGTTATGTTCAGAGTTGTCCACTAGAGGGCAGCAGAGATTTTGTCCCCCCCCCACCATATATACACAGGTGTATTTGAATAAATTAGAATATCATCGAAAAGTTGATTTATTTCAGTAATTCAATTCAACAAGTGAAACTCTATAGTATATAGATTCATTACACACAGACTGATATATTTTTTATATATTTTAAGTGTTTAATTTTTTTTAATTTTGATGATTATGGCTTGCATCTAATGAAAACCCAAAATTCAGAAAACTAGAATATTACACCAATAAAAAGCTAATTAAAAAAATGATTTTCAACACAGAAATGTTGGACTACTGAAAAGTATGAACATGTACAGCACTCAATACTTGGTCGGAGTTCCCTTTGCATGAATTACTGCAGCAATGCGGCGTGGCATGGAGACGGTCAGTCTGTGGCACTGCTGAGGTGTTATGGAAGCCCAGGTTGCTCTGATAGCGTCCTTCAGCTCTTCTGCGTTGTTGGGTCTGGTGTCTCGCATCTTCCTCTTCACAGTATCCCACTGATTCTCTATGGGATTTCTATGGGATTTCACAGGGTTTGCTGGCCAATCAAGCACATGGACACCATGGTCCTTAAACCAGATATTAGTACTTTTGGCAGTGTGGGCAGGTGCCAAGTCCTGCTGGAAAATGAAATCAGCATCTCCATAAAGCTGGTCAGCAGAATGAAGCATGAAGTGCTCTAAAACCTCCTGGTAGATGACTGTGGACCTGATAAAACACAGTGGACCAACACCAGCAGATGATACGGCTCCCCAAACCACTCCCCAAACTTTACACTGGACCTCAAGCAACTTTGGATTTTTTGCCTCTCCTCTCTTCCTTCAAAGTCTGGGATCTTGATTTCCAAATGAAATGGAAAATTTATTTTCATCTGAAAAGAGGACTTTGGCCCACAGAGCAACAGTCCAGTCCTTTTTGTCCTTAGCCCAGGTAAGACACCTCTGATATCGTCTCTGGTTCAGGACTGGCTTGACACAAGGAATGTGACTGACTCCAGCTGCAGTCCACTCCTTGTGAATCTCCCCCAGATTCTTGAAGGGGCTTCGTTTCACAATCCTCTCAAGGCTGCGGTTATCCCTGTTGTTTCTGCACCTTTTCTATCACACTTTCTTTCCATTCAAATTTCATTAACGTGCTTGGACACAGCACTCTGTGAACATCCAGCTTCTTCAGCAATGACCTTTTGTGTCTTACCCTCCATGTGCAGGGTCTCAATGACCGTCTTCTGGATGTCTGTCAAGTCAGCAGTCTTCCCCATGACTGTGTAGCCTACTGGACCAGACTGAGAGACATTTAAAGGCTCAGGAAACCTTTGCAGGTATTTTAAGTTAATTAGCTGATTAGAGTGCGACACCATGAGTCTCCAATATTGAACTTTTTCACAATATTTAAATTTTCTGAGATACTGAAGTTTGGGTTTTCATTAGCTGTAAGCCATAATCGTCCAATTTAAAAGAAATAAACACTTGAGATATATCAGTCTGTGTGTAATGGCTCTATATAATACAGCAGTTTCACTTGTTGAATTGAATTACTGAAATAAATCAACTTTGCACCTGTATATATATATTAAGCCTTTAGATATTTTTATTTTACTCTAATTGGTCATGCTTGGTCAAATCATGGTTGTCATGGTTAGAATTGGATCATTATAATTACTCCCTCATCATCATCATCATCATCAGTGGTGAGGAAGACGAGGAGAGAGAACACGTGCTATGTACAATCGAGGAAAACACGTGAGCTTCCTCCAGCAGTGTGTATGTTCACATGTGAGCAGTGTAACACTTCAGTTCAGGTTCGTGATGCGGTGTGTCGTACCGAGACGCAGAGGTTCCACTCCTGAGAGAACTTGCTGTCGGGGAAGTCATCCTGCAGCGTGAGCTCGGACCGAAAGGCGTCTCGATACTGACGGAAAGTCAGAGAACTCAACAGGTGAATCTGTCTGTGGGAAAAACGAGACTTCACACACTTTTCCAAGAGCTCAAGAACGTCCTGGAATAAACAAACAGGAAAAAAATACAGAGATTTTATAAACATGCGGCGTTTTTTGGTGACAGGTATATTAAGTGTGTGTGTGTGTGTGTGTGTGTGTGTACATACTAGTCTGCAGGTGAGTCCCACCACAGCTACAGGAGCCTGAGCAGACTGAGAAACATCCAGCAGGTTGTACAGCAGGTAGACAGGCAGATAGACGGGCAGTCAGATAGGCAGGCAGGTAGGCAGAGAGGTAGGCAGGCAGACAAACAGAGAAACAGACAGATAGGTAGGCAGACAGACAGCCAGGTAGTCAGACAGACAGACAGACAGGTAGGCTGACAGGCAGGCAGGAAGGAAGAAACCTGACATTTTTTCAGAATGACGTGACAAACCTGAGAGAACATCATTTTAAGATTCTGCACATGCATTTAAAATCAAAGTACTATATCTCTATTAATTAAATTAACATCTAATAATCATGAGTTTCAGTAATGATATATAGGTTTCAGTAATGAGGTTAATTATTTGGGTAATGATAATAAGTATACTAGTCTGAGATTTATACTGAGCCTTGTATACTTTTTCTTATACCTTGTGTAAGAAAAACATTAAAACAGGAATAAACAGGACAACATTTCAACGTTTACCTAAAAAACATGAAGCATTTTACCATGGTACTAAAAAATAACTGACCACTGTCTTTTTTTCTTTTCATGTTGCTTCTTAGTCAGCTCTTCAGTTTTCTTTATTTTTCCAGTTTGTTTTCGTTTTTGATTCCTGGAAGCGGAAAGAAAGCATTACATTAAATTAGTCTCATAACATGGGGAAAAAACATTTTATGTATACGTGTGTGTGTGTTCTATACTGGGCCTGAAGTTGTGGGGTGGGGTAGAGCTTAATTTTGAAACGTGGATTGACGGTCCATATCCTCCACCTCCTGTTGAGGCGGCTTGCTCATATGTGTGTGCATATATGTTACAGCATGTGTGTCCAACCAGCATGGGAATGCAGCCCAAGGTTGTGAAACACTTATGCCGAGTTCACACTGCACGATTTTCAAAGTAGTCGGATCACTGTTGTTTTCATGCTGCACGACTGTCTGGGGGAGCATTCAGTTGCTGCTGTGTGGCGCATAGCGGTAAAGGGGAAACACACGCACGACGAGGGTGGGACTCGAACCCACGCGTGCAGAGCACAATGGATTAGCAGTCCATCGCCTTAACCGCTCGGCCACCTCATCAGGTGGCAGCGCTTCCAAGGAGCCTTGTCAAAAGCAGGGGTTTTCTAATGGCGTGCGGGCTAGGAGGATACCTTTCAATGATTTGTAGGCAGGCATTGAGGCATGCGGTCACGTAAACTGAAGGGTGCAGGCTAAGCGTTCAACAAGAACCTAAGAGTTCTGTAGCATCCGAGTTTTTCGGCTCTCGTCTCGGACCAGGGGGCTTTTAGACCTTTTACCTTTCAGACCTTTATCCTGCACTATTTCCACGTTTTGTTTTCAAATCTGAGGCATAAGTTGCGGAACTGCGCTCCAGCTGCCAAAACCCAGGATCGAACCAGGGCCCTTTGGATCTTCAGTCTAACGCGCTCCCAACTGAGCTATTTCGGCACCTCTGCCAGGCCTCTCCTGTACGTGTGAGTGAGCAGGTTTTTGTCGGCACGACTGCACACCACGTCCAGACCGGAGAGGCAAACTTCTTTTGAAAGCGGTAGAGCTTTTTCCTTAAGGGCATAGACAGAAGGCATGGGAGCCTTACACCACTCAAATCCCACGCTACCTGAGGGCGCCGGTGGGGTTACACGTGAGTGGTAAGAAGATGACCAAGTCATTCGGCCAGACAAGGAGGAAGCCTGGCACGGGCACTACAAATGGTCTGCCGTGCGACTAACACGCCTTCCACTTCACCAGCTCTACAGGAGACATCTAACCGTTCCCAAGGAAGGAGGGAGCTCGGCCTTGGCTCACGGCTCGCGGCAGGTCACTGACCTTGAATGGTCTCGGCTTAAGGCCCCGTGGTCAACCGCCACCCCTGTAGCCATGGGCGGAAGGAACGCTTCTGCTTGAAGAAGAATAAGAAATGTGTTTGAATCCACATTTTCTAAAGGTGACTATATTATTATTACTATTATTTTTTAAATTCTTTTTTAACCAGTCTGCTCTGATAAAAATATTCAGCCTGATCTACCTAATAAAAATAATTATGTAGTTCAAGTAAGACTAGTCTTTGTATTTATTACTTAATTTTCTATATGTAAGAAATACTTCTTGCTCTAAATTTCTGCATTTCCTTAGTCATTGTTTTGGGTTTGCTCTACTTAACTTTGAAAGTTTTAAAAGTGTATTTTTATTGAAACTTAAACCTAATTTTTTTTAAAGCTTCCATATTACTTAACTTTGAGTGGACCCTACTTTGTTTTTCTAAATGTACTAGTCACATTTGAAAGTTACATTTACTCCCATTTTCTGGTCAGGAACTAGGCATTTCCTATGCATTACAGGTAAAATATGAATTGTGTAATTATGCATTTTGAAATGCAACTTCACCCAGCACAAGAATAAAAGGAAGGAGATTTTTTATTATATGCACACACTCATGAACAGTCAGTTCTTCCAAAATGCACTTGGTCCTGAATTTACACAACATGAAATAAAGTAAATACCAGATTTAACAAAACAACAACAACCACAGAGTAGTGCGACATGCATTGGGAGAACCTGAGAAAATGCTGTTTAACATGAACAACTGTAAAACAGGGAGCTTACTGTGACTACCTTCACTGACATCTGTATGGCTTTTAGGTTTGCAAGCTGACCTTGAGACTATGTACCTTAGAGGAAATGTTTTGTTCACATCCTGATTTTAGCACAGGGTTCTCAATCGTGGAGATCAAGGACCCCTGCCCTGTCCACTACAGATGACATAAACCAGGAGTCTTCAGTGAATCAGAAGCATGAAGACACCATCTGAGTCTCACTTCCACCATGAGAGTGAAGTGGGGAAAGACAACGTGAACAGGTATACAGAGCACTGATTAAATACAGTATATATTTATGACTCAGGTTTAGGATCTAGATGATAATATGTGTGGATGGGAGTATTCTACCTAATCTGGGGCATGAAGAGCTAATTGTGAGTGTTAGAGGAGCTAAACACGCAGCGCTAGCATGAGCATGTGAACTGAGTGCGCCATAGATTGGAAGGAAAACGGAACATCCACCAAAATATCCCCTTCTCAAATTTCAGACTCATCACCTATGTCAACTTACTTCACATCCAGTACAGTAGGTGGCGATAATGATCCTAAGGAGTTATTCGCCATTAAACAAGAAGAAGAAGAAGAAGAAGAAGCAGCTCGACTCTCTGCTTGTCCGTCCATCAGTACCCAAAAGTAAAAAAGAAGAAGAAAAAAATACATTTAGCTGCACCCCGAAACTGGAATGCCCGCAAACCACACATCAAGATAATAATTGAACTAACAAGTCAACACCAACAGAAAGTTTCAGTCAGCAGGACCAAGCTAGTGATTAGCATTAGCTCTTAGAGCTAACACGATTGGCGCATAAAATATGCCATTTATTCATTAGCAATATTACAAAAAGGCACCAAAGCGCGTGACATTAGACATCATTCTCACAAACTCCCGACTGGTTTTCATGACAAGTATCTAGACAACAATATCAAGTGTGGTGTCATTTCTTGTTAGCATATTAGCCACAGCTACGAGCTAAAAGTGAACATGCTATACACTCACCGGGCTTTCGGCAAGAAAAGTAGCCCAATATCTCGTACGGCTTCCAAGAAGTTGTGGTTCATTCATTTGAATTCACTTATTTAAAGGAAAAGTGTTTAAAGCCATATTTCTTTGAAGCCAAAAAGAACGTACAATGGAATGTAAAATGATATGAAATAAAATGAAATGATGTACAGCTTTGAAAAACAGTAGAAAAACCAGGTACTAATAACATATATGATTGTAACATATACACTATATTGCCAAAAGTATTCGCTCACCCATCCAAATAATCAGAATCAGGTGTTCCAGTCACTTCCATGGCCACAGGTGTATAAAATCAAGCACCTAGGCATGCAGACTGTTTTTACAAACATTTGTGAAAGAATGGGTCGCTCTCAGGAGCTCAGTGAATTCCAGCGTGGAACTGTGATAGGATGCCACCTGTGCAACAAATCCAGTCGTGAAATTTCCTCGCTCCTAAATATTCCACAGTCAACTGTCAGCTGTATTATAAAAACGTGGAAGTGTTTGGGAACGACAGCAACTCAGCCACGAAGTGGTAGGCCACGTAAACTGACGGAGCGGGGTCAGCGGATGCTGAGGCGCATAGTGTGAAGAGGTTGCCAACTTTCTGCAGAGTCAATCGCTACAGACCTCCAAACTTCATGTGGCCTTCAGATTAGCTCAAGAACAGTGCGCAGAGAGCTTCATGGAATGGGTTTCCATGGCCGAGCAGCTGCATCCAAGCCATACATCACCAAGTGCAATGCAAAGCGTCGGATGCAGTGGTGTAAAGCACGCCGCCACTGGACTCTAGAGCAGTGGAGACGCATTCTCTGGAGTGACGAATCGCGCTTCTCCATCTGGCAATCTGATGCACGAGTCTGGGTTTGGCGGTTGCCAGGAGAACGGTACTTGTCTGTCTGCATTGTGCCAAGTGTAAAGTTTGGTGGAGGGGGGATTATGGTGTGGGGTTGTTTTTCAGGAGCTGGGCTTGGCCCCTTAGTTCCAGTGAAAGGAACTCTGAATGCTTCAGCATACCAAGACATTTTGGACAATTCCATGCTCCCAACTTTGTGGGAACAGTTTGGAGCTGGCCCCTTCCTCTTCCAACATGATTGTGCACCAGTGCACAAAGCAAGGTCCATAAAGACATGGATGACAGAGTCTGGTGTGGATGAACTTGACTGGCCTGCACAGAGTCCTGACCTCAACCCGATAGAACACCTTTGGGATGAATTAGAGCGGAGACTGAGAGCCAGGCCAACAAACAATAGACTTGAAGAAACCAACTCGGGTAAAACAACAAATTCTGTGACCACATTAATAATCTGAGATTTTTCTTCAACTGCATTTTTTCCTATTTAAAATATAGAAAGTAAACAGTAGTTAATTTAAGATTCTGTACTCTTTCTAGGTGTCTATTTAAAGGTCAGATTTTCCTCATGTCTGATCTTTTTTACTGAAGCATGTGTTCAAGTGACACACTGATGCATTTGATCTAAAATGACTTGTAGGGTTTTGCATAAACTTGTGGTGTCCATGCAGCTCACATGCACACACTCATTTAAAGCAAAAAAGGCAACATGCTAAATGCTAGAAACTCAGAAAGCATAAATTTCAAAGATTTGACTTCAGGTTGTTGTCAAATAATATAATCTGTAAAACAAATTAATGTATTAAATAAAAAAAATGGCATTTGGACCCCACTATATATATTATGGCTTTAGCAAGGCTATAAAGTGTCCACCTTTTTATATATTTCTTTTCTGTTTTGTACATTCCTTATTTTGAAGGCTAGTGTATTAATTTAAGTGTGTTCATTTTTGACAGAAATGGCCTCAATGTGTCTTAAAATGTCCTTGTTTTGTCTGTGCAGGCAACATTTATAACTGATTCCAGGTGTTTTGAGGAAATGCATCTCAAGCTCTGACATACTGCTGTGGCTAAAATTGATTTTTAAGACACTAATGTACATGGAAGTTGCTGGACAAAGCTCAGTCTGATGGTGTGCTTTTAGATCATTTGTGGCATATCTTGCTTCTTGTCATAGATAAATGTGAACTGTCTGAAAATGGAAAAATCGTGTTGGCAGTAGGCAACTGTAAGCAAACATTTTGATCAGTGGAGTTGAAATAAAGCTTATCTAACAGTTAGAACAGCTGTCCTGTGTTGTAATTATTTTATTGTTCATATTCTTATTATTAACATGAGTTAATCATAGTGGACTTTATACTGGACAATGGCAGCACACAGAGCGCTTACTCTAAATAAATTATGTTTATTATTATTTTTGTATGATATGGTGATGGAGTTCTAATTGAAACACTACAAACTAAAATATTTATGCTGTATTATTGGAGTACATGCTCACAAAATAAACAGCACACAGGTGATATTTCAGGAGTTTGGTGTCTGTAAACAGCTGTCTGTAGTTTTAACTCGGATCAGATCAAATCACTTTATTGTCACATCACCATCCACACATGTAGAAGTGAGTGAAATTCTTGAGTACAGCTCCAGACATTGCAGTAGAATATGTAATGTACAAATTTAAATACTTCTATATATAGTCTGTAATCAGCCTGTACAGTCTAAATTGCAATCTAAACATATACTTGGATAAACAGTATGGTAATGACATATGATACATTATTATAGAGTATACACAGTAGACATGGCACAGTATATTACAGTGTGATCATGTATAACAGTGCAGTGTGTTACAGTGTGATCATGTATAACAGTGCAGTGTGTGTTACAGTGTGATCATGTATAACAGTGCAGTGTGTGTTACAGTGTGATCATGTATAACAGTGCAGTGTGTGTTACAGTGTGATCATGTATAACAGTGCAGTGTGTGTTACAGTGTGATCATGTATAACAGTGCAGTGTGTGTTACAGTGTGATCATGTATAACAGTGCAGTGTGTGTTAGTGTGATCATGTATAACAGTGCAGTGTGTGTCACAGTGTGATCATGTATAACAGTGCAGTGTGTGTTAGTGTGATTTTCCATGATATTCTTTGTTTTGTCCTAGAAGTTCTTTCTGTTCTGTTTGGACAACATGTGCTGAACACAGACACTCAGTGACAGTCTTCTGTATCTTAGATAGGCCTTGTCGTAGTAAACTCGCAAAATTGCCAGTGAACACGTCAACCACCACGTCTGATTCTGCTGACGTCTTTTGTTTACCTATAGATAATAATGAAGATTATACCTTTCTTCTGTATAAATACTCCCTGTTCATCTCATTAAATTTCGAAGAGTTCTGCTATTTAATCACTGTTTCTGCATAGTTCTTTAGCATCTCTTCCCTGAATTTAGCGCGACTCAGGAATTTTCTCAGAGTGAACACAAAAATTCTAAAACTAGGTTTCCATGTTCTCCTTGTATTTTGTTAATCATGTTCTATTTGTCCCGTGTCTTGTGTTGGTTTCGTTTGATTCATGTTAATAAAGCAACGCTTTAATTGTTCAGCATGTGGGTCTGTTACACTGTGTGCAGGAGTTCACGACTATCACAGAGATCTGGGTTTGGTCCCCGCTTCCAGTGAAGTCTCCCGATTATTACACACAAACTTAGTTAAATGAATGTGATTTCTATTTCTATGCTCTGTTGCAATCAAATGCACAGGCTGTGAACACACTGTGCATTGTACACTGTCTGTGCATATGACATGACATTCATCCTGTGAATCACATTTATACCTGTGCACTGTTATACATGATCACACTGTAACACACACTGCACTGTTATACATGATCACACTAACACACACTGCACTGTTATACATGATCACACTGTAACACACACTGCACTGTTATACATGATCACACTGTAACACACACTGCACTGTTATACATGATCACACTAACACACACTGCACTGTTATACATGATCACACTGTAACACACACTGCACTGTTATACATGATCACACTGTAACACACTGCACTGTTATACATGATCACACTGTAACACACACTGCACTGTTATACATGATCACACTGTAACACACACTGGACTGTTATACATGATCACACTGTAACACACTGCACTGTTATACATGATCACACTGTAACACACACTGCACTGTTATACATGATCACACTGTAACACACTGCACTGTTATACATGATCACACTGTAACACACACTGCACTGTTATACATGATCACACTAACACACACTGCACTGTTATACATGATCACACTGTAACACACTGCACTGTTATACATGATCACACTAACACACACTGCACTGTTATACATGATCACACTGTAACACACTGTACTGTTATACATGATCACACTGTAACACACACTGCACTGTTACACATGATCACACTGTAACACACACTGTACTGTTATACATGATCACACTGTAACACACACTGCACTGTTATACATGATCACACTAACACACACTGCACTGTTATACATGATCACACTGTAACACACACTGCACTGTTATACATGATCACACTGTAACACACACTGCACTGTTATACATGATCACACTGTAACACACACTGCACTGTTATACATGATCACACTAACACACACTGCACTGTTATACATGATCACACTGTAACACACACTGCACTGTTATACATGATCACACTGTAACACACTGCACTGTTATACATGATCACACTGTAACACACACTGCACTGTTATACATGATCACACTGTAACACACTGCACTGTTATACATGATCACACTGTAACACACACTGCACTGTTATACATGATCACACTGTAACACACACTGCACTGTTATACATGATCACACTGTAACACACTGCACTGTTATACATGATCACACTAACACACACTGCACTGTTATACATGATCACACTAACACACACTGCACTGTTATACATGATCACACTGTAACAAACTGCACTGTTATACATGATCACACTAACACACACTGCACTGTTATACATGATCACACTAACACACACTGCACTGTTATACATGATCACACTGTAACACACACTGCACTGTTATACATGATCACACTAACACACACTGCACTGTTATACATGATCACACTGTAACACAATGCACTGTTATACATGATCACACTGTAACACACTGCACTGTTATACATGATCACACTAACACACACTGCACTGTTATACATGATCACACTGTAACACACTGCACTGTTATACATGATCACACTGTAACACACACTGCACTGTTATACATGATCACACTGTAACACACTGCACTGTTATACATGATCACACTAACACACACTGCACTGTTATACATGATCACACTGTAACACACTGTGCATTGTACACTGTCTGTGCATATGACATGACATTCATCCTGTGAATCACATTTATACCTGTGCACTGTTATACATGATCACACTGTAACACACACTGCACTGTTATACATGATCACACTGTAACACACTGCACTGTTATACATGATCACACTGTAACACACTGCACTGTTATACATGATCACACTGTAACACACACTGCACTGTTATACATGATCACACTAACACACACTGCACTGTTATACATGATCACACTGTAACACACACTGCACTGTTATACATGATCACACTGTAACACACACTGCACTGTTATACATGATCACACTGTAACACACTGCACTGTTATACATGATCACACTGTGACACACACTGCACTGTTATACATGATCACACTAACACACACTGCACTGTTATACATGATCACACTGTAACACACTGCACTGTTATACATGATCACACTGTAACACACACTGCACTGTTATACATGATCACACTAACACACACTGAACTGTTATACATGATCACACTGTAACACACACTGCACTGTTATACATGATCACACTGTAACACACACTGCACTGTTATACATGATCACACTAACACACACTGCACTGTTATACATGATCACACTGTAACACACTGCACTGTTATACATGATCACACTAACACACACTGCACTGTTATACATGATCACACTGTGACACACACTGCACTGTTATACATGATCACACTGTAACACACACTGCACTGTTATACATGATCACACTAACACACACTGCACTGTTATACATGATCACACTGTAACACACTGCACTGTTATACATGATCACACTAACACACACTGCACTGTTATACATGATCACACTGTGACACACACTGCACTGTTATACATGATCACACTGTAACACACACTGCACTGTTATACATGATCACACTGTAACACACTGCACTGTTATACATGATCACACTGTAACACACACTGCACTGTTATACATGATCACACTGTAACACACTGCACTGTTATACATGATCACACTGTAACACACACTGCACTGTTATACATGATCACACTGTAACACACACTGCACTGTTATACATGATCACACTGTAACACACACTGCACTGTTATACATAATCACACTAACACACACTGCACTGTTATACATGATCACACTAACACACACTGCACTGTTATACATGATCACACTGTAACACACTGCACTGTTATACATGATCACACTAACACACACTGCACTGTTATACATGATCACACTAACACACACTGCACTGTTATACATGATCACACTGTAACACACACTGCACTGTTATACATGATCACACTGTAACACACTGCACTGTTATACATGATCACACTAACACACACTGCACTGTTATACATGATCACACTAACACACACTGCACTGTTATACATGATCACACTGTAACACACTGCACTGTTATACATGATCACACTGTAACACACACTGCACTGTTATACATGATCACACTGTAACACACACTGCACTGTTATACATGATCACACTGTAACACACACTGCACTGTTATACATGATCACACTGTAACACACACTGCACTGTTATACATGATCACACTGTAACACAATGCACTGTTATACATGATCACACTGTAACACACTGCACTGTTATACATGATCACACTGTAACACACACTGCACTGTTATACATGATCACACTGTAACACACTGCACTGTTATACATGATCACACTAACACACACTGCACTGTTATACATGATCACACTGTAACACACTGTGCATTGTACACTGTCTGTGCATATGACATGACATTCATCCTGTGAATCACATTTATACCTGTGCACTGTTATACATGATCACACTGTAACACACACTGCACTGTTATACATGATCACACTGTAACACACTGCACTGTTATACATGATCACACTGTAACACACTGCACTGTTATACATGATCACACTGTAACACACACTGCACTGTTATACATGATCACACTGTAACACACACTGCACTGTTATACATGATCACACTGTAACACACTGCACTGTTATACATGATCACACTGTAACACACACTGCACTGTTATACATGATCACACTGTAACACACTGCACTGTTATACATGATCACACTAACACACACTGCACTGTTATACATGATCACACTGTAACACACTGTGCATTGTACACTGTCTGTGCATATGACATGACATTCATCCTGTGAATCACATTTATACCTGTGCACTGTTATACATGATCACACTGTAACACACACTGCACTGTTATACATGATCACACTGTAACACACTGCACTGTTATACATGATCACACTGTAACACACTGCACTGTTATACATGATCACACTGTAACACACACTGCACTGTTATACATGATCACACTGTAACACACACTGCACTGTTATACATGATCACACTGTAACACACTGCACTGTTATACATGATCACACTGTAACACACACTGCACTGTTATACATGATCACACTGTAACACACTGCACTGTTATACATGATCACACTGTAACACACACTGCACTGTTATACATGATCACACTGTAACACACTGCACTGTTATACATGATCACACTAACACACACTGCACTGTTATACATGATCACACTGTAACACACACTGCACTGTTATACATGATCACACTGTAACACACTGCACTGTTATACATGATCACACTAACACACACTGCACTGTTATACATGATCACACTGTAACACACACTGCACTGTTATACATGATCACACTGTAACACGCACTGCACTGTTATACATGATCACATTGTAACACACACTGCACTGTTATACATGATCACACTGTAACACACACTGCACTGTTATACATGATCACACTGTAACACACACTGCACTGTTATACATGATCACACTGTAACACACACTGCACTGTTATACATGATCACACTGTAACACACACTGCACTGTTATACATGATCACACTGTAACACACACTGCACTGTTATACATGATCACACTAACACACACTGCACTGTTATACATGATCACACTAACACACTGCACTGTTATACATGATCACACTGTAACACACACTGCACTGTTATACATGATCACACTGTAACACACTGTACTGTTATACATGATCACACTGTGACACACACTGCACTGTTATACATGATCACACTAACACACACTGCACTGTTATACATGATCACACTGTAACACACTGCACTGTTATACATGATCACACTGTAACACACACTGCACTGTTATACATGATCACACTGTAACACACACTGCACTGTTATACATGATCACACTAACACACACTGCACTGTTATACATGATCACACTGTAACACACACTGCACTGTTATACATGATCACACTAACACACACTGCACTGTTATACATGATCACACTGTGACACACTGCACTGTTATACATGATCACACTGTAACACACTGCACTGTTATACATGATCACACTGTAACACACACTGCACTGTTATACATGATCACACTGTAACACACTGCACTGTTATACATGATCACACTGTAACACACTGCACTGTTATACATGATCACACTGTAACACACACTGCACTGTTATACATGATCACACTGTAACACACACTGCACTGTTATACATGATCACACTGTAACACACACTGCACTGTTATACATGATCACACTGTAACACACACTGCACTGTTATACATGATCACACTGTAACACACACTGCACTGTTATACATGATCACACTAACACACACTGCACTGTTATACATGATCACACTGTAACACACACTGCACTGTTATACATGATCACACTAACACACACTGCACTGTTATACATGATCACACTGTAACACACACTGCACTGTTATACATGATCACACTAACACACACTGCACTGTTATACATGATCACACTAACACACACTGCACTGTTATACATGATCACACTGTAACACACTGCACTGTTATACATGATCACACTGTAACACACTGCACTGTTATACATGATCACACTGTAACACACACTGCACTGTTATACATGATCACACTGTAACACACACTGCACTGTTATACATGATCACACTGTGACACACACTGCACTGTTATACATGATCACACTGTAACACACACTGCACTGTTATACATGATCACACTGTAACACACTGCACTGTTATACATGATCACACTGTAACACTGCACTGTTATACATGATCACACTGTAACACACTGCACTGTTATACATGATCACACTGTAACACACTGCACTGTTATACATGATCACACTGTAACACACACTGCACTGTTATACATGATCACACTGTAACACACATTGCACTGTTATACATGATCACACTGTAACACACACTGCACTGTTATACATGATCACACTGTAACACACTGCACTGTTATACATGATCACACTGTAACACACACTGCACTGTTATACATGATCACACTGTAACACACTGCACTGTTATACATGATCACACTGTAACACACACTGCACTGTTATACATGATCACACTAACACACTGCACTGTTATACATGATCACACTGTAACACACACTGCACTGTTATACATGATCACACTGTAACACACTGCACTGTTATACATGATCACACTGTAACACACTGCACTGTCATAAATGATCACACTGTAACACACACTGCACTGTTATACATGATCACACTAACACACACTGCACTGTTATACATGATCACACTGTAACACACACTGCACTGTTATACATGATCACACTGTAACACACACTGCACTGTTATACATGATCACACTAACACACACTGCACTGTTATACATGATCACACTAACACACTGCACTGTTATACATGATCACACTGTAACACACACTGCACTGTTATACATGATCACACTGTAACACACTGCACTGTTATACATGATCACACTGTGACACACACTGCACTGTTATACATGATCACACTGTAACACACTGCACTGTTATACATGATCACACTGTAACACACTGCACTGTTATACATGATCACACTGTAACACACACTGCACTGTTATACATGATCACACTGTAACACACACTGCACTGTTATACATGATCACACTAACACACACTGCACTGTTATACATGATCACACTGTAACACACACTGCACTGTTATACATGATCACACTAACACACACTGCACTGTTATACATGATCACACTAACACACACTGCACTGTTATACATGATCACACTAACACACACTGCACTGTTATACATGATCACACTGTAACACACACTGCACTGTTATACATGATCACACTGTAACACACTGCACTGTTATACATGATCACACTGTAACACACTGCACTGTTATACATGATCACACTGTAACACACACTGCACTGTTATACATGATCACACTGTAACACACACTGCACTGTTATACATGATCACACTGTAACACACACTGCACTGTTATACATGATCACACTGTAACACACACTGCACTGTTATACATGATCACACTAACACACACTGCACTGTTATACATGATCACACTGTAACACACACTGCACTGTTATACATGATCACACTAACACACACTGCACTGTTATACATGATCACACTGTAACACACACTGCACTGTTATACATGATCACACTAACACACACTGCACTGTTATACATGATCACACTAACACACACTGCACTGTTATACATGATCACACTGTAACACACTGCACTGTTATACATGATCACACTGTAACACACTGCACTGTTATACATGATCACACTGTAACACACACTGCACTGTTATACATGATCACACTGTAACACACACTGCACTGTTATACATGATCACACTGTGACACACACTGCACTGTTATACATGATCACTCTGTAACACACACTGCACTGTTATACATGATCACACTGTAACACACTGCACTGTTATACATGATCACACTGTAACACTGCACTGTTATACATGATCACACTAACACACACTGCACTGTTATACATGATCACACTGTAACACACTGCACTGTTATACATGATCACACTGTAACACACACTGCACTGTTATACATGATCACACTGTAACACACACTGCACTGTTATACATGATCACACTGTAACACACACTGCACTGTTATACATGATCACACTGTAACACACTGCACTGTTATACATGATCACACTGTAACACACACTGCACTGTTATACATGATCACACTGTAACACACTGCACTGTTATACATGATCACACTGTAACACACACTGCACTGTTATACATGATCACACTGTAACACACTGCACTGTTATACATGATCACACTGTAACACACACTGCACTGTTATACATGATCACACTGTAACACACTGCACTGTTATACATGATCACACTGTAACACTGCACTGTTATACATGATCACACTAACACACACTGCACTGTTATACATGATCACACTGTAACACACTGCACTGTTATACATGATCACACTGTAACACACACTGCACTGTTATACATGATCACACTGTAACACACACTGCACTGTTATACATGATCACACTGTAACACACACTGCACTGTTATACATGATCACACTGTAACACACTGCACTGTTATACATGATCACACTGTAACACACACTGCACTGTTATACATGATCACACTAACACACACTGCACTGTTATACATGATCACACTGTAACACACACTGCACTGTTATACATGATCACACTGTAACACACACTGCACTGTTATACATGATCACACTGTAACACACACTACACTGTTATACATGATCACACTGTAACACACTGCACTGTTATACATGATCACACTAACACACACTGCACTGTTATACATGATCACACTGTAACACACTGCTCTGTTATACATGATCACACTGTAACACACACTGCACTGTTATACATGATCACACTAACACACACTGCACTGTTATACATGATCACACTGTAACACACTGCACTGTTATACATGATCACACTGTAACACACACTGCACTGTTATACATGATCACACTGTAACACACTGCACTGTTATACATGATCACACTGTAACACACACTGCACTGTTATACATGATCACACTGTAACACACACTGCACTGTTATACATGATCACACTGTAACACACACTGCACTGTTATACATGATCACACTGTAACACACACTGCACTGTTATACATGATCACACTGTGACACACACTGCACTGTTATACATGATCACACTAACACACACTGCACTGTTATACATGATCACACTGTAACACACTGCTCTGTTATACATGATCACACTGTAACACACACTGCACTGTTATACATGATCACACTGTAACACACACTGCACTGTTATACATGATCACACTGTAACACACTGCACTGTTATACATGATCACACTGTAACACACACTGCACTGTTATACATGATCACACTGTAACACACTGCACTGTTATACATGATCACACTGTAACACACACTGCACTGTTATACATGATCACACTGTAACACACACTGCACTGTTATACATGATCACACTGTAACACACACTGCACTGTTATACATGATCACACTAACACACACTGCACTGTTATACATGATCACACTGTAACACACTGCACTGTTATACATGATCACACTAACACACACTGCACTGTTATACATGATCACACTGTGACACACACTGCACTGTTATACATGATCACACTGTAACACACACTGCACTGTTATACATGATCACACTGTAACACACTGCACTGTTATACATGATCACACTGTAACACACACTGCACTGTTATACATGATCACACTGTAACACACTGCACTGTTATACATGATCACACTGTAACACACACTGCACTGTTATACATGATCACACTGTAACACACACTGCACTGTTATACATGATCACACTGTAACACACACTGCACTGTTATACATGATCACACTAACACACACTGCACTGTTATACATGATCACACTAACACACACTGCACTGTTATACATGATCACACTGTAACACACTGCACTGTTATACATGATCACACTAACACACACTGCACTGTTATACATGATCACACTAACACACACTGCACTGTTATACATGATCACACTGTAACACACACTGCACTGTTATACATGATCACACTGTAACACACTGCACTGTTATACATGATCACACTGTAACACACTGCACTGTTATACATGATCACACTAACACACACTGCACTGTTATACATGATCACACTGTAACACACTGCACTGTTATACATGATCACACTGTAACACACACTGCACTGTTATACATGATCACACTGTAACACACACTGCACTGTTATACATGATCACACTGTAACACAATGCACTGTTATACATGATCACACTGTAACACACTGCACTGTTATACATGATCACACTGTAACACACACTGCACTGTTATACATGATCACACTGTAACACACTGCACTGTTATACATGATCACACTAACACACACTGCACTGTTATACATGATCACACTGTAACACACTGTGCATTGTACACTGTCTGTGCATATGACATGACATTCATCCTGTGAATCACATTTATACCTGTGCACTGTTATACATGATCACACTGTAACACACACTGCACTGTTATACATGATCACACTGTAACACACTGCACTGTTATACATGATCACACTGTAACACACTGCACTGTTATACATGATCACACTGTAACACACACTGCACTGTTATACATGATCACACTGTAACACACACTGCACTGTTATACATGATCACACTGTAACACACTGCACTGTTATACATGATCACACTGTAACACACACTGCACTGTTATACATGATCACACTGTAACACACTGCACTGTTATACATGATCACACTAACACACACTGCACTGTTATACATGATCACACTGTAACACACTGTGCATTGTACACTGTCTGTGCATATGACATGACATTCATCCTGTGAATCACATTTATACCTGTGCACTGTTATACATGATCACACTGTAACACACACTGCACTGTTATACATGATCACACTGTAACACACTGCACTGTTATACATGATCACACTGTAACACACTGCACTGTTATACATGATCACACTGTAACACACACTGCACTGTTATACATGATCACACTGTAACACACACTGCACTGTTATACATGATCACACTGTAACACACTGCACTGTTATACATGATCACACTGTAACACACACTGCACTGTTATACATGATCACACTGTAACACACTGCACTGTTATACATGATCACACTGTAACACACACTGCACTGTTATACATGATCACACTGTAACACACTGCACTGTTATACATGATCACACTAACACACACTGCACTGTTATACATGATCACACTGTAACACACACTGCACTGTTATACATGATCACACTGTAACACACTGCACTGTTATACATGATCACACTAACACACACTGCACTGTTATACATGATCACACTGTAACACACACTGCACTGTTATACATGATCACACTGTAACACGCACTGCACTGTTATACATGATCACATTGTAACACACACTGCACTGTTATACATGATCACACTGTAACACACACTGCACTGTTATACATGATCACACTGTAACACACACTGCACTGTTATACATGATCACACTGTAACACACACTGCACTGTTATACATGATCACACTGTAACACACACTGCACTGTTATACATGATCACACTGTAACACACACTGCACTGTTATACATGATCACACTAACACACACTGCACTGTTATACATGATCACACTAACACACTGCACTGTTATACATGATCACACTGTAACACACACTGCACTGTTATACATGATCACACTGTAACACACTGTACTGTTATACATGATCACACTGTGACACACACTGCACTGTTATACATGATCACACTAACACACACTGCACTGTTATACATGATCACACTGTAACACACTGCACTGTTATACATGATCACACTGTAACACACACTGCACTGTTATACATGATCACACTGTAACACACACTGCACTGTTATACATGATCACACTAACACACACTGCACTGTTATACATGATCACACTGTAACACACACTGCACTGTTATACATGATCACACTAACACACACTGCACTGTTATACATGATCACACTGTGACACACTGCACTGTTATACATGATCACACTGTAACACACTGCACTGTTATACATGATCACACTGTAACACACACTGCACTGTTATACATGATCACACTGTAACACACTGCACTGTTATACATGATCACACTGTAACACACTGCACTGTTATACATGATCACACTGTAACACACACTGCACTGTTATACATGATCACACTGTAACACACACTGCACTGTTATACATGATCACACTGTAACACACACTGCACTGTTATACATGATCACACTGTAACACACACTGCACTGTTATACATGATCACACTGTAACACACACTGCACTGTTATACATGATCACACTAACACACACTGCACTGTTATACATGATCACACTGTAACACACACTGCACTGTTATACATGATCACACTAACACACACTGCACTGTTATACATGATCACACTGTAACACACACTGCACTGTTATACATGATCACACTAACACACACTGCACTGTTATACATGATCACACTAACACACACTGCACTGTTATACATGATCACACTGTAACACACTGCACTGTTATACATGATCACACTGTAACACACTGCACTGTTATACATGATCACACTGTAACACACACTGCACTGTTATACATGATCACACTGTAACACACACTGCACTGTTATACATGATCACACTGTGACACACACTGCACTGTTATACATGATCACACTGTAACACACACTGCACTGTTATACATGATCACACTGTAACACACTGCACTGTTATACATGATCACACTGTAACACTGCACTGTTATACATGATCACACTGTAACACACTGCACTGTTATACATGATCACACTGTAACACACTGCACTGTTATACATGATCACACTGTAACACACACTGCACTGTTATACATGATCACACTGTAACACACATTGCACTGTTATACATGATCACACTGTAACACACACTGCACTGTTATACATGATCACACTGTAACACACTGCACTGTTATACATGATCACACTGTAACACACACTGCACTGTTATACATGATCACACTGTAACACACTGCACTGTTATACATGATCACACTGTAACACACACTGCACTGTTATACATGATCACACTAACACACTGCACTGTTATACATGATCACACTGTAACACACACTGCACTGTTATACATGATCACACTGTAACACACTGCACTGTTATACATGATCACACTGTAACACACACTGCACTGTTATACATGATCACACTGTAACACACACTGCACTGTTATACATGATCACACTGTAACACACTGCACTGTCATAAATGATCACACTGTAACACACACTGCACTGTTATACATGATCACACTAACACACACTGCACTGTTATACATGATCACACTGTAACACACACTGCACTGTTATACATGATCACACTGTAACACACACTGCACTGTTATACATGATCACACTAACACACACTGCACTGTTATACATGATCACACTAACACACTGCACTGTTATACATGATCACACTAACACACACTGCACTGTTATACATGATCACACTGTAACACACTGCACTGTTATACATGATCACACTGTGACACACACTGCACTGTTATACATGATCACACTGTAACACACTGCACTGTTATACATGATCACACTGTAACACACTGCACTGTTATACATGATCACACTGTAACACACACTGCACTGTTATACATGATCACACTGTAACACACACTGCACTGTTATACATGATCACACTGTAACACACACTGCACTGTTATACATGATCACACTGTAACACACACTGCACTGTTATACATGATCACACTGTAACACACACTGCACTGTTATACATGATCACACTGTAACACACACTGCACTGTTATACATGATCACACTGTAACACACACTGCACTGTTATACATGATCACACTAACACACACTGCACTGTTATACATGATCACACTAACACACTGCACTGTTATACATGATCACACTGTAACACACACTGCACTGTTATACATGATCACACTGTAACACACTGTACTGTTATACATGATCACACTGTGACACACACTGCACTGTTATACATGATCACACTAACACACACTGCACTGTTATACATGATCACACTGTAACACACTGCACTGTTATACATGATCACACTAACACACACTGCACTGTTATACATGATCACACTGTAACACACACTGCACTGTTATACATGATCACACTAACACACACTGCACTGTTATACATGATCACACTGTAACACACACTGCACTGTTATACATGATCACACTAACACACACTGCACTGTTATACATGATCACACTGTGACACACTGCACTGTTATACATGATCACACTGTAACACACTGCACTGTTATACATGATCACACTGTAACACACACTGCACTGTTATACATGATCACACTGTAACACACTGCACTGTTATACATGATCACACTGTAACACACTGCACTGTTATACATGATCACACTGTAACACACACTGCACTGTTATACATGATCACACTGTAACACACACTGCACTGTTATACATGATCACACTGTAACACACACTGCACTGTTATACATGATCACACTAACACACACTGCACTGTTATACATGATCACACTGTAACACACTGCACTGTTATACATGATCACACTAACACACACTGCACTGTTATACATGATCACACTGTAACACACACTGCACTGTTATACATGATCACACTAACACACACTGCACTGTTATACATGATCACACTGTAACACACACTGCACTGTTATACATGATCACACTAACACACACTGCACTGTTATACATGATCACACTGTGACACACTGCACTGTTATACATGATCACACTGTAACACACTGCACTGTTATACATGATCACACTGTAACACACACTGCACTGTTATACATGATCACACTGTAACACACTGCACTGTTATACATGATCACACTGTAACACACTGCACTGTTATACATGATCACACTGTAACACACACTGCACTGTTATACATGATCACACTGTAACACACACTGCACTGTTATACATGATCACACTGTAACACACACTGCACTGTTATACATGATCACACTGTAACACACACTGCACTGTTATACATGATCACACTGTAACACACACTGCACTGTTATACATGATCACACTAACACACACTGCACTGTTATACATGATCACACTGTAACACACACTGCACTGTTATACATGATCACACTAACACACACTGCACTGTTATACATGATCACACTGTAACACACACTGCACTGTTATACATGATCACACTAACACACACTGCACTGTTATACATGATCACACTAACACACACTGCACTGTTATACATGATCACACTGTAACACACTGCACTGTTATACATGATCACACTGTAACACACTGCACTGTTATACATGATCACACTGTAACACACACTGCACTGTTATACATGATCACACTGTAACACACACTGCACTGTTATACATGATCACACTGTGACACACACTGCACTGTTATACATGATCACACTGTAACACACACTGCACTGTTATACATGATCACACTGTAACACACTGCACTGTTATACATGATCACACTGTAACACTGCACTGTTATACATGATCACACTGTAACACACTGCACTGTTATACATGATCACACTGTAACACACTGCACTGTTATACATGATCACACTGTAACACACACTGCACTGTTATACATGATCACACTGTAACACACATTGCACTGTTATACATGATCACACTGTAACACACACTGCACTGTTATACATGATCACACTGTAACACACTGCACTGTTATACATGATCACACTGTAACACACACTGCACTGTTATACATGATCACACTGTAACACACTGCACTGTTATACATGATCACACTGTAACACACACTGCACTGTTATACATGATCACACTAACACACTGCACTGTTATACATGATCACACTGTAACACACACTGCACTGTTATACATGATCACACTGTAACACACTGCACTGTTATACATGATCACACTGTAACACACACTGCACTGTTATACATGATCACACTGTAACACACACTGCACTGTTATACATGATCACACTGTAACACACTGCACTGTCATAAATGATCACACTGTAACACACACTGCACTGTTATACATGATCACACTAACACACACTGCACTGTTATACATGATCACACTGTAACACACACTGCACTGTTATACATGATCACACTGTAACACACACTGCACTGTTATACATGATCACACTAACACACACTGCACTGTTATACATGATCACACTAACACACTGCACTGTTATACATGATCACACTGTAACACACACTGCACTGTTATACATGATCACACTGTAACACACTGCACTGTTATACATGATCACACTGTGACACACACTGCACTGTTATACATGATCACACTAACACACTGCACTGTTATACATGATCACACTGTAACACACTGCACTGTTATACATGATCACACTGTAACACACACTGCACTGTTATACATGATCACACTGTAACACACACTGCACTGTTATACATGATCACACTAACACACACTGCACTGTTATACATGATCACACTGTAACACACACTGCACTGTTATACATGATCACACTAACACACACTGCACTGTTATACATGATCACACTAACACACACTGCACTGTTATACATGATCACACTAACACACACTGCACTGTTATACATGATCACACTGTAACACACACTGCACTGTTATACATGATCACACTGTAACACACTGCACTGTTATACATGATCACACTGTAACACACTGCACTGTTATACATGATCACACTGTAACACACACTGCACTGTTATACATGATCACACTGTAACACACACTGCACTGTTATACATGATCACACTGTAACACACACTGCACTGTTATACATGATCACACTGTAACACACACTGCACTGTTATACATGATCACACTAACACACACTGCACTGTTATACATGATCACACTGTAACACACACTGCACTGTTATACATGATCACACTAACACACACTGCACTGTTATACATGATCACACTGTAACACACACTGCACTGTTATACATGATCACACTAACACACACTGCACTGTTATACATGATCACACTAACACACACTGCACTGTTATACATGATCACACTGTAACACACTGCACTGTTATACATGATCACACTGTAACACACTGCACTGTTATACATGATCACACTGTAACACACACTGCACTGTTATACATGATCACACTGTAACACACACTGCACTGTTATACATGATCACACTGTGACACACACTGCACTGTTATACATGATCACTCTGTAACACACACTGCACTGTTATACATGATCACACTGTAACACACTGCACTGTTATACATGATCACACTGTAACACTGCACTGTTATACATGATCACACTGTGACACACACTGCACTGTTATACATGATCACACTGTAACACACTGCACTGTTATACATGATCACACTGTAACACACACTGCACTGTTATACATGATCACACTGTAACACACACTGCACTGTTATACATGATCACACTGTAACACACACTGCACTGTTATACATGATCACACTGTAACACACTGCACTGTTATACATGATCACACTGTAACACACACTGCACTGTTATACATGATCACACTGTAACACACTGCACTGTTATACATGATCACACTGTAACACACACTGCACTGTTATACATGATCACACTGTAACACACTGCACTGTTATACATGATCACACTGTAACACACACTGCACTGTTATACATGATCACACTGTAACACACTGCACTGTTATACATGATCACACTGTAACACACTGCACTGTTATACATGATCACACTGTAACACTGCACTGTTATACATGATCACACTAACACACACTGCACTGTTATACATGATCACACTGTAACACACTGCACTGTTATACATGATCACACTGTAACACACACTGCACTGTTATACATGATCACACTGTAACACACACTGCACTGTTATACATGATCACACTGTAACACACACTGCACTGTTATACATGATCACACTGTAACACACTGCACTGTTATACATGATCACACTGTAACACACACTGCACTGTTATACATGATCACACTAACACACACTGCACTGTTATACATGATCACACTGTAACACACACTGCACTGTTATACATGATCACACTGTAACACACACTGCACTGTTATACATGATCACACTGTAACACACACTGCACTGTTATACATGATCACACTGTAACACACTGCACTGTTATACATGATCACACTAACACACACTGCACTGTTATACATGATCACACTGTAACACACTGCTCTGTTATACATGATCACACTGTAACACACACTGCACTGTTATACATGATCACACTGTAACACACACTGCACTGTTATACATGATCACACTGTAACACACTGCACTGTTATACATGATCACACTGTAACACACACTGCACTGTTATACATGATCACACTGTAACACACTGCACTGTTATACATGATCACACTGTAACACACACTGCACTGTTATACATGATCACACTGTAACACACACTGCACTGTTATACATGATCACACTGTAACACACACTGCACTGTTATACATGATCACACTGTAACACACACTGCACTGTTATACATGATCACACTGTGACACACACTGCACTGTTATACATGATCACACTAACACACACTGCACTGTTATACATGATCACACTGTAACACACTGCTCTGTTATACATGATCACACTGTAACACACACTGCACTGTTATACATGATCACACTGTAACACACACTGCACTGTTATACATGATCACACTGTAACACACTGCACTGTTATACATGATCACACTGTAACACACACTGCACTGTTATACATGATCACACTGTAACACACTGCACTGTTATACATGATCACACTGTAACACACACTGCACTGTTATACATGATCACACTGTAACACACACTGCACTGTTATACATGATCACACTGTAACACACACTGCACTGTTATACATGATCACACTGTAACACACACTGCACTGTTATACATGATCACACTGTGACACACACTGCACTGTTATACATGATCACACTAACACACACTGCACTGTTATACATGATCACACTGTAACACACACTGCACTGTTATACATGATCACACTGTGACACACACTGCACTGTTATACATGATCACACTAACACACACTGCACTGTTATACATGATCACACTGTAACACACACTGCACTGTTATACATGATCACACTGTAACACACACTGCACTGTTATACATGATCACACTGTAACACACACTGCACTGTTATACATGATCACACTGTAACACACACTGCACTGTTATACATGATCACACTGTAACACGCACTGCACTGTTATACATGATCACACTAACACGCACTGCACTGTTATACATGATCACACTGTAACACACACTGCACTGTTATACATGATCACACTGTAACACACACTGCACTGTTATACATGATCACACTGTAACACTGCACTGTTATACATGATCACACTGTAACACACACTGCACTGTTATACATGATCACACTGTAACACACACTGCACTGTTATACATGATCACACTGTAACACACACTGCACTGTTATACATGATCACACTGTAACACACACTGCACTGTTATACATGATCACACTGTAACACACACTGCACTGTTATACATGATCACACTGTAACACACACTGCACTGTTATACATGATCACACTGTAACACTGCACTGTTATACATGATCACACTGTAACACACACTGCACTGTTATACATGATCACACTGTAACACACACTGCACTGTTATACATGATCACACTAACACACACTGCACTGTTATACATGATCACACTGTAACACGCACTGCACTGTTATACATGATCACACTGTAACACACACTGCACTGTTATACATGATCACACTAACACACACTGCACTGTTATACATGATCACACTGTAACACACACTGCACTGTTATACATGATCACACTGTAACACACACTGCACTGTTATACATGATCACACTGTAACACGCACTGCACTGTTATACATGATCACATTGTAACACACACTGCACTGTTATACATGATCACACTGTAACACACACTGCACTGTTATACATGATCACACTAACACACACTGCACTGTTATACATGATCACACTGTAACACACACTGCACTGTTATACATGATCACACTAACACACACTGCACTGTTATACATGATCACACTGTAACACACTGCACTGTTATACATGATCACACTAACACACACTGCACTGTTATACATGATCACACTGTAACACACACTGCACTGTTATACATGATCACACTGTAACACACACTGCACTGTTATACATGATCACACTAACACACACTGCACTGTTATACATGATCACACTGTAACACACTGCACTGTTATACATGATCACACTGTAACACACACTGCACTGTTATACATGATCACACTGTAACACACACTGCACTGTTATATATGATCACACTAACACACACTGCACTGTTATACATGATCACACTGTAACACACTGCACTGTTATACATGATCACACTAACACACACTGCACTGTTATACATGATCACACTGTAACACACACTGCACTGTTATACATGATCACACTGTAACACACACTGCACTGTTATACATGATCACACTGTAACACACACTGCACTGTTATACATGATCACACTGTAACACACACTGCACTGTTATACATGATCACACTAACACACACTGCACTGTTATACATGATCACACTGTAACACACACTGCACTGTTATACATGATCACACTGTAACACACACTGCACTGTTATACATGATCACACTGTAACACACACTGCACTGTTATACATGATCACACTGTAACACACACTGCACTGTTATACATGATCACACTGTAACACACTGCACTGTTATACATGATCACACTGTAATATACTGTGCCATGTCTACTGTGTATACTCTATAATAATGTATCATATGTCATTACCATACTGTTTATCCAAGTATATGTTTAGATTGCAATTTAGACTGTACAGGCTGATTACAGACTATATTTAGAAGTATTTAAATTTGTACATTACATATTCTACTGCAATGTCTGGAGCTGTACTCAAGAATTTCACTCACTTCTACATGTGTGGATTGTGATGTGACAATAAAGTGATTTGATCTGATCTGAGTTAAAACTACAGACAGCTGTTTACAGACACCAAACTCCTGAAATATCACCTGTGTGCTGTTTATTTTGTGGGCATGTACTCCAATAATACAGCATAAATATTTTAGTTTGTAGTGTTTCAATTAGAACTCCATCACCATATCATACAAAAATAATAATAAACATAATTTATTTAGAGTAAGCGCTCTGTGTGCTGCCATTGTCCAGTATAAAGTCCACTATGATTAACTCATGTTAATAATAAGAATATGAACAATAAAATAATTACAACACAGGACAGCTGTTCTAACTGTTAGATAAGCTTTATTTCAACTCCACTGATCAAAATGTTTGCTTACAGTTGCCTTTTAGTCCTACTGCCAACACGATTTTTCCATTTTCAGACAGTTCACATTTATCTATGACAAGAAGCAAGATATGCCACAAATGATCTAAAAGCACACCATCAGACTGAGCTTTGTCCAGCAACTTCCATGTACATTAGTGTCTTAAAAATCAATTTTAGCCACAGCAGTATGTCAGAGCTTGAGATGCATTTCCTCAAAACACCTGGAATCAGTTATAAATGTTGCCTGCACAGACAAAACAAGGACATTTTAAGACACATTGAGGCCATTTCTGTCAAAAATGAACACACTTAAATTAATACACTAGCCTTTAAAATAAGGAATGTACAAAACAGAAAAGAAATATATAAAAGGTGGACACTTTATAGCCTTTCTAAGGCCATAATATATATAGTGGGGTCCAAATGCCATTTTTTTAATTTAATACATTAATTTGTTTTACAGATTATATTATTTGACAACAACTTGAAGTCAAATCTTTGAAATTTATGCTTTCTGAGTTTCTAGCATTTAGCATGTTGCCTTTTTTGCTTTAAATGAGTGTGTGCATGTGAGCTGCATGGACACCACAAGTTTATGCAAAACCTTACAAGTCATTTTAGATCAAATGCATCAGTGTGTCACTTGAACACATGCTTCAGTAAAAAAGATCAGACATGAGGAAAATCTGACCTTTAAATAGACACCTAGAAAGAGTACAGAATCTTAAATTAACTATTGTTTATTTTCTATATTTTAAATAGGAAAAAGTGCAGTTGAAGAAAAATCCCAGATTATTCATGTGGTCACAGAATTTGTTGTTTTACCCGAGTTGGTTTCTTCAAGTCTTTTGTTTTGCGGTGATTGAATGAATCTGACATTTGACAAATTCAGACTTTCAGCATGTGAAATGTTAAAAAAAACCTGTGAGGGTGGACTAATGTAAATTTTGTTTGTCCAAAATTACTAATTAATTAGACTAGAGCACAAGCCTCCATTCAAGAATATTGAGGATTAATATTATTATAATTATTATATATATTATAAAATTGTTGTCTAGATACTTGTCATGAAAACCAGTCGGGAGTTTGTGAGAATGATGTCTAATGTCACGCGCTTTGGTGCCTTTTTGTAACATTGCTAATGAATAAATGGCATATTTTATACGCCAATCGCGTTAGCAGCTAATCGCTAATGCTAATCGCTAGCTTGGTCTGTGCCATTACTAAGCCTGTGATTGGCACAAATAATTGATAAGTGGTATTGGAAAAATAATTGGTTGTGAATTAAAATGAATTAACCACAACTTATTGGAAGCCGTACGAGATATTGGGCTACTTTTCTTGCCGAAAGCCCGGTGAGTGTATAGCATGTTCACCTTTAGCTCGTAGCTGTGGCTAATATGCTAACAAGAAATGACACCACACTTGGTATTGTTGTCTAGATACTTGTCATGAAAACCAGTCGGGAGTTTGTGAGAATGATGTCTAATGTCACGCGCTTTGATGCCTTTTTGTAACATTGCTAATGAATAAATGACATATTCTATGCGCCAATCGCGTTAGCTCTAGCAGCTAATGCTAATCGCTAATGCCAATCGCTAGCTTGGTCCTGCTGACTGAAACTTTCTGTTGGTGTTGACTTGTTAGTTCAATTATTATCTTGATGTGTGGTTTGCGGGCATTCCAGTTTCGGGGTGCAGCTAAATATATATATTTTTCTTTTTTTACTTTTGGGTACTGATGGACAGACAAGCAGAGAGCCGAGCTGCTTCTTCTTCTTCTCTTGTTTAATGGCGAATAACTCCTTAGGATCATTATCGCCACCTACTGTACTGGATGTGAAGTAAGTTTACATAGGTGATGAGTCTGAAATTTGAGAAGGGGATATTTTGGTGGATGTTCCGTTTTCCTTCCAATCTATGGCGCACTCAGTTCACATGCTCATGCTAGCGCTGCGTGTTTAGCTCCTCTAACACTCACAATTAGCTCTTCATGCCCCAGATTAGGTAGAATACTCCCATCCACACATATTATCATCTAGATCCTAAACCTGAGTCATAAATATATACTGTATTTAATCAGTGCTCTGTATACCTGTTCACGTTGTCTTTCCCCACTTCACTCTCATGGTGGAAGTGAGACTCAGATGGTGTCTTCATGCTTCTGATTCACTGAAGACTCCTGGTTTATGTCATCTGTAGTGGGCAGGGCAGGGGTCCTTGATCTCCACGATTGAGAACCCTGTGCTAAAATCAGGATGTGAACAAAACATTTCCTCTAAAGTACATAGTCTCAAGGTCAGCTTGCAAACCTAAAAGCCATACAGATGACAGTGAAGGTAGTCACAGTAAGCTCCCTGTTTTACAGTTGTTCATGTTAAACAGCATTTTCTCAGGTTCTCCCAATGCATGTCACACTACTCTGTGGTTGTTGTTTTGTTAAATCTGGTATTTACTTTATTTCATGTTGTGTAAATTCAGGACCAAGTGCATTTTGGAAGAACTGACTGTTCATGAGTGTGTGCATATAATAAAAAATCTCCGATTTTAAAAGCAGCGATTTTACACCATTTAGCAGAATTTTACAGCGTTTAGCAGCATTTCACCACTTTTAACTGTTTTATACAATGGCTGCACTGTTTGTGAAAGATCTTCACCCTGAAGTATCAGAGGTGATACTTTCTAATAGATTAGACGTCCAATCTGTCCACATTTGCAGGGACAGGAAGACCGGCTCTCCTCTCGGATACGCGTACGTCAACTTTCGCTATCGAGATGACGGTAAAACAAACCTTTTCTTTTTTCTACACTGTTTCTTACCTGTTTTTGCAGCAGATTTAAGGCTACATGTGTAACTTCTGTAGTATTTTATAGTTTTACTATATGGATATGGTCATGTTTTAAACGGTACTAAAAAGATATGAAAAGATATTTGGATGAGTTATATATAGACTATAATAGACTTTAATTAAAAATGAATGGTTTATTTCTGTTCCCTCAGCTGAGAGAGCCATTGACATGTTCAGTTTTGAACTCCTCCTGGAGAGACCCATGCGTGTCATGTGGTCAAACTGGGAACCCACCGCCAAGCCCATCAAGGGAGGGAACATATTCATCAGGAACCTTGATTGGTCCATTGACTGCACCTCCCTGTTTGACACTTTCTCTGTGTTCGGGAGGATCGTGTCATGCAAGGTTCGAGCTTTGAGCTGTTATATATGAATATATATATATGAATAGCTGAATATCTGAGTTTCATGATTAGTGTGTTGTTGTCTGTTGACACGCTGTGTTTCTCCTGAAGGTTGTGGAATCAAAAGGTTATGGGTATGTTCAGTACGAGTCAGCGGAGGCGGCGGCGCTGGCCATCGAACGGCTGAACGGAAAACTCCTGAACGACCGGCAAGTGTAAGTCACGTGTAAATTAGTGTCTTTTTACCAGCCAGGGTTCAAATATCAGGATTTTTTACATTCCTTTTTAAACTAATTGCATTGAACTCTTTATATTGTCGAAACAGAGATATGTTTGGTCTTATGAGGGTATTTCAGTCAACATCAGGTGGTAATTCCGCTGCTGAGGACATAACTTTTAACAGCAGGGTTTAGATTCTAAGTGCAGCTTCTCTGTTGTGTTACATCGAGTACTTCAGGTCTTGGGAGGAGCGCAAGGTGGAGGTGCGCAGGGCAGAGGAGAACAAGGTGGAGGCACGCAAGGCCGAGGAGGCCAAGGTGGAGGTGCTCAGGGCCGAGGAACCCAAGGTGGAGGTACACAGGGCCGAGGAGCCCAAGGTGGAGGCACGCAAGGCAGAGGAGCCCAAAGTGGAGGCACGCCCCAGTTCCCGACACCAGGGCAATAGAAAATTTATCAAGAAGATTGGCCACACCATCCACAGAAAGTGCCTGCAGAGAGCACCGAGCATTGTGCAACACTGCACAATGTACCACCAAAACTGCTCCAACCAGTGCTGCCTCCCTGGTTTGAAAGGAGCACCCCGGCTGTTGAGACACCTTGTGCAAAGGACACTGTCCAAACCGCCGAGGCATCTGCTTCAGAGGACATTGTCAACACTGCTGCCTCACAGAATGTCCGTCCCGCCGAGTCCCCTGCCCCAGTAGACAATGTGGAAGCTGTTCAAACAGCTGGCCCAGAGGGAACTGTGGAAGCTGTGAAGACAGCTTCCTCGGTGGAAACTGTGGAAGTAGTGGAGACACCGGTCTCAGAGGGACATGTGGAAGCAGTGGAGACAACGGCCTCAGATGACAGGGTGGAAGCTACTGAGACAGCTGCCCCAGAGGAAACTCTGGAAGCCGTGGAGACAGCTGTCCGTAAGGACACAGCTGTTGACACAAGTGTCTCAGAAATCAGAGTTCCAGCTCCACTTCAGGTCCGAAACACAACAAAAAGCAAACACACAACAATAACAATATTCTGCATGCTAAATATTACATGTTAAAGATAGTGTATGATTATGTTTCTGATATTGATTCATATTTAAATGGATCATTACATCACATCACAGTGAACACAGGAAATAAAATGAATTTCTGACTTCTGTCCTCAAGAGGACTTTTAGAGATGGAAACAAGAAGAGAAAGAAGAAGAATAAGAGGAAGAATTTATAAACCCCATCATTCTTCTTCTTCTTCTTTTTATTATTACTATTATTGTTATTTTTTTATTCCTCTTCTTATTGTTATATTGTTATATTATTGTTATTATTATATTTTTAATTCTTATTCGTATTATTCTTATTCTTATTATTAATATTAAACCTTTATTGTAATTCACTTCATTATTCACTGACATTATTGTAAATAATAATCACTTACACTGACATTATTGTAAATAATATTAGACCTGATTTTATTTTACCTCATTTGTATTTTCATTAAATTTTCAAAATCAACTTTGTGTATGTTTATTTATTTCCAAGAACATTTAAATCTACTACTATAATCATCTAATAAATCTTATAATCTAATAAAAATAAAATAAAAATATACTAGTGAGGATAGACGGATAGACGGACAGATACTAGTGAGGATAGATGGATAGACAGACAGATACTCGTGTGAGTATAGATGGATGGATGGATAGACGGACGGACGGACTTTATTGATCCCATAAGGGAATTTTTGTGTTACAGCAGGCGGTTTCTTTATCAGCATTACTGTAGTCCCCCAATCAAACATATACACAAAGCCGAAATAAAATGAATTAAGATCAATTTAGCAATAAAAGAAATATACAATGACTTTTAACGCATAATAAATATTTCAGAAATATACTAGAACACTATGTCAAAATACCATACTACACTATTCCATACTACACCCACTATTATACTGTATTAAAGTATACTATACTTCACTGCTACACTACAATACAATATAACACTAAACTATACTTAAATAATAATGATGAAAACTTTTTTAATCGTTTTTTTAAGCATTTTAATCTATCATTGCTGAACACTTTTGTCTCAGCAACATTTACTTCTACCAAAACCAGAGGGTTCATAGCAGATCTTGTTTATAAATATAAAATATGAATAAAATAAAATAAAATAGATACTGCACTATATTACGATATAATATTCTATGCTATACTTTACCACACTATACTACACTATACTATATAACACTATAGTACACTTCTATACCACATAGCACCATAGCATAGCATATCATATATATATATATAATGAGAGAGAGAGAGAGAGAGAGAGAGAGAGAGAGAGATAGATGAGAGATAGATATAGATAGATATAGCTTTGATGCCTTGGTCCACCTTGTCCATCAGTGTATCATGCTTGTGTGTTTTACTGTGTTCAGTCACTTTCTCTAACAGGACTTCATCCTTAACCTTTGGGTCTTGCAAGTATGACTTTGTGTCAGCTCATATAGTGTCACCCTGGAGACCAGGGACATGATTTGGAGCTCTGCAACATATTTTAGTCCGGACTCAGCTCTTTCTAAAGCAAAAAGGGTTTGCTGCATCAGGTCCATGGCTAGCACCAAAAACAGAATTGGTGCTTCCCTTGGCTCCTAAACAGCATGAGTGAGGGAGTGGTACAGCTCTTTGGTATCCTTCTCAATGTAATGAGTCCATTATATCTGTCTGAGGGTTAAACACATATGGTTCTGTAACTGCCTGATCATTTTTTACTTTTATTTTAATGAACTCATTATTTATTTTAATGTCAGGCTTGTATATTTTAAGGTTGCAACATTCACAACTACTAAAGTTAACAATTCAGTTCCTGCTGAAAGACTAGAAGACATGTTGCATTCAGGTATGCTTGTTAAATGGACCATCATCGTTCAGCTGGACGTTCTGCTGCCAAAAGTAAAGCTGTTGAAGCCAAGCACTATATTTAAGTTTGATTTGGGGATACATTTGCTGTGAGCAAATGCCCTTGAAAGTGAAGAAAATGTAATAGAAAACATTATTAGATTTTTTATAATTACAGCAACACTGTGGTACGGGGGTGGGATGGTTCCTCAAGACCTCAGACCTGCTGTAATGAAAATTGCAGAAAGTGAAAAAGTGTTTATCTGAGAGCTTTTGAGTTAATTTAGTATAAGATGTATAGAAAGGGAAAGGAAAGACTTATACCTTTTTACAGATACACAATTCATTTGGGAATTACTTTTCTTTTGCCTTTAGATGAGGTGAATTCTAAGGAATAAGATAGCTACTTGGAGATAGATGGATAGATAGATGGATGGATAGATGGATAGATAGATGGATGGATAGATGGATAGATAGATGGATAGATAGAGTTTTAGATGGAATTATTGGTTTGGTTATGGATGTGGTTTAAGAAATATGAGCAAATGGGTTGATTATTCCACCCACTCCGGATTCTGTTTTAATTTCAATGAGCAGTAACTGCTGGCTGGAGAATATCCATTACGTTAAACATGGATACTTACATGGATTACATGTCACAAACATTTCCTTTTTATGATCTGAGTAAGAGTTTCTTCCACATAATACAGAAGTGATTGTTGCCCCTGGTTTTATTTATTCAGGGTTTGGACTGCACTGTAAGATGAAGACTCCTCCTTAGCATGACATGCCAACTAATCAATCTGTACAGATTACAGAGTATTACACAGATTATAAAGTATTACACAAACTAAACAGTAGAGGTGTATCTAAAGGGCAGGCCAGGAAGTTGGGGTGTCAGGCAATGAGGGTGCGGCTGCAGTACCAATTAGATCTGTGAAAATCAATGTCAAACATTTTGAACACAAAATCACACAAACCTATAATTTAATTTAATTTAATTCACATTTCAATGTATTTTGTGTGATTAATGTAGCAGGTGATGAATTATACTTTGTAGTATATATTTTTCTGCTTTGGCAATGAGGGAGAGTGAGAGAGAGATAGAGCATTTAACTTACATGGCTGTGGAGAAGACAGGAAAGGATGGGAACAGAAAGAGACTTGTGTTTACCACTGAGTCAAAAATCATGATCAGTAGACTGACCCCTACTCTGGTCAGCATGATACCTCATGTAGAAGGGGTGGGGAACAGCTTGGCACTGTAGAGGGAGGGTTGAAGGCTTTATCCTATTATTTACATTACTATGATTACTTAAATAAATATTTATATTTGTTCCTATTAGAGCCTCATTCTGATTATTTTTAGTCATCAGTATATGTATAAAATTTTCCTTTAAACACAAACAGAATGTTTCACTCATATACAGATCATTTTTAAAGAATTTCACAACTTTTAAATGGTTTACTAAAACGTGGAAAATAACAAATAACATTATAGCATATGTGTATATGACATTACGTATATAACAGAAAGACAGAAACACAATGGCAGAAAAGAAAGGATCTCCACATTGAAGTGATAAATCGAGATGAAGGTAATATCATAAAATGGTAAAGTATATAATCATTATACAAATAAGTTTATTCATAAACAATTCTATTTATCTATATATTATCTATAATAATAACTTATGGGAATAGGGGGAGAGGGATAGGAACAGAGGGACTGATTAAAAAGGGACAGATTAATTAAAAGGGAAGAATGATCTTAAGGGCTAAGCCCTTCTTCAGGTCCTGGGGTTCACTGTACAAACCTGTAAAAAAGGAGAAGAGATTTTTAAAATATTAATTTAATCAAAAATAGAAATAAAATTAATTCATACTTACATGTGGAGTCTGAGCAATGTAGGAAAAAGAAGTGAGAGAAAAGAACATGAAATGAAGTGGAAGAAAAGATGAAGTGGGTAAGGGGTAAGACATTGCTCAGAGCTCCTCCAAAATGTCCATCATCAGCTGGACGTGCAGCTTGAGGAGTCGCTGAACTGTGGTGGCTAAGGCTGCTGGGTCACTGGTCAGCTCCAGAGGCTGAGTGAACAGTACTTCAACAAGCTCTGTAAGGTAATCCTATTGACAAATGACACACACATCCAACATAGTGTCACTGAGTTTAAGATACAATCCCGAGAATTTGTGTATCGTGGCATCAGAAGATATTCAACACTTACAATAAGCACTGTGAAGTACAGCTCTGCTGCAGGCTCCCACACGTCCACGTCCCACATGCTGAAGAGCGCAAGCAGGCGCTCCAAGAATCCTCCCTTAAACTTTTGGAAAGAAAGACAAGCTTCATTAATGCCATGTCTTATCAGGTTTTAAAAATATGGAAAAAGGAAAAGGGGATCAAATAGACCATGTTCTGAAACTCAAACATTGCCTAGAAATCTCCTGATAAGACACTTACTGGCTGAGGTTTTGAGCCATTTATAAAGCAGCCGAAGAGAATCAGCTCATAAAAAACATCCAGGAAGTTGTAGTGGTGATCCTGCACAGAGCAGAAAAATTACAAAAATAAATTAGCTTTACATATTGGACTCCTGTTTTCTTTATTAGCAAAATCTGTTATGTTTAAACATCTGCCATTTCACACAGGCGTTTGTTAGCTTACACAGGAGCTGAGCTCTGCTTTAATCGATTCCTGATTGGAAGACGTCCTCAGGAATCGAATCAGGGCCTCGTAGGCCAACAGCACACCAACTACATCCTGTTCAAACAAACAAAAAAATCTCTGTAACTAACTTTGGCTATGACTGAGTAACTGAAAGGATTTTCATCACAAAAATCAAACAGTCTTTCATCATTCTGAAGTCACCTGGTTGTTAGCTGCTGCCAGTCGCATGACAATCCTTTTTCCCACCACGAACAAGAAGTCCTGGTTGTGGATGCTGGCAAGCAGAGTCTGAATATAAGACAGCACACAATATACATTAAAGAAGAGTGGACTTTACCTGCGCAATAACAGCAGCTGAAGAAAGGTTTTACTCACAGCGAATGCCTCACGGAGAGCGGGCACCTTCAGGCCGATGTCAGTCACCCCTCTTTCTGAAAGATGGCAGCTAAGAAAGAAGAGATGTAACTCTCTAAAACCTCCTGCCCCTGTCCACCACCCAAATCTATACAAATATTATACTGTGTAATTATTAAAACTGAGTTCATCAAGCTAACTAGCTTTATACTCACTATGATATTGTGTAAATAAAATGATTAGTGAAGTTCTATAGGTAGATAACATACACCTGTAACCAAGCTCTTTAGGAGAGCTGATTAATCAGTAGTCTAAACATGATTTAGTGTAAAACCAGTAGTCAGGGTTGTTAAAAGTCACTTTTTAATTTTTCACTTTTTAATAATGAATATTATATTGTAGAAATAAATGAAATTCTCCTTGTTCAAGCTCATCAACTCGGTTCAGGATTTTAGTGTCATTTAAACCAACAGCCAAGTTCGCTAGCAGCTTAACTAACATTAGGCTAAACATTATATTTATATTATATTTACCAATTAATTTTGTAATAATTACAACAAATAGACAGGTTCTCTAGAGCTTGAGAATATGATAAGCTGTAGATATGATTAGTCCAACTATTACAGTGTCATTTAAATCGGTAAAAATTGGCTAAAGTCTGTTAGCGCTCTAGCTGGAGAATCACAAGGCAAAGTATGATTTAGTGTAAAACCAGGTTAACAACGACCGCCATCAGCGCCATTGACCTACAGGGTGCTGGTGGAAATTGGGCTACTGTTGGTCGAAGAAGTAGAGGAGGGAGGAGAGTGTGCAGACAGAGAGAGAAGAGGAAAGGTAAGAGTGTAGGACTGAGATTAGGAACTCTGAATGTTGGCACTATGACAGGGAAAGGTAGAGATCTGGCTGATATGATGGACAGAAGGAAGGTGGATATACTGTGTGTACAGGAGACCAGGTGGAAGGGTAGCAAGGCTCGTAGTATAGGAGCAGGATTTTATGGTATGGATAGTAAGAGAAATGGGGTAGGTGTGATCCTGAAGGAGGAGTTTGTGAGGAATGTTCTGGAGGTGAAGAGAGTGTCAGACAGGGTGATGAGTCTGAAGTTAGAGGTTGAAGGGGTGATGCTGAATGTTGTTAGTGGTTATGCCCCACAGGTAGGTTGTGAGTTAGAGGAGAAAGAGAGATTCTGGAGTGAATTAGATGAGGTGATAGAGACTATTCCCACGGGTGAGAGAGTGGTGATAGGAGCAGATTTTAATGGACATGTTGGTGAGGGGAACACAGGTGATGAGGAGGTGATGGGCAAGTTTGGAGTTAAGGAAAGGAACCTTGGAGGACAGATGGTAGTGGACTTTGCTAGGAGGATGGACATGGCTGTGGTTAACACTTATTTTCAGAAGAGGGAGGAGCATAGAGTGACTTACAAGAGTGGAGGTAGGAGCACACAGGTAGACTACATCCTATGTAGAAGAGGCAATCTGAAAGAGATTAGTGACTGTAAAGTGGTAGTGGGAGAGAGTGTAGCCAGACAGCATAGGATGGTGGTGTGTAGGACGACTTTGAAGGTCTGTAAGAAGAGGTCAAAGATAGAGACAGAGAAGAAAACCAAGTGGTGGAAGCTGAAAAAGGAGGAATGTTGTGAGGAACTTAGACAGAAGTTGAGGCAGGCTCTGGGTGGTCAGGTAGTGCTGCCAGATGACTGGGAAACTACAGCAGAAGTGATCAGGGAGACAGGAAGAAAGGTGCTGGGTGTGTCATCTGGAAGGAGGAAGGAAGATAAGGAGACTTGGTGGTGGAATGAGGAAGTTCAGGATAGTATTCAGAGGAAGAGGTTAGCCAAGAAGAAGTGGGACATGGACAGGACTGAAGAGAATAGACAGGAATACAAGGAGTTACAGCGCAGAGTGAAGAGGGAGGTGTTTAAGGCCAAGCAGAAGGCGTATGACGAGTTGTACACTAGGTTAGACACTAGAGATGGAGAGAAGGACTTGTACAGGTTAGCTAGGCAGAGGATTCGAGATGGGGAGGATGTGCAGCAAGTTAGAGTTATTAAGGATAGAGATGGAAAGGTGCTCACAAGTGAGGAGAGTGTACGGAGGAGATGGAAGGAGTACTTTGAAGAACTGATGAATAAGGAAAATGAGAGGGAACAAAGAGTTGAAGGGGTGAACTCTGTGTAACAGAAAGTAGATAAGATTAGAAAGGATGAAGTCAGGAATGCTTTGAAGAGGATGAAAAGTGGAAAGGCAGTTGGTCCTGACGACATCCCGGTGGAGGTCTGGAAGTGTCTAGGAGAGGCGGCAGTGGAATTTTAACTTTGTTACTGTTGTTTAACAGGGTTTTAGAGAGTGAGAAGATGCCTGAGGAATGGAGAAGGGTATTAGTGCCGATCTTTAAGAATAAGGGTGATGTGCAGAGTTGCAGCAACTATAGGGGGATAAAGTTGATGAGCCATACAAGGATCTATGGGAAAGAGTAGTGGAAGCTAGGTTAAGGAAGGTAGTGGAAATTTGTGAGCAGCAGTATGGCTTCATGCTCTTTGGGAGTGACAAAGTTGGACAGGATTAGGAATGAGTACATCAGAGGGACAGCTCATGTTGGACGTTTGGGGGACAAAGTTAGAGAGGCCAGGTTAAGATGGTTTGGACATGTCCAGAGGAGGGAGAGTGAGTATATTGGTAGGAGAATGTTGGACATGGCGCTGCCAGGCAGGAGGAAAAGAGGAAGGCCAAAGAGGAGGTATATGGATGTAATAAATGAGGATATGAAGCTAGTGGGTGTAAGTGTTGAGGATGCAGAAGATAGGGATAGGTGGAGAGAGATGATTCGCTGTGGCGACCCCTGAAGGGTAAAGCCGAAAGAAGAAGTTAATGTTTATAATTGCGCTACCACAGTTTAGTGACGTCATGTTCCGGGAAAACTTAAGTTGTGTGGTTGGTGTCGGTCACAGCGGTGAGAGACTGCTGGTTTTGTTCCGGAAATTATTCAATTACAAATTAAGCACTATATATATATATTCTACCTATCTACCTACCTATATATATGTATTCTACCTAATCTGGGGCATGAAGAGCTAATTGTGAGTGTTAGAGGAGCTAAACACGCAGCGCTAGCATGAGCATGTGAACTGAGTGCGCCATAGATTGGAAGGAAAACGGAACATCCACCAAAATATCCCCTTCTCAAATTTCAGACTCATCACCTATGTAAACTTACTTCACATCCAGTACAGTAGGTGGCGATAATGATCCTAAGGAGTTATTCACCATTAAACAAGAAGAAGAAGAAGAAGCAGCTCGACTCTCTGCTTGTCTGTCCATCAGTACCCAAAAGTAATAAAAGAAAAATATATATATTTAGCTGCACCCCGAAACTGGAATGCCCGCAAACCACACATCAAGATAATAATTGAACTAACAAGTCAACACCAACAGAAAGTTTCAGTCAGCAGGACCAAGCTAGCTATTGGCATTAGCGATTAGCATTAGCTGCTAGAGCTAACGCGATTGGCGCGTAGAATATGTCATTTATTCATTAGCAATATTACAAAAAGCTCACATGCACACACTCATTTAAAGCAAAAAAGACAACATGCTAAATGCTAGAAACTCAGAAAGGCATCTTGCATAAATTTCAAAGATTTGACTTCAAATTGTTGTCAAATAATATAATGTGTAATACAAATTAATGTATTAAATTAGAAAAAAAATGCAAAAAAGAAGCATTTTTACTAGTGGTCTCAGACATTTGGACCCCACTATATATTTTATTATGGCCTTAGCAAGGCTATAAAGTGTCCACCTTTTATATATTTCTTTTCTGTTTTGTACATTCCTTATTTTGAAGGCTAGTGTATTAATTTAAGTGTGTTCATTTTTGACAGAAATGGCCTCAATGTGTCTTAAAATGTCCTTGTTTTGTCTGTGCAGGCAACATTTATAACTGATTCCAGGTGTTTTGAGGAAATGCATCTCAAGCTCTGACATACTGCTGTGGCTAAAATTGATTTTTAAGACACTAATGTACATGGAAGTTGCTGGACAAAGCTCAGTCTGATGGTGTGCTTTTAGATCATTTGTGGCATATCTTGCTTCTTGTCATAGATAAATGTGAACTGTCTGAAAATGGAAAAATCGTGTTGGCAGTAGGACTAAAAGGCAACTGTAAGCAAACATTTTGATCAGTGGAGTTGAAATAAAGCTTATCTAACAGTTAGAACAGCTGTCCTGTGTTGTAATTATTTTATTGTTCATATTCTTATTATTAACATGAGTTAATCATAGTGGACTTTATACTGGACAATGGCAGCACACAGAGCGCTTACTCTAAATAAATTATGTTTATTAATATTTTTGTATGATATGGTGATGGAGTTCTAATTGAAACACTACAAACTAAAATATTTATGCTGTATTATTGGAGTACATGCCCACAAAATAACACACAGGTGATATTTCAGGAGTTTGGTGTCTGTAAACAGTTGTCTGTAGTTTTAACTCAGATCAGATCAAATCACTTTATTGTCACATCACCATCCACACATGTAGAAGTGAGTGAAATTCTTGAGTACAGCTCCAGACATTGCAGTAGAATATGTAATGTACAAATTTAAATACTTCTATATATAGTCTGTAATCAGCCTGTACAGTCTAAATTGCAATCTAAACATATACTTGGATAAACAGTATGGTAATGACATATGATACATTATTATAGAGTATACACAGTAGACATGGCACAGTATATTACAGTGTGATCATGTATAACAGTGCAGTGTGTTACAGTGTGATCATGTATAACAGTGCAGTGTGTGTTACAGTGTGATCATGTATAACAGTGCAGTGTGTGTTAGTGTGATCATGTATAACAGTGCAGTGTGTGTTACAGTGTGATCATGTATAACAGTGCAGTGTGTGTTACAGTGTGATCATGTATAACAGTGCAGTGTGTGTTACAGTGTGATCATGTATAACAGTGCAGTGTGTGTTACAGTGTGATCATGTATAACAGTGCAGTGTGTGTTACAGTGTGATCATGTATAACAGTGCAGTGTGTGTTACAGTGTGATCATGTATAACAGTGCAGTGTGTGTTACAGTGTGATCATGTATAACAGTGCAGTGTGTGTTACAGTGTGATCATGTATAACAGTGCAGTGTGTGTTACAGTGTGATCATGTATAACAGTGCACAGGTATAAATGTGATTCACAGGATGAATGTCATGTCATATGCACAGACAGTGTACAATGCACAGTGTGTTCACAGCCTGTGCATATGATTGCAACAGAGCATAGAAATAGAAATCACATTCATTTAACTAACATTGTGTGTGTAATAATCGGGAGACTTCGCTGGAAGCAGGGACCAAACCCAGATCTCTGTGGTCGTCTCCAAAGTAGAAACATGCCCTAACACGCCCTCAGTCACATGTCCTAACACGCCCTCAGTCACATGCCCTAACACGCCCTCAGTCACATGCCCTCAGTCACAGCTGGTAAATAACACCTGAATAGCAGTGAATAAACCCCTAACTAGACACTAATAATCAATTAAGTAATTATTAACTAATAATCGCTGCTATTAAAACTGATCAGAACTAAAGGTTGTGAAGTCTAAATGTACAAACTACAACAACATGACAGAAGTACACCCAATCAGTACAGGAGCTTTCTGAACTAATAGATTTGATCAGATCATTAATCTCCAGCTTTTTTGGACAAACTCTTGCTAAATGTCATGCATGTGCACACCGGACACGGCACGTGCTTTTGCAGCTCACGGTCTCGTGCCGCTGTCCGGTCAGTAACCCCTCTGTCAGAAATACACCGTCTTTCTCATGGCATATGCAGGACTAAAACCCTACATGTGGAGCAGAAGCACGGTCTTGGTGCCGGACGAGAATCAGGGATCGATCCACTAACATTAGTGTCTGTCACAGTATCTTTAGGAAGCTAAAGAGTGTAAATGCTAAAGAGTATTTTAATGAACTGGACAAGTGTATCATTGTACAATCATTAGCATCATAGCATAACATTATTGTTGCTCAAACAGTAGAGTAGTGCGCTAACAGCACTAAGCTCATGTGTTCAGTTTCATCATGATGAAATGTAGAGCTTTAAAGTAATGTCATTCACTTTGTGTTTACTCTGATCTCTGTATTAACCCAGACTCTTAATCAGAGTCCTGTATCATCATGTCCACAGGTTCAGGTCAGCCAGATACAGGGTCAAATACAGGCTCACGTCAGTCGGATACAGGGTCAGATACAGGCTCAGGTCAGTCAGATACAGGGTCAGATACAGGCTCAGGTCAGTCAGATACAGGGTCAGATACAGGCTCAGGTCAGTCGGATACAGGGTCAGATACAGGCTCAGATCAGTCAGATACAGGGTCAGATACAGGTTCAGGTCAGTCAGATACAGGGTCAGATACAGGCTCAGGTCAGTCAAATACAGGGTCAGATACAGGGTCAGGTCAGTCAGATACAGGGTCAGGTCAGTCAGATACAGGGTCAGGGGCTGCAGGATCAGAGACGGACACATGCACTAATCAGGACATGGCCATTCCAGAAACCAGGAAAGATAAAAGCTTTAGTCTGAATGTTCAGGGCTGCCATTACAGCAGTGTTCTTGTTATACAAGATCTACATGTTTGATATATAAAATACAGTTGTTGGTTTGTTTTTTGCATAATGTTTTTAAAGTATTTGACTCTGCACTTCTGTTTCTGCCCATTGCAGTAGTTTTATTTTATAATTATTTATAATAATTTTTAATTTATAATAAGTTTTTATAATTCTTTGTCAAGGGCTGTTACTGCTAGTTCTGTCCTATGTTGAAAAAAGGAAAGAAATAAAATAGTTTTATTAAAGCAGTGAGTGTGATCATGTATAACAGTACAGTGTGTGTCACAGTGTGATCATGTATAACAGTGCAGTGTGTGTTACAGTGTGATCATGTATAACAGTGCAGTGTGTGTTACAGTGTGATCATGTATAACAGTGCAGTGTTACAGTGTGATCATGTATAACAGTGCAGTGTGTGTTACAGTGTGATCATGTATAACAGTGCAGTGTTACAGTGTGATCATGTATAACAGTGCAGTGTGTGTTACAGTGTGATCATGTATAACAGTGCAGTGTGTTACAGTGTGATCATGTATAACAGTGCAGTGTGTGTTACAGTGTGATCATGTATAACAGTGCAGTGTGTGTTACAGTGTGATCATGTATAACAGTGCAGTGTGTGTTACAGTGTGATCATGTATAACAGTGCAGTGTGTGTTACAGTGTGATCATGTATAACAGTGCAGTGTGTGTTACAGTGTGATCATGTATAACAGTGCAGTGTGTGTTACAGTGTGATCATGTATAACAGTGCAGTGTTACAGTGTGATCATGTATAACAGTGCAGTGTGTGTTACAGTGTGATCATGTATAACAGTGCAGTGTGTGTTAGTGTGATCATGTATAACAGTGCAGTGTGTTACAGTGTGATCATGTATAACAGTGCAGTGTGTGTTACAGTGTGATCATGTATAACAGTGCAGTGTGTGTTACAGTGTGATCATGTATAACAGTGCAGTGTGTGTTACAGTGTGATCATGTATAACAGTGCAGTGTGTGTTAGTGTGATCATGTATAACAGTGCAGTGTGTGTTACAGTGTGATCATGTATAACAGTGCAGTGTGTTACAGTGTGATCATGTATAACAGTGCAGTGTGTGTTACAGTGTGATCATGTATAACAGTGCACAGGTATAAATGTGATTCACAGGATGAATGTCATGCCATATGCACAGACAGTGTACAATGCACAGTGTGTTCACAGCCTGTGCATATGATTGCAACAGAGCATAGAAATAGAAATCACATTCATTTAACTAACATTGTGTGTGTAATAATCGGGAGACTTCGCTGGAAGCAGGGACCAAACCCAGATCTCTGTGGTCGTCTCCAAAGTAGAAACATGCCCTAACACGCCCTCAGTCACATGTCCTAACACGCCCTCAGTCACATGTCCTAACACGCCCTCAGTCACATGACGTCAGTCACACGCCCTCAGTCACATGTCCTAACACGCCCTCAGTCACATGACGTCAGTCACATGACCTCAGTCACAGCTGGTAAATAACACCTGAATAGCAGTGAATAAACCCCTAACTAGACACTAATAATCAATTAAGTAATTATTAACTAATAATCGCTGCTATTAAAACTGATCAGAACTAAAGGTTGTGAAGTCTAAATGTACAAACTACAACAACATGACAGAAGTACACCCAATCAATACAGGAGCTTTCTGAACTAATAGATTTGATCAGATCATTAATCTCCAGCTTTTTTGGACAAACTCTTGCTAAAGGTCATGCATGTGCACACCGGACACGGCACGTACTTTTGCAGCTCACGGTCTCGTGCTCGTGCCGCTGTCCGGTCAGTAACCCCTCTGTCAGGAATACACCGTCTTTCTCATGGCATATGCAGGACTAAAACCCTACATGGGGAGCAGAAGCACGGTCTTGGTGCCGGACGAGAATCAGGGATCGATCCACTAACATTAGTGTCTGTCACAGTATCTTTAGGAAGCAGAAATCTGTACATTTCTAGTGCACAAGGCGCAGTCTCTGCTACTAGCTCGTGTGTAGCTAGCCTGAACTAGCTAATGTTAGCTAAATTAGTATTAGGGAGAAACTACGTGTTAAAAGGACGATAATAAAAAAGGAGAACTAGAACAAAAACCTTAACGTGTTTTCTCATCACCTTTGTTGCCATCATCTTCACTGAACTGCTACAAATCTACACAACAACAGCAGAACTTTATAGAACAGGACTCTCCAACCTGTTTTCCTTTAAGAGCTACTTTGACTAAATGGATAATGTTTTCATTTAGATCATTAAATTAGAATTTTAAACACTTGTCAGTTTGAAGACACAAAAAATCTCTCTTACCTCAGTCTGAAAGTGTGAACCGTCTCCAAAGTAGAAATGATCAACCCTTCAGCAGTCCCACGTCACTGTTCTGATTCTGTAATGTCAGAACATTTCCATGGTAACCAGGGGCGTGGCTAGGGCTAATCCTTATCAATAGCTCTCGAGACCGGAAAGAGTTTAATCCAGCCCTGAATGTTTTATATAGCGTCAAATCCGCACCATAAATATCGTACTCGTAAAAATAAATAAAACACGTGAATCACAAGGATGCTAGTTTGTTCTTTCCAGCATGCTAGTGTTTGTTATTCCAAAAATCACGCGTAAAATTTTATGCAGATTAGGGGGCGGGATAAAAGTCCCCATTGGTCCACTGCTCAACCTACTGCCCTATCACAGCCTATCAGTAAAGGGATGTCACTGACGCGCTACTCTGCCGGTTAGTGTTTGAACCTGTCTTAATCAAGTGAGAAGATTTAATTAATCCGTTTCTTAAATGTGTGTCTATTGTAGTATCGTGTCAAACTTCCTGTTATTATGCTAAAGAGTATTTTAATGAACTGGACAAGTGTATCATTGTACAATCATTAGCATCATAGCATAACATTATTGTTGCTCAAACAGTAGAGTAGTGCGCTAACAGCACTAAGCTCATGTGTTCAGTTTCATCATGATGAAATGTAGAGCTTTAAAGTGATTTCATTCACTTTGTGTTTACTCTGATCTCTGTATTAACCCAGACTCTTAATCAGAGTCCTGTATCACCATGTCCACAGGTTCAGGTCAGCCAGATACAGGGTCAGATACAGGCTCAGGTCAGTCAGATACAGGGTCAAATACAGGCTCAGGTTAGTTAGATACAGGGTCAGATACAGGCTCAGATCAGTCAGATACAGGCTCAGATCAGTCAGATACAGGCTCAGGTCAGTCAGATACAGGGTCAGATACAGGCTCAGGTCAGTCAGATACAGGGTCAGATATAGGCTCAGGTCAATCAGATACAGGGTCAGATACAGGCTCAGATCAGTCAGATACAGGGTCAGATACAGGCTCAGGTCAATCAGATACAGGCTCAGATACAGGCTCAGGTCAATCAGATACAGGCTCAGGTCAATCAGATACAGGCTCAGATACAGGCTCAGGTCAGTCAGATACAGGCTCAGATCAGTCAGATATAGGGTCAGATACAGGCTCAGGTCAGTCAGATACAGGGTCAGATACAGGCTCAGGTCAGTCAGATACAGCGTCAGATACACGCTCAGGTCAGTCAGATACAGCGTCAGATACACGCTCAGGTCAGTCAGATACAGGATCAGATACAGGCTGAGGTCAGTCAGATACAGGGTCTGGTCAGTCAGATTCAGGCTCAGATACAGGGTCAGGTCAGTCAGATACAGGGTCAGGGGCTGCAGGATCAGAGACGGACACATGCACTAATCAGGACATGGCCATTCCAGAAACCAGGAAAGATAAAAGCTTTAGTCTGAATGTTCAGGGCTGCCATTACAGCAGTGTTCTTGCTTATACAAGATCTACATGTTTGATATATAAAATACAGTTGTTGGTTTGTTTTTTTTGCATAATGTTTTTAAAGTATTTGACTCTGCACTTCTGTTTCTGCCCATTGCAGTAGTTTTATCATTTATAATAAGTTTTTTTAAGTTTTTGTAATTCTGTGTCAAGGGCTGTTACTGCTAGTTCTGTCCTATGTTGAAAAATAGAAAGAAAGAAAATAAAGTTTTATTAAAGCGGAGAGTGTTACTGTTTCATATTAAGGCCAGAGAGAGAGCGAGAGAGAGAGAGAGCTGTTTATTCATATTAACAATGGCTTCTTGTCAGAGTCAAGCTCAAAACAACTCTTTAAATTAGAAATGATTTCTAGACTCTTTATTTATGTCTGTGTGTTAGAGACAGATCAACATCATTATGGAGTTGCATGCCACCATAAAAGCTGCAGAAGGATTTAGGGTTAAATGCATTGCAAAATGATGCTATAAATGTAATTAAAACACATTTTTTCCACAATTTGCTGCACATAGTTTAAAACTAATAAATACAGATCTCTTCCAAAGTCTCAGGATGGGGAGTTTGGGTCAGTGTGTGTCCTAAACTGTGCCTGTGGTCACAGCATCCACTCAGTCTCTGTAAGCACAACCCCAGCACTCTGCTCCTCTAGAAAGCACCATGTCCTCCACACCTACACAAAACAACTGGGGTCATTTAACAACCATTTTAGACATATTATACCTGATTCCTTGGACAATAAGGGCATCTAACTAATGTATACATTGATATGGATTACATGTAGCTGTGTGGAATCGCCCATCTTCTCACTTGCTTAAGACTAGCGATGTGTCGTTCATTTTGAACGAATCTTTCCCATGACTCGAGAACATCGAGTCGTCTCGGGGAGTGATTTGTTCATATTGTGTTCACCGCGCATGCGCAACATCGCATAAGATCAGTAAACAGAAAAGATTAGTTCACCTTTCGAGTCTTCGGGTTCGAGTCTTTCGTTTTTGTACCGTGACATGACCGCTTTATTGGATACAGAAATGAGTTCATTCTCAACCGTCCTTACAGTTTTTTTACTTTTACTTTCATGTGATGCATTATAGCTTTTTATTTCCTACAGACTATAAATGTGTGAATATCTGTCATTATGGTTCTTTTCCATAACACTAAATGTTTTAATAAAGAGTTGGTTAATGCTTTAAACTTCATTAGGGAAAATCATTCTTTCTTTCTTTCTTTCTTTCTTTCTTTCTTTCTTTCTTTCTTTCTTTCTTTCTCTTGTTTATCTACTTACTTTTTATTTTATTTTATTCATCAACTTACTGTTTATTTATTCTTTGTATTATTTATCTGAATAAACATCAGCTAACCCTGCAGTGTAGAAAATAGAAATGTATAAATTCATGCATAAATCTGAGTGTTGTTTTTAATCCATATGCAGTTATTTAATAATATAGATTGCCTGTGTAACCTACACCTTTGTAACATAGCATATTATAACAATGTACAGACTCTTGAATTGTTGTTTATTGTTTATTTTTATTCATAAAGATTTATAGCAAAGGAAATAACTATCCCAAAATGAATTTAAATAAAATCAGTGAAAACTCAAGCAAACTATAACGCCACAGAGCCTAATAGTCATTACCATTTAACTTTTGCAATATAAAGCCTAAAACAATATTGGACAACAAATTGGGCTTTTAAATTATTTAGAGATTGTCTGTGTAACATACACACTCTTGAATTATTACAAAACTGGAAGCTTGGAAAACTGGAAATTGAAGCTTTTCTGCTGCTGTCCCAGGTGGTAAATTCGTGTCACAGCCAATTTAAATTTATTAAAACGTTTGTCAGGAATGGGGTTCGAATCCCACTCAGTGCAAATGAATGAAATTTTTTAACTGAGTGAAAATTGCTGCAATGCTACAAAAAAATGCTGCATACGGCTTTGTGAACTATAAGCACAAAGACAGCATGCAGTTCATGAAAGAGTTTATGTAAACACACATTTATGAATAATATATAATGAATTCTGTAAATAGAGACACAACAACAAAGAAATCAGTGTTTATCAATCAATTTATTTATTTGACATTTTTAACACTAAAGAGCAATCGAAACAAAAGACACAAAAAATGTGAAAAAACACACACCAGAGACTGCACACACACATATATACATATTATTGCAAACTTTAAACACTAATTAATTTAATACACATTAAAATAAAGACAAAATATATACAAAATATATCTAAAAATAAATACAAATTCTATCTGAAAATATATAGAAAAGTCTGTGTACACTACCAGTCAAAAGTTTGGACACACCTTTTAATTCAATGTTTTTTGTTTAGGGATTTATTTTCTACATCCTAGAACAATACTGGAGATTTCAAAACTATGAAATAACACACATGGACTTAAGTAATCCATATGTAACGACAACAAAAAACAGTCAGTTGTTATTTTAAGACACGAAGGTCAGGTGTTCTGGAATAGTTCTTGCAAGAACAGTATTGTCAAGTGCATTTGCAAAACCCATCAAGCAACATGATGAAACTGGCTCACATGAAGACCATCCCAGTAAAGCAAGACCAAAACTTACCTCTGCTGCAGAGGAGAAGTTCATTTAGAGTTACCAGCCTCAGAAATCACCAATTAACAGCACCTCAGATTAGAGCCGTTATGAAGGGTTTACAGAGCATCAGTAGCAGACATGTCTCAATAGCAACTGTTCAAAGGACATTATTGTGGATTTCGGCCACCTTCAGCATTGTTTTACAATGTAGAAAGAAATAAACATCAGGAAAGACCATGGAATTAGAAGGAGTGTCCAAACTTTTGACTGGTAGTGTATATGTGGACTGTTCGGACCCTGCTTTAGTTCCATCTTACAAAACCTACACGGGCGTCCGACATGGTCAAAAGTCAAAGAAGCTTTATTACCATATATAGCTGATGCAGTACACGGTGAAATGAAACAACGTTCCTCCTGAACCAGAGGTCCTATACTACAAGTATACAACTATACTACAAGGTGCATTCTTTAGAAACTAAACATACAACATAAGTGCACAGGATGACAAGACAAGACAGTGCAGACAAACAAGACACATAACGCTGACGCAAAAGAATAGTGTTTGACCGTGAGTGCAAAGAGATACAAATATTAAAGTGACGTGTACATGTGAACAAGAAATATGTGTGTGTGTGTGTTGTTCAACAGTCTGGTTGTGTGGGTCTGAATGCTTCAGTACCTCTTTCCGGATGGCAGAAGGGTGAAGAGTGTGTGTGAGGGGTGTGTGGGGTCGTCCACAATGCTGTTTGCTTTACGGATGCAGCATGTGGAGTACATGTCCATAATAGAGGGAAGAGAGACGCTGATGATCTTGTCAGCTGATGGTGAGCTTCAGGCCTCTTACGTTTCTGCAGTCTTTTCTCCTCCACCTGTTGCTTGGTAGATGCAAGTTCTCTCTGAAAGAACTCAGGTGGTATGGAGAGGGCAGCAGAAGGCACTGCAAGATACGAAATCTTGTCAGGCATTTGTGTATAAGAATATAAAAGGTTTTAAATACTCCATTCTTACATTACCTTTTACTTTTAACTTTAGTGATTAATGCACAACAGATGAGATGAGATGAGATGAGATGAGATTATTTGTGTGTATTATGATGACAGGCTTTTCCCTTCAGGGGTCGCCACAGCCAATCATCTCTCTCCACCTATCCCTATCTTCTGCATCCCCAACACGTGCACCCACTAGCTTCATATCCTCATTTATTACATCCATATACCTCCTCTTTGGCCTTCCTCTTTTCCTCCTGCCTGGCAGCTCCATGTCCAACATTCTCCTACCAATATACTCACTCTCCCTCCTCTGAACATGTCCAAACCATCTTAATCTGTCCTCACTAACTTTGTCCCCCAAACCTCCAACATGAGCTGTCCCTCTGATGTACTCATTCCTAATCCTGTCCAACCTTGTCACTCCCAAAGAGAACCTCAACATCTTCAGCTCTGCTACCTCCAGCTCTGACTCCTGTCTCTGTCTCAGTGATACTGTCTCTAAACCGTACAGCATGGCCGGTCTCACCACTGTCCTCTACACCTTCCCCTTGATTCTCCCTGAAATTTTTCTATCACACAGAACTCCCGACACCTTTCTCCACCCATTCCAACCTGCCTGCACTCGCTTCTTTACCTCTTTCCCACACTCTCCATTACTCTGGACTGTTGACCCCAAGTACCTAAACTCCTGTACCTTCTTCACCTCTTCACCCTGTAATCTTACTGTTCCACTTCCCTCCCTTTCATTCACACACATGTACTCAGTCTTACTACGACCAAGTTTCATTCCTCTTCTCTCCAGCGCAAACCTCCACCTCTCCAGGTTTTCCTCCACCTGCTCCCTGCTCTCACTAGAGATCACAATGTCATCTGCAAACATCATTGTCCAAGGAGACTCCCGTCTGACCTCCTCTGATAACTAGTCCATCACCATAGCAAACAGGAAGGGGCTCAGAGCCGATCCCTGATGCAGTCCCACCTCCACTTTGAAATCCTCTGTCTGCCCTACAGCACACCTCACCACTGTCCTGCTCCTCTCATACATGTCCTGCACCACTCTGACATACTTCTCTGCTACTCCTGGCTTCCTCATACAGTACCACAGCTCTTCTCTTGGCACCCTGTCATACGCTTTCTCCAAGTCTACAAACACACAGTGCAACTCTCTCTGACCATCCCTATACTTCTCCATCAACATTCTCAGAGCAAAAATTGCATCTGTTGTGCTCTTTCTGGGCATGAAGCCATACTGCTGCTCACAAATTTCCACTACCTTCCTTAACCTAGCTTCCACTACTCTTTCCCATAGCTTCATTGTATGGCTCATCAACTTTATCCCCCTATAGTTGCTGCAACTCTGCACGTCACCCTTATTCTTAAAGATCGGCACTAATACACTAATAACTTTCTGAGGCTGTGGCATTTAAGCAGCCCAGCAGGCCCAATTTGCCATAAAAACATTTCCCACACCGTTGCACCACCTCCACCAGCCTGGACTGTTTTAAATAGTAGATTATAGAAATGATTTTAAACCTCTCTTTTCTCTCTCTTGAAGTGAACATGATTGCATGTAGCCAGTTCACCTGATTGCATGTTTTGGGGAGCAGGGAGGAGGAAGAAACTGACACAAACATGATCATGTAGATCATGTAGAATGGGATTACATTTTTTTATGTGCTACAGAAATTTGGTTTTGGCAACACATTCATTTCCTGGATTAAAATTTTATATTCCTTCCCAGTCTCCTCAGTTTGGACAAATGGAGTATCTTCCTCTTATTTCCCCTTGAAACGTGGCACAAGACAGGGCTGCCCACTTTCACCTTTGCTTTTTGCATTGGTAATTGAACCCTTAGCAATTGCCATTCATACTGAACAATTGGGAGAGCTGGTACAGTTCACAAAATCTCAGAATGATTTTGCTCGCTGGTCAGCTCTCCCCATTTCTCTGGCTGATCGTTTAAACTCAGTAAAGATGAACATTTTGCCTAGATTTCTGTATTTATTTCAGTGTGTTCCAATTTTTATATCTAAAACTTTCTTTAAGACTTTAAAACAACACATCTCATCTTTTATTTGGAACAAATGACCAGCCAGAATCCGCGGGGAAATACTTTAAAAACCAAATTGCCCTTCAAAATTTCTTATTTTACAACTGGGTGACAAATATACAATCTACACTGTTCTGGTTTCAGAGTCATTTCAGACTCTGTGATTGGGTCCCAGATTGAGTCAGTGTTGAAGAGGGTTCTTCCTCCTCAGTCTCACCATCCTGACCAGCTGCACTACTGTGTGGTCCTCTTACTGCCATCTCACGTTTTCCTAACAGTAATTCCATTGTCCGGCAATTATTTGTACAGTTGTCAATGATATCTACATTGATAATATTTTTCCTAGCTTTTCTAACACAAAAATTCCCCCTTCCATTCATGTTTTTAGATATTTTCAGTTCCAAAACTTTGTAAAAAAGTCATTTCCCAACTTTTCGAATCTTCCACAAAAATCCCATCTAGATCAAATTCTTGAAGTACCTTTAGATAAAATCGATGTATTGTCTACTCTATACAGGCTGATCTCCTCTATTTCTACATTTAAAATGTTTAAGGTAAGGCTTAACCCTTGTATTTACCTCCCATTTATTATAAACTTATTCTCTCCGCATGCCAAATTGACCAGGTCACCATTTTTTTTTTTTTTTGTTTTTTTGAAAGTTTGCATTTCCTTACAACTCTTAATAATTATCCACAACACTTCTTTTTTTCTTTCACACAGATTTTGTTTTACATTATGCGTTATTTTTATTTTAGATTATGCATTATTAAAAACAAACTGGTCCATCTGTGGTGAAAAACACTGGTAGCTGTGGTTGCTAGAACTTTCCAAAAATTATTGTTACTGTTTATATATATATATATATACAGTATATCACTCATGGGATCAATAAAGTCTATCTATCTATCTATCTATCTATCTATCTATCTATCTATCTATCTATCTATCTATCTATCTATCTATCTATCGTGTTTCTATTCTCTTGTATCATTATTCTTTTATTATTATAAAAGTTCAATAAACAGGTTCAGCAAAAGAAAAAAAAAACAGAAAATGACTGAAATAAAGGAATGAAAGTTACATAGTGTTATTGGAATCTCCTTCAGTATATGTTAAACATTCTCCTTACAGAAAGTTTCAGCATTACAGTAGTTCTATGTATTCAGTATTTCTTTACATCACTGCATTTAAAAAGTATAAATTTTAATGTCAATACTGCACGTAATTCTCAAATAAAAGTCTATCCAGCTGTTATGCAGAAGTCTGTAATAATGTTTCTCTTAAGCGTTTTAATATTTTGGTGTGATTTATACACATGGGTTTGTACATCATGACTATTGGACGCTTTATTATGTCCATTTTATGATGAAACAGCAAAAGAGTTTGAAAATCATTTGTCATTTTCTGATCATGATAAATATCAACACAACTAGACTGAAATATACAGGTAAGATATCTACTGGTTTCCTGTCAGGGTTGTGGACTATTTTCTGGCCACTAGAGACCCCCACTGCCTTTTTGTTGGTTTCCAGTCTGTCATTATGTCTAATAGGTGTCACCTGTGCTTTGTTTAGGTTTGTGTATTTAAGTCACAGGGACCTTCAAAGATGATGAAAATACTCAGATCTGTGCCTCAGCAGAATCTTGCCTCTTAGGTCTACAAGGTTTTTTTTTGCTATGACTGTTAATGATGTTTTAGAAAAATTTCAAGTGTGATCAGTGGAAATCACATGTACCTAAGCTATAATTTTAGCACCACAGATAATTAACTTTCTTTAATTAACTTACCTACTTAAATGTGTTATTCCAAAACCTTATGAAAACCTGTTTATGAGTTCAATCCATTGTAGAGTATGACGGTAACGTTATAAAATGAGTGAAAAATCAAGGGGTCTGTTTACTTTCTGAATGCACTGTACCTTTTCATTATAATGGTAAGACAGTCATTGACAGCTGCAGAATGCTCAATAATCCTCCAACATCCAATCACCATTTAAAACTTGACACTCGAGGCCACAACACAATGATGGGCATCAAATTCCACCCAGTCTGAACAATGCATCAGGCAGAAAAGTCACTGTTTATTCCACATGCCATTTATGATACAGATGAGTTTAACAGGAAGATAAAGAAATTAGTTCATTCATTCATTCATGAAATACTGATACACTCTGTACTTAAAAAAATCCCATAAGAATTTGTTTGCATTTTGCACCATGACACTGATAGTCCAATTGACAACCATTGATATATTTTAATACTTTTCAGGTAAAAGTTCTGACATCTGATCTAAAAATTAGAAATTAGCAATTAGGATCATTAGTATCATATTTGTCTTCAGAGTAATTAACTGATCATTTTTTGAATATGACCAATATCCTGACTTTAGACATAACAATTAAGTCACATGTATATATGTAAATGTATTAGTGTACATGTCTGCTTTGTTCATTGCACTAAAACAACCATTTAATGAAACGCGATGAAATGAAATGGATATGATTTTATAAATTTTTTTTATTATATTACTTTCATGCAAATGTCACAGTACTCTGAACACCTATAGTGCTAAAGGCAGCTACAAGCTATTCATCCATTCATCAACTAATGTTTAGCTTGGTTTATCACCAGTCTTCTATCATGTCTTCTTTTACATTTAGTTCAATCTACAAGCAACAACAACACTCTATTCACCTTCAGAGTTTAAGATACTGGGAACTCTTTATATACAATTGTCCTGATGTGAAGGAAAACTCACACGAACCAGTGAGTTAAATGCTTAGCTAGCCAGGCTGCAAATATAAACATGCAAAATAATAAGACACAGACCGCACAACATTTCAGTCACAACCTTACAAGGAGCATATTCTCAGCAGCTACTAATGAACTAATAGAGGTGTAGATGACATTTATAGGTACTGATATTCATACCTCTGGAGGAAACAAGGCACTGCTCATCATCTGGCCGGTTGTAACCCCTAATAACAAAGTGGGATGTTTGTACATAGCAGGGACTGGGAGGAGGAATGAAGAGAAACGTGAAACAGTTACAAAACATATACTTATAAGTTACACTCATACAGTATGTGAAAAACTATACTTTTTGTTATGGTGTTTTTTGGAGAATTTATTTAATTTCAGAATAAGGGTGTAACCTATTAAAAAACAAGGAAACAAACGGTTTTGAATACTTTCTACAATATATCAATGTCCCATTTTATATACATATTACAGATGCAGCTCCACAATACATGTTTTTTCCCATTCAAGATTGGATGCTTCCCAGATGGGGAGAGTAAGCATGAGATTTGTGTGGAGTTCTTTTCACATTTCTCCTTTCTCTCTTCTGTCTTCACAGTAACCTTTGTACTCATTCACTCTAACACTAATTTAGGGACACAAATAGCAGAGACCATGGATATGACTAAGCAAGCCTATTATGTCAAACCATAATAAAACAACTCACCTTGAAGAAGCCTGTTTGAAGTTACATTACCCTCCATTAGAATTTAGCTTGCATTTAGAAGGATGTACTGTTATGGCTAGCTCGGCAGTGAGAGACCTGGGTGTAATATTACACAGCAACTTGTCCTTTGAAAATCATATTTCCACTATTACTAAAACAGCCTTCCACCTTAGAAATATTGCCAAGCTTAGGAACATTTTATCTGTATCTGATGCAGAAAAGCTAGTTCATGCATTCATGACCTCCAGACTGGACTATTGTAATGCATTACTAGGTGGTTGTCCTGCATCTTCAATAAACAAGTTTGAAGAATGCAGCTGCCAGAGTTCTTACCAGATCAAGAAAATATGATCATAAAACCCCAATATTATTATCCCTGCACTGGCTACCTGTTAAGTCTAGAATTGATTACAAACTAGCACTACTTACATACAAGGCTCTAAATGGTTTAGCTCCCACGTATCTAACCAGTCTTCTGACATGCTACAATCCACCACGCTCTTCAAGATCACAAAACTCTGGACTTCTGGTAGTTCCCAGAATATTAAAGTCTACAAAAGAAGGTAGAGCGTTTTCGTATTCAGCTCCCAAATTTTGGAGTAGTCTTCCTGACAGTGTTTGGGGCTCAGACACATTCTCCCAATTTAAAAGTAGATTAAAGACATATCTCTTTAGCCTGGCATACACATAACACACCCAATAACCTTGTACTCCAGTACATCTGATCAAATGCACATTATCATCTAGTCCTGCTAATATTACGAATGCTAATTCCTTTCCACCTGTTCCTTTTTTTACCCATCCCGAGGCATCTGGAGATTGTGCCAGCTCCAGTAGACAGAGGCCAACCCTGCGAGGATCCTGAACCTCAGCTGGATTCTGCTTCGTGAGGATTTGGGTATATCAAAGCAACGCTGCCAGCCCTATGTGGACTTTGAGGACGACAACAACCTCCTAATTAATACACACTAACATTCTACATCACACTGTAGACTGTACATAACTGCAGAAAGGACATTGTTCATATCACACTCTTCGGTGATTAGAATAATTTATAATCACACTCTCCGGTGTCACCCAAATGAAGATGGGTTCCCTTTAGAGTCTGGTTCCTCCCAAGGTTTCTTCCTCATACCATCTAAGGGAGTTTTTCCTTGCCACATGTCTCCACAGGCTTACTCACTAGGGATGATTTTGTCTAACATCTAGGACTTTTTACACTATGTTTTTTGTTTCTCATGTTCTGTAAATCTGCTTTGAGACAATGTTCATTGTTAAAAGTGCTATACAAAAAAAAATGAATTGAATTGAACTGAATAGAATATGAACGCAGCCAGTCCATGATTTGTACCACTCAAAGGACACATTCATGAAGATTATGAAGAAGGGAAGCATCTTCCCTTCTAGCTGGTCACCAGATTTCCATGTAAGCCAGTCCTTTGCATGCAATGTTTTGACTTTGGCTCCCAGACAGTGTGGTGTAAATATATAATGGCCTTTTTTCTTGTCAAATAAGGATGTGGAGACACACTGGTGGATCAGAGAAATATAATATCTGCATTGTATTATTTATTTATTTATTTGATCTGTTTTGAAGCAGTATTATAACAAGTGATAAATTATAGAGCCATTATTTGAAATAATTATTCATCCCTTACTTGTGAATCAAGCACGTGACTTAAATACACAAACCTAAACAAAGCACAAGTGACACCTATTAGACATAATGACAGAGACTGGAAACCAACAAAAAGGCAGTGGGGGTCTCTAGTGGCCAGAAAACAGTCCACAACCCTGACAGGAAACCAGTAGATACACTATATTGCCAAAAGTATTCGCTCACCTGCCTTGACTCGCATATGAACTTAAGTGACATCCCATTCCTAATCCATAGGGTTCAATATGACGTCGGTCCACCCTTTGCAGCTATAACAGCTTCAGCTCTTCTGGGAAGGCTGTCCACAAGGTTTAGGAGTGTGTTTATGGGAATTTTTGACCATTCTTCCAGAAGCGCATTTGTGAGGTCACACACTGATGTTGGACGAGAAGGCCTGGCTCTCAGTCTCTGCTCTAATTCATCCCAAAGGTGTTCTATCGGGTTGAGGTCAGGACTCTGTGCAGGCCAGTCAAGTTCATCCACACCAGACTCTGTCATCCATGTCTTTATGGACCTTGCTTTGTGCACTGGTGCACAGTCATGTTGGAAGAGGAAGGGGCCAGCTCCAAACTGTTCCCACAAAGTTGGGAGCATGGAATTGTCCAAAATGTCTTGGTATGCTGAAGCATTCAGAGTTCCTTTCACTGGAACTAAGGGGCCAAGCCCAGCTCCTGAAAAACAACCCCACACCATAATCCACCCTCCACCAAACTTTACACTTGGCACAATGCAGACAGACAAGTACCATTCTCCTGGCAACCGCCAAACCCAGACTCGTCCATCAGATTGCCAGATGGAGAAGCGCGATTCGTCACTCCAGAGAACGTGTCTCCACTGCTCTAGAGTCCAGTGGCGGCGTGCTTTACACCACTGCATCCGACGCTTTGCATTGCACTTGGTGATGTATGGCTTGGATGCAGCTGCTCGGCCATGGAAACCCATTCCATGAAGCTCTCTGCGCACTGTTCTTGAGCTAATCTGAAGGCCACATGAAGTTTGAAGGTCTGTAGCGATTGACTGCAGAAAGTTGGCAACCTCTTCGCACTATGTGCCTCAGCATCCGCTGACCCCGCTCCGTCAGTTTACGTGGCCTACCACTTCGTGGCTGAGTTGCTGTCGTTCCCAAACACTTCCACGTTCTTATAATACAGCTGACAGTTGACTGTGGAATATTTAGGAGCGAGGAAATTTCACGACTGGATTTGTTGCACAGGTGGCATCCTATCACAGTTCCACGCTGGAATTCACTGAGCTCCTGAGAACGACCCATTCTTTCACAAATGTTTGTAAAAACAGTCTGCATGCCTAGGTGCTTGACTTTATACACCTGTGGCCATGGAAGTGACTGGAACACCTGATTCTGATTATTTGGATGGGTGAGCGAATACTTTTGGCAATATAGTGTATATATACATACAGTATCTCACAGTACACCCCTCACATTGTTGTAAATATTTTATTATATCTTTTCATGTGACAACACTGAAGTAATGCCACTCTGCTACAGTGTAAAGTAGTGAGTGTACAGCCTGTATAACAGTGTAAATTTGCTGTCCCCTCAAAATAACTCAACACACAGCCATTAATGTCTAAACTGCTGGCAACAAAAGTGAGTACACCCCTAAGTGGTGTAAGAAAAATAAAACGATGAGGGCATTGAAGATCTTAACGTAGAATTTTATTGCAGCGTCGCAGTGACAAAATACATAAGGTACTTTGGGTTCATCGGAGTCAAAAAGAACGCAGGACAAATCCTGCTATAACCTTTTATACAGTGTTTCCCGTGTGTAATTTAAATGAGTTTCACTTTAAATGTAAATTAGTGTAAGAACTGAGTATTCCCCAAATGGCTGGATGATACTGTCGTCTAGCCGGATGTCCTTAAATGGTCATCAAGGTCACGTATACCTTGGCTAGGTATTGTTCTAAGTGTCCCAAATGTCCCAAATGGTCGGGTGATACTAAATGGTAATCACAGTCACGTATACCCTTTGTTCAGGGACTGTTCTTGATATCTTGCTGCCGCTCCCAGACTAATAATTGATTGGATTAAGTGTTCTAAATGTTTGGTAACGCTGCTTTAAGATAATGTAAAGATACCAAATAGATAAACTGATTTGAATCAAAGATATTTCTATATGATATGTAAGCCTTTTTGGGAATGAGCTCTTTCAGATGTGTACTGTGGAGTGGAATCTGGGTTGAGGCAGTCTGTAGTTTCTTACAGTCCCCCCTTTGATGCTTTTGGCCCTGAAGCATCACAACACTTCCTTTACACAGATTACACCTCCCATTTCGGGCAGGTGCCCAGTGGCGGTGAAGCCCTGCAGTGGGTTATCCTCCTTCGGCCCTCAGAGAATCTTACCCGTCATCGAAACTTCACCTCATGCACACTGGTTATGGCTCCATTCCACTAGGCAAACTTATCATAATGTTTCTTTTAAGAACCAAACATTTAGAACACTTAATCCAATCAATTATTAGTCTGGGAGCGGCAGCAAGACATCAAGAACCGTCCCTGAACAAAGGGTATACGTGACCGTGATTACCATTTAGTATCGCCCGACCATTTGGGACATTTGGGACACTTAGAACAATACCTAGCCAAGGTATACGTGACCGTGATTTAATATAACATTTACATCTTAGAATAAAAAAAAACACAAAAAGAACAGGAGCAAGGCTCCATAGTCCTTATGGATGGCCATACAGCAGATGATATGTTTAAAAAACAAATGATTATAAAATAATAATAATAATAATAATAATAATACAGTGGAACCTCGACATAAAAATCCCGTCTTCAAATTTTCTCCTTAAGAATTGAAATTTTGGAAGAAATTAGCATCGGCATATGAAGCATTTTCAACATACGAACGAACCGAACGCCGGCTAAGTTGTAGATTTTTGGGAGGCTGGAACGGATTATCTACATTTACATTATTTCTGAATTAAATTTGTATGCCGAGGTTCCACTGTTGTAGTAATAATAATAAAAATGAATGAAAAAACATTAACTTAAACAAAACTGGCAAGTCCCTTAAAGGTTAAAGGTTGTCCCACTTTAGACCTGGGTGTCTGACCCATGGTGGGATTGACCACTCGTCACAGAATGGACTGTGCAAAAGAATCTGTTTCTTTTTAAACAATTTGGTGCCTTTCGTGGTTGAAAGGAGGTTCATCAAAACTACCTACCTTCCTTCTTACCCACCTAACTGCATACTGACCACCACATTCTGCCACACCCACCTGCACCACCAGGCCTCATACACCCACCTGCCCCAGTCAGCCCAGCCCACGCAGCTACCCCAATAGGCTTCCCCTCCCGCCCACCCCGTCAGCCTGTAACACGCAGCCCTGCCCTACCCCACCCGCTCCGAAACACAGCCCACTCCATCGCCCGCCTCCTGGCCACTGTACGACACCACCGCCCACCCTCTCCAGACCGATCAAGCGTGCCCGCCCTCCGGTGGGCCCCGCCTGTCACGCACACTACGTTCCCTGCCCCTCCACCTACCTAAACATGACCACCCCCCCCCGGCCTACCCAGTCCCGCCCAGTCTACTGCACCCTCTCACCCCGCTGAATCCACCGACCTGAACACACACCTAACTAGGAACTAGAGCTGCACGATTACTCCTTAACAAACGGCCATCACGATTCCACACCATCTTAATCCTACTTTACTACAGTTCAGCTAAATCTATTTTCATGGAAATGAGAGAAGTGTAACGAGGAGAGAGGAGCGTTCCCAAGTATCGTCTATTTTTTCGGTTTTAAACTAGATTACGCTGCATTACAAGCAATGTTTAGTCACGGTTTCTACACTAAAGGGTAACACCACCAACCTGTTTAATCACCTGAAACATTACAGACCACACTAACGTTAATAAAAGCGACGTTATTCAGCGCAGGGGAGCGTCAATAAATGACTAACTGAATGACACTAAACCGATGCTGTTACAAACACCTTCACACTGTCTTTCACATGTGAGTAAAAATTATGATTTAAAATCTATTTTGATTAAAATAATGTCTAATTTAATTTACTAAAAGGCTTAAAAATAAGATAAAATAATACAATAAACATAAAATGATTCAAACTAATAAGATAAAAATAAGATTATTATTTTATTATTCTTATTACAGATTATTAAGATGATTTTACTTTTTATAAGTAATAAATTCTATTTAAATAATTAAAATAAATTCATTAATATTAATTATTTGTGTTTTTTTAATAAATTCTATTCATTACTACAAAAGTGAAATAAGAAGCGCCTCTTCATATTACATTTTGAGGGCTTCTTCTATTTTATATGAATATCTTTATGACAAAATTGAGATTTTTATTTATTTCTCATGAAAAACCTGGTAGTCATTTGTTTATATTTGTTTAAATTTAATTAAAGCCAAGAGCATTTTTTCTGTTTTGTTTACGTTTGGTAATTTAAGGTGCAGGGTTTCTAAACCACTAAAAGTTCAAAGAAATAGAAAAGCGTGATTTATATTCTAAAAAAACGTTTTATTTATTCATAAAAATATTTTTAAAATTACGATGTATTTCTCATTTGGTCCAGAATCGTGCAGCTCTACTTCACACCTAAACACCTGAAACTCAACCTACTGACCTGAACAACTGTCCACCAACCTGCTCACTGACAGACCACCTACACACACCTACTGACCTGAACAACTGTCCACCAACCTGCTCACTGACAGACCACCTACACACACATACTGACCTGCACAACTGTCCACCGACCTGCTCACTGACAGACCACCTACACACACATACTGACCTGCACAACTGTCCACCTACCTGCTCACTGACAGACCACCTACACACACATACTGACCTACACAACTGTCCACCTACCTGCTCACTGACAGACCACCTACACACACATACTGACCTGCACAACTGTCCACCTACCTTCTCACTGACAGACCACCTACACACACCTACTGACCTGAACAACTGTCCACCTACCTGCTCACTGACAGACCACCTACACACACCTACTAACCTGAACAACTGTCCACCTACCTGCTCACTGACAGACCACCTACACACACCTACTGACCTACACAACTGTCCACCTACCTACTCACTGACAGACCACCTACACACACCTACTAACCTGAACAACTGTCCACCTACCTGCTCACTGACAGACCACCTACACACACATACTGACCTGCACAACTGTCCACCTACCTGCTCACTAACAGACCACTTACACACACATACTGACCTGCACAACTGTCCACCTACCTGCTCACTAACAGACCACTTACACACACATACTAACCTACACACCTGCTCATCTACACACAAATACCCCACCTACACAAATATCTACCAATCTACACCCCACCTACACAAATATCTACCAATCTACACCCCACCTACTCATGCCTACACAGTTGTGTATGCACGCACCCACCTACACAAATATCTACCTATCTACACCCCACCTAATCATGCCTACACAGTTGTGTATGCACGCACCCACCTACACACCCCACCTACACAAATATCTACCTATCTACACCCCACTTACACAAATATCTACCTATCTACACCCCAACTACACAAATATCTACCTATCTACACCCCAACTACACAAATATCTACCAATCTACACCCCACCTACACAAATATCTACCCATCTACACCCCACCTACACAAATATCTACCTATCTACACCCCAACTACACAAATATCTACCTATCTACACACCACATATACATGAATATCTATCTACCTACACCCAAACTACACAAATATCTACCTATCTACACCCCACCTTCACAAATATCTACCTATCTACAACCAACCTACACAAATCTCTACCCATCTACACCCAACCTACACAAATCTCTACCCATCTACACCCCACCTACACAAATCTCTACCCATCTACACCCCACCTACACAAATCTCTACCCATCTACACCCCACCTACACAAATCTCTACCCATCTACACCCCACCTACACAAATCTCTACCCATCTACACCCCACCTACACAAATCTCTACCCATCTACACCCCACCTACACAAATCTCTACCCATCTACACCCCACCTACACAAATCTCTACCCATCTACACCCCACCTACACAAATCTCTACCCATCTACACCCCACCTACACAAATCTCTACCCATCTACACCCCACCTACACAAATCTCTACCCATCTACACCCAACCTACACAAATCTCTACCCATCTACACCCAACCTACACAAATCTCTACCCATCTACACCCAACCTACACAAATCTCTACCCATCTACACCCAACCTACACAAATCTCTACCCATCTACACCCCACCTACACAAATCTCTACCTATCTACACCCAACCTACACAAATCTCTACCTATCTACACCCCACCTGTACAAATATCTCCCTAGCAGGGATAACTAGCATGCACAGGTCTGGTGAGCGGTGAGCAGAGGCCGCCGGGCTAGGTAGGCAGGCGGGGCGGGCCGGACGGGCCAGGCAGGGCCAGGGCAGACTACGTGGACAGGCAGAGCAGGGCAGGTCGGGGGGGGTTAGCCATATGGGGCAAGCTGTGTGAGCTGGGCTGAGTGGGGCAGGCTGGGTGATGCAGGCCGGGTGATGCAGGTAAGGTGAGGCAGAATAAGTGATGTGAAGTACGCTAGCTGAGGCGTGATAGGATAGGAACGGTAGGAATAAACTTACATATTAGAATTGTTTTGATTATTCTCAACAATTTTGATCTGAACTTCAGTTCTCAGTTCAAAGAACTCAATATCCAATGTCAGGTGATGTACACGTGATGTCAGGTGTAATAATAATAATGTAAATATTATAGACATCACTTTTCATAATACATAATGTTTAGTCTGTGTACTTGCCAGTGATGTTTTATAGTAAAAAAAAAAAAACCTTAACATTTATGACTGCATTAATAACTATAGCACTGATAACAAAATCTTATCAAATAAAATCTAAATGTAAAGGTGATGAGGAGAGTTTACAAACTATACTGAAACTCTAATATCACAAAATCTCCTCAGATAAAATCTAAATGAACAGTCTGTACAGGTGATGAGGAGAGTAATGGGCTTTGGTTTTGCCTGAGTGATGAACTTCATCCATCTACATCTGGAGAGCAGACCATCACGCTCACCAGGACAGAACCACAGGCCAATGGTGATTCAACATCTGGAGGACAGACCATCAGGTTCCCCAGGACAGAACCACAGGCCACTGGACATTGATGAATCATCATCTGGAGGGCTGACCATCAGGTTCCCCAGAACAGAACCACTGGCCACTGGTGAATCATCATTCATTCGTTTATCTGCCTTACGGACTCCAGTGTAGACCGACACACACACATACAGTAATTCAGTTAGTAATCCATCCTGTCTCAATGTTGCTCTGAATATGAACATCTGGAGTAAATATAAGAGTCTGAATAGAAAATGATACGAATCCTTCACTAGCTACTCGGCAGTGTAGATACCTTGCTAAGTGATTTAGAAATGTTAACAATAGTCTGTGAGGATTGTAATGTACTGTGAACTGAAGGGTCGAACTCCAGATGTTGCTCAGATTTAAAGCTGGACTCTTTCTGTTCATCAGAAGGGCTACAATGTTCTGTATTGTCTGGCAGCAGCTGGCGAAGTTTCATCAACCACTTGGGTTCTTCTGCTTTCTGCCTTCGCAGCACCTTCTCAGAGAGCTAACAAGACACAAGACTTCCCCTGGAGTCAAAGTGAGCGAGAAGAAGAGGAAGATATGTTGTGATCATGGCTGGAAGGAGCTAAAAGGACAGTGAGGTTGTGGAGCTCAGGATGTTCAGTGTGTTTTAGATTCACTGCATGAATAACGTTCATCTTCTTCTTCTACAGTATGAGGCACAAAAAACTCAACGTGTTTTCTCATCACCTTCGTTGCAATAATCTTCACTGAACTTCTACCAATCCGCACAACAGCAGAATTTTATAGAACAGGACTCTCCAACCTGTTTTCCTTTAAGACCTACTTTGACTAAATGGATAATGTTTTCATTTAGATCATTAAATTAGAGTTTTAAACACTTGTCAGTTTGAAGACACAAAAAAAATCTCTCTTAACTCAGTCTGAAAGTGTGAACCGTCTCCAAAGTAGAAACATGTCCTAACACGCCCTCAGTCACATGTCCTAACACGCCCTCAGTCACATGTCCTAACACGCCCTCAGTCACATGTCCTAACACGCCCTCAGTCACATGTCCTAACACGCCCTCAGTCACATGACGTCAGTCACACGCCGTCAGTCACATGAAGATTTAATTAATCCGTTTCTTAAATGTGTGTCTATTGTAGTATCGTGTCAAACTTCCTGTTATTATGCTAAAGAGTATTTTAATGAACTGGACAAGTGTATCATTGTACAATCATTAGCATCATAGCATAACATTATTGTTGCTCAAACAGTAGAGTAGTGCGCTAACAGCACTAAGCTCATGTGTTCAGTTTCATCATGATGAAATGTAGAGCTTTAAAGTAATGTCATTCACTTTGTGTTTACTCTGATCTCTGTATTAACCCAGACTCTTAATCAGAGTCCTGTATCACCATGTCCACAGGTTCAGGTCAGCCAGATACAGGGTCAAATACAGGCTCAGGTCAGTCGGATACAGGGTCAGATACAGGTTCGGGTCAGTCAGATACAGGGTCAGATACAGGCTCAGGTCAGTCAGATACAGGGTCAGATACAGCCTCAGGTCAGTCAGATACAGGGTCAGATACAGGCTCAGGTCAGTCAGATACAGGGTCAGATACAGGCTCAGGTCAGTCAGATACAGGGTCAGATACAGGCTCAGATCAGTCAGATACAGGGTCAGATACAGGTTCAGGTCAGTCAGATACAGGGTCAGATACAGGCTCAGGTCAGTCGGATACAGGGTCAGATACAGGCTCAGATCAGTCAGATACAGGGTCAGATACAGGTTCAGGTCAGTCAGATACAGGGTCAGATACAGGCTCAGGTCAATCAGATACAGGCTCAGATACAGGCTCAGGTCAGTCAGATACAGGCTCAGATCAGTCAGATATAGGGTCAGTTCAATCAGATACAGGCTCAGGTCAGTCAGATACAGGGTCAGATACAGGCTCAGGTCAGTCAGATACAGCGTCAGATACAGGCTCAGGTCAGTCAGATACAGCGTCAGATACACGCTCAGGTCAGTCAGATACAGCGTCAGATACACGCTCAGGTCAGTCAGATACAGGATCAGATACAGGCTGAGGTCAGTCAGATACAGGGTCTGGTCAGTCAGATACAGGCTCTGATACAGGGTCAGGTCAGTCAGATACAGGGTCAGGGGCTGCAGGATCAGAGACGGACACATGCACTAATCAGGACATGGCCATTCCAGAAACCAGGAAAGATAAAAGCTTTAGTCTGAATGTTCATGGCTGCCATTACAGCAGTGTTCTTGCTTATACAAGATCTACATGTTTGATATATAAAATACAGTTGTTGGTTTGTTTTTTTTGCATAATGTTTTTAAAGTATTTGACTCTGCACTTCTGTTTCTGCCCATTGCAGTAGTTTTATCATTTATAATAAGTTTTTTTTAAGTTTTTGTAATTCTGTGTCAAGGGCTGTTACTGCTAGTTCTGTCCTATGTTGAAAAAAAGAAAGAAATAAAATAAAGTTTTATTAAAGCGGTGAGTGTGATCATGTATAACAGTGCAGTGTGTGTTACAGTGTGATCATGTATAACAGTGCAGTGTGTGTTACAGTGTGATCATGTATAACAGTGCAGTGTGTGTTAGTGTGATCATGTATAACAGTGCAGTGTGTGTTACAGTGTGATCATGTATAACAGTGCAGTGTGTGTCACAGCGTGATCATGTATAACAGTGCAGTGTGTGTTACAGTGTGATCATGTATAACAGTGCAGTGTGTGTTACAGTGTGATCATGTATAACAGTGCAGTGTGTGTTAGTGTGATCATGTATAACAGTGCAGTGTGTGTTACAGTGTGATCATGTATAACAGTGCAGTGTGTGTTAGTGTGATCATGTATAACAGTGCAGTGTGTGTTACAGTGTGATCATGTATAACAGTGCAGTGTGTGTTACAGTGTGATCATGTATAACAGTGCAGTGTGTGTTACAGTGTGATCATGTATAACAGTGCAGTGTGTGTTAGTGTGATCATGTATAACATTGCAGTGTGTGTCACAGTGTGATCATGTATAACAGTGCAGTGTGTGTTAGTGTGATCATGTATAACATTGCAGTGTGTGTCACAGTGTGATCATGTATAACAGTGCAGTGTGTGTTACAGTGTGATCATGTATAACAGTGCAGTGTGTGTTACAGTGTGATCATGTATAACAGTGCAGTGTGTGTTACAGTGTGATCATGTATAACAGTGCAGTGTGTGTCACAGTGTGATCATGTATAACAGTGCAGTGTGTGTCACAGTGTGATCATGTATAACAGTGCAGTGTGTGTCACAGTGTGATCATGTATAACAGTGCAGTGTGTGTTACAGTGTGATCATGTATAACAGTGCAGTGTGTGTTACAGTGTGATCATGTATAACAGTGCAGTGTGTGTCACAGTGTGATCATGTATAACAGTGCAGTGTGTGTTACAGTGTGATCATGTATAACAGTGCAGTGTGTGTCACAGTGTGATCATGTATAACAGTGCAGTGTGTTACAGTGTGATCATGTATAACAGTGCAGTGTGTGTTACAGTGTGATCATGTATAACAGTGCAGTGTGTGTCACAGTGTGATCATGTATAACAGTGCAGTGTGTTACAGTGTGATCATGTATAACAGTGCAGTGTGTGTTAGTGTGATCATGTATAACAGTGCAGTGTGTGTCACCCTGTGATCATGTATAACAGTGCAGTGTGTGTTAGTGTGATCATGTATAACAGTGCAGTGTGTGTTAGTGTGATCATGTATAACAGTGCAGTGTGTTACAGTGTGATCATGTATAACAGTGCAGTGTGTGTTACAGTGTGATCATGTATAACAGTGCAGTGTGTGTCACAGTGTGATCATGTATAACAGTGCAGTGTGTTACAGTGTGATCATGTATAACAGTGCAGTGTGTGTTACAGTGTGATCATGTATAACAGTGCAGTGTGTTACAGTGTGATCATGTATAACAGTGCAGTGTGTGTCACAGTGTGATCATGTATAACAGTGCAGTGTGTTACAGTGTGATCATGTATAACAGTGCAGTGTGTGTCACAGTGTGATCATGTATAACAGTGCAGTGTGTTACAGTGTGATCATGTATAACAGTGCAGTGTGTGTTAGTGTGATCATGTATAACAGTGCAGTGTGTGTCACAGTGTGATCATGTATAACAGTGCAGTGTGTGTCACAGTGTGATCATGTATAACAGTGCAGTGTGTGTCACAGTGTGATCATGTATAACAGTGCAGTGTGTGTTACAGTGTGATCATGTATAACAGTGCAGTGTGTGTTACAGTGTGATCATGTATAACAGTGCAGTGTGTGTTACAGTGTGATCATGTATAACAGTGCAGTGTGTGTTACAGTGTGATCATGTATAACAGTGCAGTGTGTGTTAGTGTGATCATGTATAACAGTGCAGTGTGTGTCACAGTGTGATCATGTATAACAGTGCAGTGTGTGTTACAGTGTGATCATGTATAACAGTGCAGTGTGTGTTAGTGTGATCATGTATAACAGTGCAGTGTGTGTTACAGTGTGATCATGTATAACAGTGCAGTGTGTGTTAGTGTGATCATGTATAACAGTGCAGTGTGTGTCACAGTGTGATCATGTATAACAGTGCAGTGTGTGTTACAGTGTGATCATGTATAACAGTGCAGTGTGTGTTACAGTGTGATCATGTATAACAGTGCAGTGTGTGTTACAGTGTGATCATGTATAACAGTGCAGTGTGTGTTACAGTGTGATCATGTATAACAGTGCAGTGTGTGTTAGTGTGATCATGTATAACAGTGCAGTGTGTGTTACAGTGTGATCATGTATAACAGTGCAGTGTGTGTTACAGTGTGATCATGTATAACAGTGCAGTGTGTATTACAGTGTGATCATGTATAACAGTGCAGTGTGTGTTAGTTTGATCATGTATAACAGTGCAGTGTGTGTTAGTGTGATCATGTATAACAGTGCAGTGTGTGTTAGTGTGATCATGTATAACAGTGCAGTGTGTGTTACAGTGTGATCATGTATAACAGTGCAGTGTGTGTTACAGTGTGATCATGTATAACAGTGCACAGGTATAAATGTGATTCACAGGATGAATGTCATGTCATATGCACAGACAGTGTACAATGCACAGTGTGTTCACAGCCTGTGCATATGATTGCAACAGAGCATAGAAATAGAAATCACATTCATTTAACTAACATTGTGTGTGTAATAATCGGGAGACTTCGCTGGAAGCAGGGACCAAACCCAGATCTCTGTGGTCGTCTCCAAAGTAGAAACATGCCCTAACACGCCCTCAGTCACATGACGTCAGTCACACGCCCTCAGTCACATGTCCTAACACGCCCTCAGTCACATGACGTCAGTCACACGCCCTCAGTCACATGTCCTAACACGCCCTCAGTCACATGTCCTAACACGCCCTCAGTCACATGACGTCAGTCACACGCCGTCAGTCACATGACCTCAGTCACAGCTGGTAAATAACACCTGAATAGCAGTGAATAAACCCCTAACTAGACACTAATAATCAATTAACTAATTATTAACTAATAATCGCTGCTATTAAAACTGATCAGAACTAAAGGTTGTGAAGTCTAAATGTACAAACTACAACAACATGACAGAAGTACACCCAATCAATACAGGAGCTTTCTGAACTAATAGATTTGATCAGATCATTAATCTCCAGCTTTTTTGGACAAACTCTTGCTAAATGTCATGCATGTGCACACCGGACACGGCACGTGCTTTTGCAGCTCACGGTCTCGTGCTCGTGCCGCTGTCCGGTCAGTAACCCCTCTGTCAGAAATACACCGTCTTTCTCATGGCATATGCAGGACTAAAACCCTACATGGGGAGCAGAAGCACGGTCTTGGTGCCGGACGAGAATCAGGGATCGATCCACTAACATTAGTGTCTGTCACAGTATCTTTAGGAAGCAGAAATCTGTACATTTCTAGTGCACAAGGCGCAGTCTCTGCTACTAGCTCGTGTGTAGCTAGCCTGAACTAGCTAATGTTAGCTAAATTAGTATTAGGGAGAAACTACGTGTTAAAAGGACGATAATAAAAAAGGAGAACTAGAACAAAAACCTTAACGTGTTTTCTCATCACCTTTGTTGCCATCATCTTCACTGAACTGCTACAAATCTACACAACAACAGCAGAACTTTATAGAACAGGACTCTCCAACCTGTTTTCCTTTAAGAGCTACTTTGACTAAATGGATAATGTTTTCGTTTAGATCATTAAATTAGAGTTTTAAACACTTGTCAGTTTGAAGACACAAAAAATCTCTCTTACCTCAGTCTGAAAGTGTGAACCGTCTCCAAAGTAGAAATGATCAACCCTTCAGCAGTTCCACGTCACTGTTCTGATTCTGTAACGTCAGAACATTTCCATGGTAACCAGGGGCGTGGCTAGGGCTAATCCTTATCAATAGCTCTCGAGACCGGAAAGAGTTTAATCCAGCCCTGAATGTTTTATATAGCGCCAAATCCGCACCATAAATATCGTACTCGTAAAAATAAATAAAACACGTGAATCACAAGGATGCTAGTTTGTTCTTTCCAGCATGCTAGTGTTTGTTATTCCATAAATCACGCGTAGAATTTTATGCAGATTAGGGGGCGGGATAAAAGTCCCCATTGGTCCACTGCTCAACCTACTGCCCTATCACAGCCTATCAGTAAAGGGACGTCACTGACGCGCTACTCTGCCGGTTAGTGTTTGAACCTGTCTTAATCAAGTGAGAAGATTTAATTAATCCGTTTCTTAAATGTGTGTCTATTGTAGTATCGTGTCAAACTTCCTGTTATTATGCTAAAGAGTATTTTAATGAACTGGACAAGTGTATCATTGTACAATCATTAGCATCATAGCATAACATTATTGTTGCTCAAACAGTAGAGTAGTGCGCTAACAGCACTAAGCTCATGTGTTCAGTTTCATCATGATGAAATGTAGAGCTTTAAAGTAATGTCATTCACTTTGTGTTTACTCTGATCTCTGTATTAACCCAGACTCTTAATCAGAGTCCTGTATCACCATGTCCACAGGTTCAGGTCAGCCAGATACAGGGTCAAATACAGGCTCAGGTCAGTCGGATACAGGGTCAGATACAGGCTCAGGCCAGTCAGATACAGGGTCAGATACAGGTTCAGGTCAGTCAGATACAGGGTCAGATACAGGCTCAGGTCAGTCAGATACAGGGTCAGATACAGGCTCAGGTCAGTCAGATACAGGGTCAGATACAGGCTCAGGTCAGTTAGATACAGAGTCAGATACAGGCTCAGATCAGTCAGATACAGGCTCAGGTCAGTCAGATACAGGGTCAGATACAGGCTCAGGTCAGTCAGATACAGGGTCAGATACAGGCTCAGGTCAATCAGATACAGGCTCAGATACAGGCTTAGGTCAATCAGATACAGGCTCAGGTCAATCAGATACAGGCTCAGATACAGGTTCAGGTCAGTCAGATACAGGCTCAGATCAGTCAAATATAGGGTCAGGTCAATCAGATACAGGCTCAGGTCAGTCAGATACAGCGTCAGATACAGGCTCAGGTCAGTCAGATACAGGGTCAGATACAGGCTCAGGTCAGTCAGATACAGCGTCAGATACACGCTCAGGTCAGTCAGATACAGCGTCAGATACACGCTCACGTCAGTCAGATACAGGATCAGATACAGGCTGAGGTCAGTCAGATACAGGGTCTGGTCAGTCAGATTCAGGCTCAGATACAGGGTCAGGTCAGTCAGATTCAGGGTCAGGGGCTGCAGGATCAGAGACGGACACATGCACTAATCAGGACATGGCCATTCCAGAAACCAGGAAAGATAAAAGCTTTAGTCTGAATGTTCAGGGCTGCCATTACAGCAGTGTTCTTGCTTATACAAGATCTACATGTTTGATATATAAAATACAGTTGTTGGTTTGTTTTTTTTGCATAATGTTTTTAAAGTATTTGACTCTGCACTTCTGTTTCTGCCCATTGCAGTAGTTTTATCATTTATAATAAGTTTTTTTAAGTTTTTGTAATTCTGTGTCAAGGGCTGTTACTGCTAGTTCTGTCCTATGTTGAAAAAAAGAAAGAAATAAAATAAAGTTTTATTAAAGCGGTGAGTGTTACTGTTTCATATTAAGGCCAGAGAGAGAGAGAGAGAGAGAGAGAGAGCTGTTTATTCATATTAACAATGGCTTCTTGTCAGAGTCAAGCTCAAAACAACTCTTTAAATTAGAAATGATTTCTAGACTCTTTATTTATGTCTGTGTGTTAGAGACAGATCAACATCATTATGGAGTTGCATGCCACCATAAAAGCTGCAGAAGGATTTAGGGTTAAATGCATTGCAAAATGATGCTATAAACGTAATTAAAACACATTTTTTCCACAATTTGCTGCACATAGTTTAAAACTAATAAATACAGATCTCTTCCAAAGTCTCAGGATGGGGAGTTTGGGTCAGTGTGTGTCCTAAACTGTGCCTGTGGTCACAGCATCCACTCAGTCTCTGTAAGCACAACCCCAGCACTCTGCTCCTCTAGAAAGAAAGCACCATGTCCTCCACACCTACACAAAACAACTGGGGTCATTTAACAACCATTTTAGACATATTATACCTGATTCCTTGGACAATAAGGGCATCTAACTAACGTATACATTGATATGGATTACATGTAGCTGTGTGGAATCGCCCATCTTCTCACTTGCTTAAGACTAGCGATGTGTCGTTCATTTTGAACGAATCTTTCCCATGACTCGAGAACATCGAGTCGTCTCGGGGAGTGATTTGTTCATTTTGTGTTCACCGCGCATGCGCAACATCGCATAAGATCAGTAAACAGAAAAGATTAGTTCACCTTTCGAGTCTTCGGGTTCGAGTCTTTCGTTTTTGTACCGTGACATGACCGCTTTATTGGATACAGAAATGAGTTCATTCTCAACCGTCCTTACAGTTTTTTTACTTTTACTTTCATGTGATGCATTATAGCTTTTTATTTCCTACAGACTATAAATGTGTGAATATCTGTCATTATGGTTCTTTTCCATAACACTAAATGTTTTAATAAAGAGTTGGTTAATGCTTTAAACTTCATTAGGGAAAATCTTTCTTTCTTTCTTTCTTTCTTTCTTTCTTTCTTTCTTTCTTTCTTTCTCTTGTTTATCTACTTACTTTTTATTTTATTTTATTCATCAACTTACTGTTTATTTATTCTTTGTATTATTTATCTGAATAAACATCAGCTAACCCTGCAGTGTAGAAAATAGAAATGTATAAATTCATGCATAAATCTGAGTGTTGTTTTTAATCCATATGCAGTTATTTAATAATATAGATTGCCTGTGTAACCTACACCTTTGTAACATAGCATATTATAACAATGTACAGACTCTTGAATTGTTGTTTATTGTTTATTTTTATTCATAAAGATTTATAGCAAAGGAAATAACTATCCCAAAATGAATTTAAATAAAATCAGTGAAAACTCAAGCAAACTATAACGCCACAGAGCCTAATAGTCATTACCATTTAACTTTTGCAATATAAAGCCTAAAACAATATTGAACAACAAATTGGGCTTTTAAATTATTTAGAGATTGTCTGTGTAACATACACACTCTTGAATTATTACAAAACTGGAAGCTTGGAAAACTGGAAATTGAAGCTTTTCTGCTGCTGTCCCAGGTGGTAAATTCATGTCACAGCCAATTTAAATTTATTAAAACGTTTGTCAGGAACGGGGTTCGAATCCCACTCAGTGCAAATGAATGAAATTTTTTAACTGAGTGAAAATTGCTGCAATGCTACAAAAAAATGCTGCATACGGCTTTGTGAACTATAAGCACAAAGACAGCATGCAGTTCATGAAAGAGTTTATGTAAACACACATTTATGAATAATATATAATGAATTCTGTAAATAGAGACACAACAACAAAGAAATCAGTGTTTATCAATCAATTTATTTATTTGACATTTTTAACACTAAAGAGCAATCGAAACAAAAGACACAAAAAATGTGAAAAAACACACACCAGAGACTGCACACACATATATACATATTATTGCAAACTTTAAACACTAATTAATTTAATACACATTAAAATAAAGACAAAATATATACAAAATATATCTAAAAATAAATACAAATTCTATCTGAAAATCTATAGAAAAGTCTGGGTACACTACCAGTCAAAAGTTTGGACACACCTTTTAATTCAATGTTTTTTGTTTAGGGATTTATTTTCTACATCCTAGAACAATACTGGAGATTTCAAAACTATGAAATAACACACATGGACTTAAGTAATCCATATGTAACGACAACAAAAAACAGTCAGTTGTTATTTTAAGACACGAAGGTCAGGTGTTCTGGAATAGTTCTTGCAAGAACAGTATTGTCAAGTGCATTTGCAAAACCCGTCAAGCACCATGATGAAACTGGCTCACATGAAGACCATCCCAGTAAAGCAAGACCAAAACTGACCTCTGCTGCAGAGGAGAAGTTCATTTAGAGTTACCAGCCTCAGAAATCACCAATTAACAGCACCTCAGATTAGAGCCGTTATGAAGGCTTTACAGAGCATCAGTAGCAGACATGTCTCAATAGCAACTGTTCAAAGGACATTATTGTGGATTTCGGCCACCTTCAGCATTGTTTTACAATGTAGAAAGAAATAAACATCAGGAAAGACCATGGAATTAGAAGGAGTGTCCAAACTTTTGACTGGTAGTGTATATGTGGACTGTTCGGACCCTGCTTTAGTTCCATCTTACAAAACCTACACGGGCGTCCGACATGGTCAAAAGTCAAAGAAGCTTTATTACCATATATAGCTGATGCAGTACACGGTGAAATGAAACAACGTTCCTCCTGAACCAGAGGTCCTATACTACAAGTATACAACTATACTACAAGGTGCATTCTTTAGAAACTAAACATACAACATAAGTGCACAGGATGACAAGACAAGACAGTGCAGACAAACAAGACACATAACGCTGACGCAAAAGAATAGTGTTTGACCGTGAGTGCAAAGAGATACAAATATTAAAGTGACGTGTACATGTGAACAAGAAATATGTGTGTGTGTGTGTGTGTGTGCTGTTCAACAGTCTGGTTGTGTGGGTCTGAATGCTTCAGTACCTCTTTCCGGATGGCAGAAGGGTGAAGAGTGTGTGTGAGGGGTGTGTGGGGTCGTCCACAATGCTGTTTGCTTTACGGATGCAGCATGTGGAGTACATGTCCATAATAGAGGGAAGAGAGACGCTGATGATCTTCTCAGCTGATGGTGAGCTTCAGGCCTCTTACGTTTCTGCAGTCTTTTCTCCTCCACCTGTTGCTTGGTAGATGCAAGTTCTCTCTGAAAGAACTCAGGTGGTATGGAGAGGGCAGCAGAAGGCACTGCAAGATACGAAATCTTGTCAGGCATTTGTGTATAAGAATATAAAAGGTTTTAAATACTCCATTCTTACATTACCTTTTACTTTTAACTTTAGTGATTAATGCACAACAGATGAGATGAGATGAGATGAGATGAGATGAGATTATTTGTGTGTATTATGATGACAGGCTTTTCCCTTCAGGGGTCGCCACAGCCAATCATCTCTCTCCACCTATCCCTATCTTCTGCATCCCCAACACTTGCACCCACTAGCTTCATATCCTCATTTATTACATCCATATACCTCCTCTTTGGCCTTCCTCTTTTCCTCCTGCCTGGCAGCTCCATGTCCAACATTCTCCTACCAATATACTCACTCTCCCTCCTCTGAACATGTCCAAACCATCTTAATCTGTCCTCACTAACTTTGTCCCCCAAACCTCCAACATGAGCTGTCCCTCTGATGTACTCATTCCTAATCCTGTCCAACCTTGTCACTCCCAAAGAGAACCTCAACATCTTCAGCTCTGCTACCTCCAGCTCTGACTCCTGTCTCTGTCTCAGTGATACTGTCTCTAAACCGTACAGCATGGCCGGTCTCACCACTGTCCTCTACACCTTCCCCTTGATTCTTGCTGAAATTTTTCTATCACACAGAACTCCCGACACCTTTCTCCACCCATTCCAACCTGCCTGCACTCGCTTCTTTACCTCTATCCCACACTCTCCATTACTCTGGACTGTTGACCCCAAGTACCTAAACTCCTGTACCTTCTTCACCTCTTCACCCTGTAATCTTACTGTTCCACTTCCCTCCCTTTCATTCACACACATGTACTCAGTCTTACTACGACCGAGTTTCATTCCTCTTCTCTCCAGCGCAAACCTCCACCTCTCCAGGTTTTCCTCCACCTGCTCCCTGCTCTCACTAGAGATCACAATGTCATCTGCAAACATCATTGTCCAAGGAGACTCCCGTCTGACCTCCTCTGATAACTGGTCCATCACCATAGCAAACAGGAAGGGGCTCAGAGCCGATCCCTGATGCAGTCCCACCTCCACTTTGAAATCCTCTGTCTGCCCTACAGCACACCTCACCACTGTCCTGCTCCTCTCATACATGTCCTGCACCACTCTGACATACTTCTCTGCTACTCCTGACTTCCTCATACAGTACCACAGCTCTTCTCTTGGCACCCTGTCATACGCTTTCTCCAAGTCTACAAACACACAGTGCAACTCTCTCTGACCATCCCTATACTTCTCCATCAACATTCTCAGAGCAAAAACTGCATCTGTTGTGCTCTTTCTGGGCATGAAGCCATACTGCTGCTCACAAATTTCCAATACCTTCCTTAACCTAGCTTCCACTACTCTTTCACATAGCTTCATTGTATGGCTCATCAACTTTATCCCCCTATAGTTGCTGCAACTCTGCACGTCACCCTTAATCTTAAAGATCGGCACTAATACACTAATAACTTTCTGAGGCTGTGGCATTTAAGCAGCCCAGCAGGCCCAATGTGCCATAAAAACATTTCCCACACCGTTGCACCACCTCCACCAGCCTGGACTGTTTTAAATAGTAGATTATAGAAATGATTTTAAACCTCTCTTTTCTCTCTTGAAGTGAACATGATTGCATGTAGCCAGTTCACCTGATTGCATGTTTTGGGGAGCAGGGAGGAGGAAGAAACTGACACAAACATGATCATGTAGATCATGTAGAATGGGATTACATTTTTTTATGTGCTACAGAAATTTGGTTTTGGTAACACATTCATTTCCTGGATTAAAATTTTATATTCCTTCCCAGTCTCCTCAGTTTGGACAAATGGAGTATCTTCCTCTTATTTCCCCTTGAAACGTGGCACAAGACAGGGCTGCCCACTTTCACCTTTGCTTTTTGCATTGGTAATTGAACCCTTAGCAATTGCCATTCATACTGAACAATTGGGAGAGCTGGTACAGTTCACAAAATCTCAGAATGATTTTGCTCGCTGGTCAGCTCTCCCCATTTCTCTGGCTGATCGTTTAAACTCAGTAAAGATGAACATTTTGCCTAGATTTCTGTATTTATTTTAGTGTGTTCCAATTTTTATATCTAAAACTTTCTTTAAGACTTTAAAACAACACATCTCATCTTTTATTTGGAACAAATGACCAGCCAGAATCTGCGGGGAAATACTTTTAAAACCAAATTGCCATCTCACGTTTTCCTAACAGTAATTCCATTGTCCGGCAATTATTTGTACAGTTGTTAATTATATCTACATTGATAATATTTTTCCTAGCTTTTCTAACACAAAAATTCCCCTTTCCGTTCATGTTTTTAGATATTTTCAGTTCCAAAACTTTGTTAAAAACTAATTTCCCAACTTTTCGAATCTTCCACAAAAAATCCCATCTAGATCAAATTCTTGAAGTACCTTTAGATAAAGGTTGTTTCCAACACATTAACATATATTTTGCACTTAAAAAAAAAAAAGTACTTGAGTACTTTTTACAGTGGATCAAATTGACCCGAAGATAACAGGAGGGTTAAATGATTGGAGTTTTTAGAGAAACAATAATCAGACAGAGGTCATTCTTAAAAAAGAGAGATTTGATTTGAAACCTGAACTGCTATCAGGGCCATGCTGAACACCTTCTGACCAATCCAAATCAAGTATAAATTTTAATGTCAATACTGCACATAATTATCAAATAAAAGTCTATCCAGCTGTTATGCAAAAGTCTGTAATAATGTTTCTCTTAAGCGTTTTAATTAAAATCCATATTTTGGTGTAATTTATACACATTGATTTGTCCATCATGACTTTTGGAGGCTTTATTATGTCCATTTTATAATGAAACAGCAAAAGACTTTGAAAATCATCTGTCATTTTCTGATCATGTTAAATATCAACACAACTAGACTGAAATATACAGGAAAAATATCTACTGGTTTCCTGTCAGGGTTGTGACTTTTTCTGGCCACTAGAGACCCCCACTGCCTTTTTGTTGGTTTCCAGTCTCTGTCATTATGTCTAATAGGTGTCACCTGTGCTTTGTTTAGGTTTGTGTATTTAAGTACAGAGTAATGAGAGTGTTTCTGCATGAGTGTGTGATGTACAGAGCAGTATGGCATCCATGGCTTATGGCTGCATGTAGACATACAGTAGGGTCTGATTGGTTTTCTTTAAAACAATTCTCCAAAGAAGAGTTGACTAAATTTTCTCTACAGTGATGTGAAAGACTCCTTGCCAGTTATTATTTATGCTCGATTGCAGTTGTTGCTGCTGAAGGTGGCATAGCCAGTTATTAGTGTGGGGGAAATGACTTTTTTACATAGGCAAACCAGGCAGGTTTGGACAGCTTTTTTCCCTTAATAAATGATATAATTTAAAAACTGCATTTTGTATTTACTTGGGTTATCCTTGTATAAAAAATAATTTGCTTGATGAGCTGAATCATTTAAGTGTGACAAATGTGGAAAAAAAATTAGGAAGGAGCAAATTATGGTTCATTGTGACCACCTGCTGAAACAGCCCTGAGCCGTCATCCACTGACACCTTTCTATCAGAACCAGCATTAACTTCAGCAAGGTGAGCAACAGTAGCTTGTCTTTGGGATCAGATCAGATGGGCTAGCATTCGTTCCTCATGTGCATCAATGAGCCTTGGCTGCCCATGACCCTGTCGGTTCCCCACTGTTCCTTCCTTGGACCACTTTAGATACTGACCACTGCAGACCTGGAACACCACCACAAGAGCTGCGGTTTTGGAGATTCTCTGATCCAGTCGTTTAGCTGTCACAATTTGGCCCTTGTCAAGTCGCCCAAATGCCTACACTCGCCCATTTTTCTGCATCTAACACATCAACTTTGAGGACAAAATGTTCACTTACTGTCTAATATATATCCCACCCCCAAAGAGGTGCCATGATGAGATAATCAGTTCAGATAATTATTCACTTCATCTGTCATATATATATATATGTATTAATAACATACATATAGGGATCTAGAGGAGACCACACCTCTATGGAGCAGGGCTGCAGGGCAGATTTGGCAGCAAAAGGGGGACCAACACAATATTAGGCAAGTGGTCATAATGTTATGGCATATATCAGTTTATATATATATATATATATATATATATATATATATATATATATATATATATACTTTACTATTCAAAACTCATACAATATGTGTGCATGTGTAAAAATAAAAACAAGAAAAAAAGCTCAGACATTTAGAAACACCTTTTTTTATTTATATATCTATTCAGTATGAGTGAGGGGAATCACGGAGGTCTGCGCATGCGCTTGTCACGCTGCAGGGTCACGTGATCTAGTTTCTGTGGAGTGTTTACTTTTAAATCCTAAAGTGTTGCGGTTCTGAAGGTCGCAAGATTTGGATTATTTTTTGGCATTTTTGCTTCACACCTTTCGGATTTCTCTTTACTCCACTACTGGATTTGACTCCTACACCGACTCTACAGCGCAGCGATGATGAACTTCGGGGGAGGAGCCGAGCCTCAGCACCAGGATGTGGATCCCGAGCCCGGATGGAGCGGACTGTACGACCCCTGGAACGGTGAGTTACTGAATTTCCTCTTTTTCACTTAAGTATAAAGTCTTTTAAGCAGCGCGTTATTACAAAAAACCGCAATCAGGAATATCGTTTTATATGATTAGATGGTTTGAGAAATTCTGTTCGGCTAATCTTTATTTGGCTAATCGCTTTACGGACACGATCAGTATGCTAAAGCTAGCGGACAAAGCGGCAGACTCCAGTGAAACGAGCAGGGAAGAAGAAAACAGTGTTCATGTTTTCAGATATGTTAACATCAGCTTTTCATAAAAGTCCCAATGTTTATTTAACGTTTGCTAAAGTTTACTAAGTCAAGCCGAGGAGAGTTAGCAAAGATTAGCTAGACGGCTAGTTAGCATGTAGCTAAGTAATTGTTTTTCAGTGTTCATAGTTTTTTTTTATTTGATGGAGTGAAAAGAAAGAGTTAAAATGCTTATAATAACATGAAGTAACATATTATTTTAAGGATTTTTCATTGTCCGTGTTTGTCGAGTTGTTAAAGCGGAGAGAGAAAGGGGCTGTGAGGAAAGGCAGCTAGCTGAACAAAACCAATCGGTACAAATAAATGGAGCTAGTGTGGCAATGTAGAGTGCAGCTTAGGCAAAAATATCAAGCTGTTTGTTTCAGTTCTGTTCAGCAAGGCTTTGTTTCTAGCTGTCGTGAATAAAATAGTTAGGAGTAGTGTAATTTATGATAAAGGGCGAATTTTTGAGAGGAGACACGATATTTTGAAGCATTGAAATAAATGCCCAGTGTGACTAACAGTGAAGCCGTGATACTGGAAGAGCCCTGTATAACACCTATAAATGCAGCTTAAATGTAAATACTGAGTTTTTAATGCACTTTTACAGGAAGATTACAGTAATATAACTTGTGTAAATACTTCTTGTTTTCATAGTGAGGCTTTGCTGCTTTATAAAACATACACAGTGCTATTAAAATGAAGGTTTCTGCTTTCTTTTATGAGATGTTAATAGATGTGTTGCATTGTCTGTTCATCTTCTTTGACACAGGGAGTCGGAGGGAGACGTTTGTGTTTCCGCAAGATGAGCTCAACTACAACAGAGAGCTCAGCGATTACGAGGACGATGACAGCCGGCCTGCTCAGCAGAATGAAGCTGGAGATGGTGGTGAATATCAGGTTTCGACGAGGAACCCGTCCATTGATAGAAGTCCATCCCCACCGATGAGAGGCCTCTCTCCTATATGGAGCCCATCCCCTGTGAGGAGCCCATCCCCTGTGAGGAGCCCATCCCCTGTGAGGAGCCCACCCCCTGTCAGGAGCCCATCCCCTGTCAGGACCCCACCCCCTGTGAGGAGCCCATCCCCTGTGAGAAATCCATCCCTTGTCAGGACCCCACCCCCTGTGAGGAGCCCATCCCCTGTCAGGACCCCACCCCCTGTGAGGAGCCCATCCCCTGTCAGGACCCCACCCCCTGTGAGGAGCCCACCCCCTGTCAGGACCCCACCCCCTGTCAGGACCCCACCCCCTGTGAGGAGCCCATCCCCTGTCAGGACCCCACCCCCTGTGAGGAGCCCATCCCCTGTCAGGATCCCACCCCCTGTGAGGAGCCCATCCCCTGTCAGGACCCCATCCCCTGTGAGGAGACCATCCCCTCTCAGGACCCCATCCCTTGTCAGGACCTTACCCTTGACAAGATATCATTTGCTGCCTTATTATGAAATCAGCCTCAACAACATTGTGGATGATAGGGGCTATGTTCCTGCCACAATGATGACTCCTTTCCGACGCCGGGGCATAAGGAGGAGGCGGGACGAAGAGGATGGCTATCAAGAAGCCCCTCTGAGTAGACGGCAGCGTGTGGAACCTGATGGGGATGTGGATTTCATCGGGAGGGATGTCCTAGTCCCCAGTAGGTTTGTAAGGTTTTATGTGAGTGAGATGTAACTTTAAAAAGCTCAGTCTTCACCTCATATTCATCACCTCGTATTCATGATGTAAGGTATGTATCTGTGGTAAGTATGTGTGGTAAGTATTTCACCCCTAGATTTCAGCATTAGTCTTATCCCTAGTATAATCTATAAATGTAAACCATTTTAATGATATAACTGTGGCATCATTGAAGTAGTCATGGCATCTAGTTAAAATAAAATGTCTGCTGGTTTTTGTATTTTTCATATGTATTTTGATTTTGTTAAATGTTTAGAATTTTTAGATTATTAATGTTGTTTTTTATTGTTCTGTTGTTAATTTGGTGTTAAATTATGCATTGCTGTAAATATGTAAATATTACATTTTTAAGATTAAGATTTTTTTAAGTTATACAAATGTAGTGTACTCCCACCCCCCAAACCCCCCTCTCTTCCCCTTCTAAACCCCCTAAACACCCCCACCAGCAAGTTTAGAGATTATTAAGATATTTATACCACAGCGATTTGTTTTTGTTTTATTTATTAAACATTAATGTTAAATAAGCATTTCATAAAAAATTGTCACAACACTTTATTAAACGATAATCAGTTTTTAAATTCATTCATAGTCTCTGATTATGTCTGGCATACACGTCCCTGTGAATGCACTTTTATTATGGAAATATTCATATTATTATGATTATTAATATTAATATATCATATTAATATATATACATATATACACATATATCATATCACACTATTAATATTAATCTTAACATATAATAAATGCTGCTAAAATAATGCTAAGTAAGGAATCATACTAAAATATTTTAAAATTATGCACACCTTATTTCAATTAGATTCAAGCATTTCGTTGTGGTATAAAATATATTATCTGTAATAAGTTTATAGTTCATCGTTGCTTGTAAATAGTTCTAAATAGTTAATAAATTATTTATTTGTTCAATACTCGTGTCTCAAGTGTCTTCTTTTTTTTTCTAACACATCATAAGCATTTCTCATTTATTTCTCATATAATTACACTGTAGAAATTCTCCATCAGCTGGAACCTTGGTGTTCAGAAGTAATTACACTGTTTTCCTCTCACAAGCAAATACTTTCTAGCCAACAGTCTAAACCTGTTAAATCTGTATAACTAATGATCTGGTGTTGTTGTAATGTCAAATAAACTGATAACAAGTGAAGCACAAGATATGATTTTAATTGTACATGTTCAAGTTAATTCACAAAGGTGATCAAGTGATTAGTTCATAGATGAGACTTAGGAACTAATGCACCATGAGGAAGAAACTTCAGAGTTCAAAGCAGCATCAGCTCTAAATATGGAGGAAAAGCTGTCAGAGAGATGCTGTGGTCAGATAGACACCAAGTTTGCATTTCCTTACAACTCTTAATAATTATCCACAACACTTCTTTTTTTCTTTCACACAGATTTTGTTTTACATTATGCGTTATTTTTATTTTAGATTATGCATTATTAAAAACAAACTGGTCCATCTGTGGTGAAAAACACTGGTAGCTGTGGTTGCTAGAACTTTCCAAAAATGATTGTTACTGTTTATATATATATATATACAGTATATCACTCATGGGATCAATAAAGTCTATCTATCTATCTATCTATCTATCTATCTATCTATCTATCTATCTATCTATCTATCTATCTATCTATCTATCTATCTATCTATCTATCTATCTATCTATCTATCGTGTTTCTATTCTCTTGTATCATTATTCTTTTATTATTATAAAAGTTCAATAAACAGGTTCCGCAAAAGGAAAAAAAACAGAAAATGAATGAAATAAAGGAATGAAAGTTACATAGTGTTATTGGAATCTCCTTCAGTATATGTTAAACATTCTCCTTACAGAAAGTTTCAGCATTACAGTAGTTCTATTTTCTATCTACAGGCTGTGAACACACTGTGCATTGTACACTGTCTGTGCATATGACATGATATTCATCCTGTGAATCACATTTCTACCTGTGCACTGTTATACATGATCACACTGTAACACACACTGCACTGTTATACATGATCACACTGTAACACACACTGCACTGTTATACATGATCACACTAACACACACTGCACTGTTATACATGATCACACTGTAACACACACTGCACTGTTATACATGATCACACTAACACACACTGCACTGTTATACATGATCACACTGTAACACACACTGCACTGTTATACATGATCACACTAACACACTGCACTGTTATACATGATCACACTGTAACACACACTGCACTGTTATACATGATCACACTGTAACACACTGCACTGTTATACATGATCACACTGTAACACACACTGCACTGTTATACATGATCACACTGTGACACACACTGCACTGTTATACATGATCACACTGTAACACACTGCACTGTTATACATGATCACACTGTAACACACACTGCACTGTTATACATGATCACACTGTAACACACTGCACTGTTATACATGATCACACTGTAACACACACTGCACTGTTATACATGATCACACTGTAACACACACTGCACTGTTATACATGATCACACTGTGACACACTGCACTGTTATACATGATCACACTGTAACACACACTGCACTGTTATACATGATCACACTGTAACACACTGCACTGTTATACATGATCACACTGTAACACACACTGCACTGTTATACATGATCACACTGTAACACACACTGCACTGTTATACATGATCACACTGTGACACACTGCACTGTTATACATGATCACACTGTAACACACACTGCACTGTTATACATGATCACACTGTAACACACACTGCACTGTTATACATGATCACACTGTGACACACTGCACTGTTATACATGATCACACTAACACACACTGCACTGTTATACATGATCACACTGTAACACACTGCACTGTTATACATGATCACACTGTAACACACACTGCACTGTTATACATGATCACACTGTAACACACTGCACTGTTATACATGATCACACTGTAACACACTGCACTGTTATACATGATCACACTGTAACACACACTGCACTGTTATACATGATCACACTGTAACACACTGCACTGTTATACATGATCACACTGTAACACACACTGCACTGTTATACATGATCACACTGTGACACACTGCACTGTTATACATGATCACACTGTGACACACTGCACTGTTATACATGATCACACTGTAACACACACTGCACTGTTATACATGATCACACTGTAACACACACTGCACTGTTATACATGATCACACTGTAACACACACTGCACTGTTATACATGATCACACTGTAACACACACTGCACTGTTATACATGATCACACTGTGACACACTGCACTGTTATACATGATCACACTGTGACACACTGCACTGTTATACATGATCACACTGTGACACACTGCACTGTTATACATGATCACACTGTGACACACTGCACTGTTATACATGATCACACTGTGACACACTGCACTGTTATACATGATCACACTGTAACACACTGCACTGTTATACATGATCACACTGTAACACACACTGCACTGTTATACATGATCACACTGTAACACACACTGCACTGTTATACATGATCACACTGTAACACACACTGCACTGTTATACATGATCACACTGTAACACACACTGCACTGTTATACATGATCACACTAACACACACTGCACTGTTATACATGATCACACTAACACACACTGCACTGTTATACATGATCACACTGTAACACACTGCACTGTTATACATGATCACACTGTAACACACACTGCACTGTTATACATGATCACACTGTAACACACACTGCACTGTTATACATGATCACACTAACACACACTGCACTGTTATACATGATCACACTAACACACACTGCACTGTTATACATGATCACACTAACACACACTGCACTGTTATACATGATCACACTGTAACACACTGCACTGTTATACATGATCACACTGTAACACACACTGCACTGTTATACATGATCACACTGTAACACACACTGCACTGTTATACATGATCACACTGTAACACACACTGCACTGTTATACATGATCACACTGTAACACACTGCACTGTTATACATGATCACACTGTAACACACACTGCACTGTTATACATGATCACACTGTGACACACTGCACTGTTATACATGATCACACTGTAACACACTGCACTGTTATACATGATCACACTGTAACACACACTGCACTGTTATACATGATCACACTGTAACACACTGCACTGTTATACATGATCACACTGTAACACACACTGCACTGTTATACATGATCACACTGTGACACACTGCACTGTTATACATGATCACACTGTGACACACTGCACTGTTATACATGATCACACTGTGACACACTGCACTGTTATACATGATCACACTGTGACACACTGCACTGTTATACATGATCACACTGTAACACACACTGCACTGTTATACATGATCACACTGTAACACACTGCACTGTTATACATGATCACACTCACCGCTTTAATAAAACTTTATTTTATTTCTTTCTTTTTTTCAACATAGGACAGAACTAGCAGTAACAGCCCTTGACACAGAATTACAAAAACTTAAAAAAAACTTATTATAAATGATAAAACTACTGCAATGGGCAGAAAACCCATAAAAACATTATGCAAAAAAAACAAACCAACAACTGTATTTTATATATCAAACATGTAGATCTTGTATAAGCAAGAACACTGCTGTAATGGCAGCCCTGAACATTCAGACTAAAGCTTTTATCTTTCCTGGTTTCTGGAATGGCCATGTCCTGATTAGTGCATGTGTCCGTCTCTGATCCTGCAGCCCCTGACCCTGTATCTGACTGACCTGACCCTGTATCTGACTGACCTGACCCTGTATCTGACCCTGTATCTGACTGACCTGAGCCTGTATCTGACCCTGTATCTGACTGACCTGAACCTGTATCTGACCCTGTATCTGACTGATCTGAGCCTGTATCTGACCCTGTATCGGACTGACCTGAGCCTGTATCTGACCCTGTATCTGACTGACCTGAGCCTGTATCTGACTGACCTGAACCTGTATCTGACCCTGTATCTGACTGATCTGAGCCTGTATCTGACCCTGTATCTGTCTGACCTGAGCCTGTATCTGACCCTGTATCTGACTGACCTGAGCCTGTATCTGACCCTGTATCCGACTGACCTGAGCCTGTATTTGACCCTGTATCTGGCTGACCTGAACCTGTGGACATGGTGATACAGGACTCTGATTAAGAGTCTGGGTTAATACAGAGATCAGAGTAAACACAAAGTGAATGACATTACTTTAAAGCTCTACATTTCATCATGATGAAACTGAACACATGAGCTTAGTGCTGTTAGCGCACTACTCTACTGTTTGAGCAACAATAATGTTATGCTATGATGCTAATGATTGTACAATGATACACTTGTCCAGTTCATTAAAATACTCTTTAGCATTTACACTCTTTAGCTTCCTAAAGATACTGTGACAGACACTAATGTTAGTGGATCGATCCCTGATTCTCGTCCGGCACCAAGACCGTGCTTCTGCTCCCCATGTAGGGTTTTAGTCCTGTATATGCCATGAGAAAGACGGTGTATTTCTGACAGAGGGGTTACTGACCGGACAGCGGCACGAGCACGAGACCGTGAGCTGCAAAAGTACGTGCCGTGTCCGGTGTGCACATGCATGACCTTTAGCAAGAGTTTGTCCAAAAAAGCTGGAGATTAATGATCTGATCAAATCTATTAGTTCAGAAAGCTCCTGTATTGATTGGGTGTACTTCTGTCATGTTGTTGTAGTTTGTACATTTAGACTTCACAACCTTTAGTTCTGATCAGTTTTAATAGCAGCGATTATTAGTTAATAATTACTTAATTGATTATTAGTGTCTAGTTAGGGGTTTATTCACTGCTATTCAGGTGTTATTTACCAGCTGTGACTGAGGTCATGTGACTGACGGCGTGTGACTGACGTCATGTGACTGAGGGCGTGTTAGGACATGTGACTGAGGGTGTGTTAGGACATGTGACTGAGGGCGTGTTAGGGCATGATCACACTGTAATATACTGTGCCATGTCTACTGTGTATACTCTATAATAATGCATCATATGTCATTACCATACTGTTTATCCAAGTATATGTTTAGATTGCAATTTAGACTGTACAGGCTGATTACAGACTATATATAGAAGTATTTAAATTTGTACATTACATATTCTACTACAATGTCTGGAGCTGTACTCAAGAATTTCACTCACTTCTACATGTGTGGATTGTGATGTGACAATAAAGTGATTTGATCTGATCTGAGTTAAAACTACAGACAGCTGTTTACAGACACCAAACTCCTGAAATATCACCTGTGTGCTGTTTATTTTGTGAGCATGTACTCCAATAATACAGCATAAATATTTTAGTTTGTAGTGTTTCAATTAGAACTCCATCACCATATCATACAAAAATAATAATAAACATAATTTATTTAGAGTAAGCGCTCTGTGTGCTGCCATTGTCCAGTATAAAGTCCACTATGATTAACTCATGTTAATAATAAGAATATGAACAATAAAATAATTACAACACAGGACAGCTGTTCTAACTGTTAGATAAGCTTTATTTCAACTCCACTGATCAAAATGTTTGCTTACAGTTGCCTTTTAGTCCTACTGCCAACACGATTTTTCCATTTTCAGACAGTTCACATTTATCTATGACAAGAAGCAAGATATGCCACAAATGATCTAAAAGCACACCATCAGACTGAGCTTTGTCCAGCAACTTCCATGTACATTAGTGTCTTAAAAATCAATTTTAGCCACAGCAGTATGTCAGAGCTTGAGATGCATTTCCTCAAAACACCTGGAATCAGTTATAAATGTTGCCTGCACAGACAAAACAAGGACATTTTAAGACACATTGAGGCCATTTCTGTCAAAAATGAACACACTTAAATTAATACACTAGCCTTCAAAATAAGGGATGTACAAAACAGAAAAGAAATATATAAAAGGTGGACACTTTATAGCCTTGCTAAGGCCATAATAAAATATTTAGTGGGGTCCAAATGTCTGAGACCACTAGTAAAAATGCTTCTTTTTTGCATTTTTTTTCTAATTTAATACATTAATTTGTATTACAGATTATATTATTTGACAACAATTTGAAGTCAAATCTTTGAAATTTATGCAAGATGCCTTTCTGAGTTTCTAGCATTTAGCATGTTGCCTTTTTTGCTTTAAATGAGTGTGTGCATGTGAGCTGCATGGACACCACAAGTTTATGCAAAACCTTACAAGTCATTTTAGATCAAATGCATCAGTGTGTCACTTGAACACATGCTTCAGTAAAAAAGATCAGACATGAGGAAAATCTGACCTTTAAATAGACACCTAGAAAGAGTACAGAATCTTAAATTAACTATTGTTTATTTTCTACATTTTAAATAGGAAAAAGTGCAGTTGAAGAAAAATCCCAGATTATTAATGTGGTCCCAGAATTTGTTGTTTTACCCGAGTTGGTTTCTTCAAGTCTTTTGTTTTGCGGTGATTGAATGAATCTGACATTTGACAAATTCAGACTTTCAGCATGTGAAATGTTAAAAAAAAACTGTGAGGGTGGACTAATGCAAATTTTGTTTGTCCAAAATTAAGAGATGACTAGAGCACAAGCCTCCATTCAAGAATATTGAGGATTAATATTATTATAAATATTATATATATTATAAAATTGTCGTCTAGATACTTGTCATGAAAACCAGTCGGGAGTTTGTGAGAATGATGTCTAATGTCACGCGCTTTGGTGCCTTTTTGTAACATTGCTAATGAATAAATGGCATATTTTATACGCCAATCGCGTTAGCAGCTAATCGCTAATGCTAATCGCTAGCTTGGTCTGTGCCATTACTAAGCCTGTGATTGGCACAAATAATTGATAAGTGGTATTGGAAAAAGAAGCCGTACGAGATATTGGGCTACTTTTCTTGCCGAAAGCCCGGTGAGTGTATAGCATGTTCACCTTTAGCTCGTAGCTGTGGCTAATATGCTAACAAGAAATGACACCACACTTGATATTGTTGTCTAGATACTTGTCATGAAAACCAGTCGGGAGTTTGTGAGAATGATGTCTAATGTCACGCGCTTTGATGCCTTTTTGTAATATTGCTAATGAATAAATGACATATTCTACGCGCCAATCGCGTTAGCTCTAGCAGCTAATGCTAATCGCTAATGCCAATAGCTAGCTTGGTCCTGCTGACTGAAACTTTCTGTTGGTGTTGACTTGTTAGTTCAATTATTATCTTGATGTGTGGTTTTCGGGCATTCCAGTTTCGGGGTGCAGCTAAATATATATATTTTTCTTTTTTTACTTTTGGGTACTGATGGACGGACAAGCAGAGAGTCGAGCTGCTTCTTCTTCTTCTTCTTGTTTAATGGTGAATAACTCCTTAGGATCATTATCGCCACCTACTGTACTGGATGTGAAGTAAGTTGACATAGGTGATGAGTCTGAAATTTGAGAAGGGGATATTTTGGTGGATGTTCCGTTTTCCTTCCAATCTATGGCGCACTCAGTTCACATGCTCATGCTAGCGCTGCGTGTTTAGCTCCTCTAACACTCACAATTAGCTCTTCATGCCCCAGATTAGGTAGAATACATATATATAGGTAGGTAGATAGGTAGAATATATATATATATATATAGTGCTTAATTTGTAATTGAATAATTTCCGGAACAAAACCAGCAGTCTCTCACCGCTGTGACCGACACCAACCACACAACTTAAGTTTTCCCGGAACATGACGTCACTAAACTGTGGTAGCGCAATTATAAACATTAACTTCTTCTTTCGGCTTTACCCTTCAGGGGTCGCCACAGCGAATCATCTCTCTCCACCTATCCCTATCTTCTGCATCCTCAACACTTACACCAACTAGCTTCATATCCTCATTTATTACATCCATATACCTCCTCTTTGGCCTTCCTCTTTTCCTCCTGCCTGGCAGCTCCAGGTCCAACATTCTCCTACCAATATACTCACTCTCCCTCCTCTGGACATGTCCAAACCATCTTAACCTGGCCTCTCTAACTTTGTCCCCCAAACGTCCAACATGAGCTGTCCCTCTGATGTACTCATTCCTAATCCTGTCCAACTTTGTCACTCCCAAAGAGCATGAAGCCATACTGCTGCTCGCAAATTTCCACTACCTTCCTTAACCTAGCTTCCACTCTCTTTCCCATAGATCCTTGTATGGCTCATCAACTTTATCCCCCTATAGTTGCTGCAACTCTGCACATCACCCTTATTCTTAAAGATCGGCACTAATACCCTTCTCCATTCCTCAGGCATCTTCTCACTCTCTAAAACCCTGTTAAACAACAGTAACAAAGTTAAAATTCCACTGCCGCCTCTCCTAGACACTTCCAGACCTCCACCGGGATGTCGTCAGGACCAACTGCCTTTCCACTTTTCATCCTCTTCAAAGCATTCCTGACTTCATCCTTTCTAATCTTATCTACTTTCTGTTCCAGAGTTCACCCCTTCAACTCTTTGTTCCCTCTCATTTTCCTTATTCATCAGTTCTTCAAAGTACTCCTTCCATCTCCTCCGTACACTCTCCTCACTTGTGAGCACCTTTCCATCTCTATCCTTAATAACTCTAACTTGCTGCACATCCTAAGGATAGAGATGGAAAGGTGCTCACAAGTGAGGAGAGTGTACGGAGGAGATGGAAGGAGTACTTTGAAGAGCTGATGAATGAGGAAAATGAGAGGGAACAAAGAGTTGAAGGGGTGAACTCTGGAACAGAAAGTAGATAAGATTAGAAAGGATGAAGTCAGGAATGCTTTGAAGAGGATGAAAAGTGGAAAGGCAGTTGGTCCTGACGACATTCCGGTGGAGGTCTGGAAGTGTCTAGGAGAGGCGGCAGTGGAATTTTAACTAGTCTGTTTAACAGGGTTTTAGAGAGTGAGAAGATGCCTGAGGAATGGAGAAGTGTATTAGTGCCGATCTTTAAGAATAAGGGTGACGTGCAGAGTTGCAGCAACTATAGGGGGATAAACTTGATGAGCCATACAAGGATCTATGGGAAAGAGTAGTGGAAGCTAGGTTAAGGAAGGTAGTGGAAATTTGTGAGCAGCAGTATGGCTTCATGCCCAGAAAGAGCACAACAGATGCAATTTTTGCTCTGAGAATGTTGATGGAGAAGTATAGGGATGGTCAGAGAGAGTTGCACTGTGTGTTTGTAGACTTGGAGAAAGCGTATGACAGGGTGCCAAGAGAAGAGCTGTGGTACTGTATGAGGAAGTCAGGAGTAGCAGAGAAGTATGTCAGAGTGGTGCAGGACATGTATGAGAGGAGCAGGACAGGTGTGCTGTAGGTCAGACAGAGGAGTTCAAAGTGGAGGTGGGACTGCATCAGGGATTGGCTCTGAGCCCCTTCCTGTTTGCTATGGTGATGGACCAATTGTCAGAGGAGGACAGACGGGAGTCTCCTTGGACAATGATGTTTGCAGATGACATTGTGATCTGTAGTGAGAGCAGGGAGCAGGTGGAGGAAAACCTGGAGAGGTGGAGGTTTGCGCTGGAGAGAAGAGGAATGAAACTCGGTCGTAGTAAGACTGAGTACATGTGTGTGAATGAAAGGGAGGGAAGTGGAACAGTAAGATTACAGGATGAAGAGGTGAAGAAGGTACAGGAGTTTAGGTACTTGGGGTCAACAGTCCAGAGTAATGGAGAGTGTGGGAAAGAGGTAAAGAAGCGAGTGCAGGCAGGTTGGAATGGGTGGAGAAAGGTGTCGGGAGTTCTGTGTGATAGAAAAATATCAGCGAGAATCAAGGGGAAGGTGTAGAGGACAGTGGTGAGACCGGCCATGCTGTACAGTTTAGAGACAGTATCACTGAGACAGAGACAGGAGTCAGAGCTGGAAGTAGCAGAGCTGAAGATGTTGAGGTTCTCTTTGGGAGTGACAAAGTTGGACAGGATTAGGAACGAGTACATCAGAGGGACAGCTCATGTTGGACGTTTGGGGGACAAAGTTAGAGAGGCCAGCTTAAGATGGTTTGGACATGTCCAGAGGAGGGAGAGTGAGTATATTGGTAGGAGAATGTTGGACATGGAGCTGCCAGGCAGGAGGAAAAGAGGAAGGCCAAAGAGGAGGTATATGGATGTAATAAATGAGGATATGAAGCTAGTGGGTGCAAGTGTTGGGGATGCAGAAGATAGGGATAGGTGGAGAGAGATAATTCGCTGTGGCGACCCCTGAAGGGTAAAGCCGAAAGAAGAAGAAGTTAATGTTTATAATTGCGCTACCACAGTTTAGTGACGTCATGTTCCGGGAAAACTTAAGTTGTGTGGTTGGTGTCGGTCACAGCGGTGAGAGACTGCTGGTTTTGTTCCGGAAATTATTCAATTACAAATTAAGCACTATATATATATATTCTACCTATCTACCTACCTATATATATGTATTCTACCTAATCTGGGGCATGAAGAGCTAATTGTGAGTGTTAGAGGAGCTAAACACGCAGCGCTAGCATGAGCATGTGAACTGAGTGCGCCATAGATTGGAAGGAAAACGGAACATCCACCAAAATATCCCCTTCTCAAATTTCAGACTCATCACCTATGTCAACTTACTTCACATCCAGTACAGTAGGTGGCGATAATGATCCTAAGGAGTTATTCACCATTAAACAAGAAGAAGAAGAAGAAGAAGAAGCAGCTCGACTCTCTGCTTGTCCGTCCATCAGTACCCAAAAAGAAAAAAAGAAAAAATATATATATTTAGCTGCACCCCGAAACTGGAATGCCCGCAAACCACACATCAAGATAATAATTGAACTAACAAGTCAACACCAACAGAAAGTTTCAGTCAACAGGACCAAGCTAGCGATTAGCATTAGCTCTTAGAGCTAACGCGATTGGCGCATAAAATATGCCATTTATTCATTAGCAATGTTACAAAAAGGCACCAAAGCGCGTGACATTAGACATCATTCTCACAAACTCCCGACTGGTTTTCATGACAAGTATCTAGACAACAATATCAAGTGTGCTGTCATTTCTTGTTAGCATATTAGCCACAGCTACGAGCTAAAAGTGAACATGCTATACACTCACCGGGCTTTCGGCAAGAAAAGTAGCCCAATATCTCGTACGGCTTCCAATAAGTTGTGGTTAATTCATTTGAATTCACTTATTTAAAGGAAAAGTGTTTAAAGCCATATTTGTTTGAAGCCAAAAAGAACGTACAATGGAATGTAAAATGATATGAAATAAAATGAAATGATGTACAGCTTTGAAAAACAGTAGAAAAACCAGGTACTAATAACATATATGATTGTAACATATACACTATATTGCCAAAAGTATTCGCTCACCCATCCAAATAATCAGAATCAGGTGTTCCAGTCACTTCCATGGCCACAGGTGTATAAAATCAAGCACCTAGGCATGCAGACTGTTTTTACAAACATTTGTGAAAGAATGGGTCGCTCTCAGGAGCTCGGTGAATTCCAGCGTGGAACTGTGATAGGATGCCACCTGTGCAACAAATCCAGTCGTGAAATTTCCTCGCTCCTAAATATTCCACAGTCAACTGTCAGCTGTATTATAAGAACGTGGAAGTGTTTGGGAACGACAGCAACTCAGCCACGAAGTGGTAGGCCACGTAAACTGACGGAGCGGGGTCAGCGGATGCTGAGGCGCATAGTGTGAAGAGGTTGCCAACTTTCTGCAGAGTCAATCGCTACAGACCTCCAAACTTCATGTGGCCTTCAGATTAGCTCAAGAACAGTGTGCAGAGAGCTTCATGGAATGGGTTTCCATGGCCGAGCTGCTGCATCCAAGCCATACATCACCAAGTGCAATGCAAAGCGTCGGATGCAGTGGTGTAAAGCACGCCGCCACTGGACTCTAGAGCAGTGGAGACGCGTTCTCTGGAGTGACGAATCGCGCTTCTCCATCTAGCAATCTGATGGACGAGTCTGGGTTTGGCGGTTGCCAGGAGAACGGTACTTGTCTGTCTGCATTGTGCCAAGTGTAAAGTTTGGTGGAGGGGGGATTATGGTGTGGGGTTGTTTTTCAGGAGCTGGGCTTGGCCCCTTAGTTCCAGTGAAAGGAACTCTGAATGCTTCAGCATACCAAGACATTTTGGACAATTCCATGCTCCCAACTTTGTGGGAACAGTTTGGAGCTGGCCCCTTCCTCTTCCAACATGACTGTGCACCAGTGCACAAAGCAAGGTCCATAAAGACATGGATGACAGAGTCTGGTGTGGATGAACTTGACTGGCCTGCACAGAGTCCTGACCTCAACCCGATAGAACACCTTTGGGATGAATTAGAGCAGAGACTGAGAGCCAGGCCTTCGCGTCCAACATCAGTGTGTGATCTCACAAATGCGCTTCTGGAAGAATGGTCAAAAATTCCCATGAACACACTCCTAAACCTTGTGGACAGCCTTCCCAGAAGAGTTGAAGCTGTTATAGCTGCAAAGGGTGGACCGACGTCATATTGAACCCTATGGATTAGGAATGGGATGTCACTTAAGTTCTAAGCACTATGCGAGTCAAGGTAGGTGAGCGAATACTTTTGGCAATATAGTGTATATATATATATATATAGTGGCCTGACAACACGTAATGTGTAAAAATACAGTAGTTAGTGTAATAAGTAGTGAACAATATAAGTTGTGTGTGTGTGTGTGTGTGAGAGAGAGAGAGAGAGAGAGAGAGAGTTTTGTACAGTTCAGTCCTGGGTGTTGAGGAGCCTGATGGCTTGTGGAAAGAAACTGTTACACAGTCTGGTTGTGAGGGCCCGAATGCTCCGGTACCTCTTTCCAGATGGCAGGAGGGTGAAGAGTGTGTGTGAAGAGTGTGTGTGAGGGGTGTGTGCGATGCTGCTGGCTTTGCGTATCCATCATTGTGATATGATAATTAGGACACACAGAAGTGTCACATGACTTTCTGCACTCCTCCTGTCTCATTAACACAAAAAAACTTGTATGGGTTTTTTAAAAATTCAGTTTTATTTTATTGTACAATAATTAAAGAATTTATTGTTAAAGAATGACAGATTTCTTTAACATGTGAATGAACATGATTTGGGTCTAACACTGGGCTCCAGTCTGCTCCATCATGTAGGACTTAAATTAAGTTGTTGAGATTGAATTGTTCATTAAATTGAATTGTTGAATGTTTTCTGTGCAGTAACTTCCTGTGTTCAGCTCCACACACAATACTGCAGCACCCAAGAGACAGGAAGTGATCATGTTACTGAGACAGAACAGTTACTGCTTCAGAAAGGTTTGTGACCAAACACACCTCAAACACCTGAATTGTTATGTTTCACTCACACTCACTGTTTATTCTGTAATTACACACAGTGGACATGACATGTATACAACATATACTGTATACAAAACTGGGTCACAACAACAATAAATCAATCAGCATACCTGTTACCATGGCTACAATTAAACACAGATTAGCAAACAAAGAACAGAGATATGAAAATAAGTCATTTATAAAGAAATAAAATGATAAATATTACAGCTGTAACTCAATCATCTGTGGAGAAACAAATGTGATATAAAAATAAGGAGGTAAAAATTCACTATAAACATCTCCAACAGCTGGATGTGTGTTTGTGTAATCAGTGTGATGGTGTGATGATATCTCTGTGTTGTGTGTAGATGCTGAAGGATTGGACTGTAAAATATGTGATTAAAGCCTGAAGTAACTTGTAGCTGAGTGGATAAAAAGATGTGGTCAGTCACGGTTATTGTTCTGGAACTTCTACATCTGAATATGAATGATTCAGCTCCCAAACTGCTGGAAATGTGGGACGGGTTCTAACACTACACCACTACTGCTTTACCTTGAACAAGAGGTTTGAGACCTGATGAATTTATAATCTTGAATTCTGAAAAACAGAAGAGGACAGAATTACAGACAACGTTAAACAGAGTCACTCATCACATTCCTTATGAACAACAGAAGCGTAATGCACACACTAGATGTGACATTTTACAGAACACACTGAATATTACTCAGTGTCTTACAATACAGTAGAGTAAAGAGACAGGAAGTCATTAACTCACTGTAGTGTCTCCAGGTTACAGTGTGGATCCTTCAGTAGATAACAGAACAGCTTCACTCCTGATTCTCCTGGATTATTACCGTCCAGATCCAGTTCTCTCAGGTGTGTTGAGGAGTTTGACCTCAGAGCTGAAGCCAGAGCAGCACAACCGTCACCTGTAATACTGCAGTTCCTCATCCTGCAAGAAAGAAAACCTTCTCACACTTAACACACTCAGTCTTAAAACATGAACTACACAAAATCTTTATATACACTACATTTACTCTCCATCTCACACACACAATGACAATATATCAGATCTCTACAATTACAGTTACAACAGATGAGAACTGGAGGTTGCTGATGTTTATTAAAACTCTGATACATGTGTGTGTGTACCTCAGTATCTCCAGTGTACAGTGTGGATTCTTCAGTCCTGCAGAGAGGAGCTTCACTCCTGAATCCTGCAGTTTATTCTTATTCAGGTTCAGTTCTCTCAGACTAGAGGAGTTTGAGCTGAGAACTGAGGACAGAGCTCTACAGCTTTCCTCTGTCAGATTACACCCACGCAGACTGGAAGAGAAATGATGAAATATCAGAACACCGATCTCAAACACACACAGCCATAATCCAGCTAAAGTTGAAGCTGCAACAGAAATGTGAGTGTGTTTCTCTCTCACACACAAATCAGAGGACAGGACACCACATCAGGACATTTACAGGAGCAGGGACGTCTTTCTGAACTCCACAATCTCTCAGCTACAGGAGTGTAGCTTCCAGGGAGAATTGGGGTAGCAGTAACTCTCCCAGTAATCAGAACTAACTATAACAACCCACCAATACTGACACCATGATCAACTGAAACATTTGTAGAAGTAAGAAGTAATTAGTGTTCTGAATTGATTGTTAGTTTATCATAATAAATCAGATAAAAACACTAAAAGCTCCCTCTCACAACATAGTGCTTGATTACTGCTGTTTAACTGAGAGAGCAGGTCACAGGCAACTGTTTAGCATCACTGGTCAGAGAGAGAGAGTAAAAAAATAAAACATGATAATAATCAGAAGGAGGTAGGACAATATGGTGTAATCTAGCTAATGACACTACACATATATTGTAGCTAACTAGCAAATTCATCGTAATTTAGCCATAAAATCAATCACATATCAATAAACAGCCTTGTGTTATCTTCCATAAATATTATTTAAATAATTCCCATTATTATGAACAACAATAAGGTCATTCACACTGGACAACACGTAAGGACCAGTGATTAATGTGAACCTCATTAGCGCCATTAATTCAGGCTGTTTAGAGTTCCATGGAGATTACAGCTATAAAAGACAGAGTCCATGCTCTTATATAGAGAGAGAGTGAGGAGGGTTCCAGCAGAGTCATTTTCATAGCAGCAGTGAGTCTAGCAACATCTAGACATTTTTTGGGTTTAGAAATGTTCTAAATCAGGCTCTGAATCTAGATCATCTCATCACCATATACACTCTAGAGGAAGTGGCAGATAAGAGACTTTCAGTTAAGTTAGGTGTTTTTAACCTCATGTTCAGCATCAAGTGCTATATTCATACAGGAGCAAGAGTATAAATAATAAATGAATACATGGGTAGATGTACATAAGCTCCTGTTCTCTGAACCTCAATAAGCTGGAACTATCAAGCACAGAGTCCCACATTGTTTTAAAGTCACTGACTACTATTATTAGTGAGGACAGCTGAGAAGATCATCGGAGTCTCTCTTCCCTCTATTACAGACATTTACTCCACACGCTGCATCCGCAAAGCTAACAGCATTGTGGATGATTCCACACACCCCTCACACACACTCTTCACCCTCCTGCCATCTGGAAAGAGGTACCGGAGCATTCAGACCCTCACAACCAGACTGTGTAACAGTTTCTTCCCTCAAGCAAACAGGTATTTCAACAGAGAACTATCTATACTGTGCTGGACACAGACACACACACAAAACTGTCCTGTTTGCACGCATATGTCACTTTACATTACACTTTATATTGATCCTGTTTACATGTTAACTTTAATATTTGCACTCACTGTCAACACTGTTCTTTTGCACAGAGTCGGCTATATGTTGTTTGTCTTGTCTTGTCATCCTGTGCACTTCTGTTGTATATCTAGTTTTACTAAAGATTGCACCTTAAGTATAGTTTAACTTTATCTCTACAGTATGTTTAGCTCTATGTTTGTCCGCGTCACCTGTACTTTGTTTTTGTTATGTGTAGCACATTTGGTCCAGGAGGAACGTTGTTTCATTTCACAGTGTACTGCATTAGCTATGTATGGTTGAAGTGACAATAAAGCTTCTTTGACTTTTGACTTGACTTTGACTAATGAATAATGAGGAAATTCTTGCATTTTCTGGGTAACTGTATGATAGTATGTTTTGCCAGATGTGTTTGGAATACACACACACACACAGAGAGATAAGAGCAATTTTCCTGCTGTTGAGTTCTATCTTCTATCTATATAGCAAATAGTTCTCCTACCTGCAAGGTCTGCCCACATTTCCACATTTATTTAAGATTATGAAGCTACAACAGCTACACCTTTGCTTTTGTCTCAAATGATGAAAATGTGATCTGAAGTCAGAACACAACAGATGTGTCTCCTGTAACAGCACAATATCTTTTTCTGATTCAGTAGATTTAAAATACTGATTGGATTGTGAGGAGCGTTCAGTCCACCACAGTTCAAACCAAAATTATTAAGCTGACTCATTATTTAATGGTATACAATACCTTCTTTATTGCACCACCTATAATCATTTGCTCATTTGCACTCATTGCATTTACCTCCCTCTGTATACTGTTTATATACTGTTATATATGCAAATTATTTATATATTTTTATATATTGTTTATATATGCAAATTATTTATTGTTTATATACTTATATATGCTAATTATTTGCACTGCGAAAATGCACTTCTGGTTAGATGCTAACTGTATTTCGTTGCCTTGTATCTACATGTGCAGTGACAAAGTTGAATCTAATCTAATCTAATCTAATCTAATCTAATCTAATCATAGATAATATCGGGAGAAATAAAGTCTGTCAGTTATCAAAGCAGTAATTCTATAAAAGCAAATCACCAAATAGAGACAATAAACCACAGCGACAGTCTTTCCTGAAATGAGACGGTCTTTGTAAACAGTATATAAGGTGAGTGGATCCATTACTCAGACTAATTGAGGAAGCTCCCCAGAGAATCCTCCCAAGCGGTAATCCACAATATACGGCTGAAAAAAGGTCTTCCTTTAGTGGAGAAATCCTTGAGGAGAAGTAGCAATAATCATTGCGGTTAAACTAGCCGCTCTTTCTTAAAGCAAGGTCAAACTAGCTGAACGTATAAAGTAGGGACGCGGTTTTAGATATATAGCGGTAATATCGCTGAAACAGGAAAGCGAGGGTCCGTGAGCTCCTACATCACAGAACCATAATATAAAACAATCATTTTTAATAAATACATAACAAAATGCATATACAACAATTTCTAGCATTTAAGAAAATAAATGCTGAATGTTTTAATAATAATTTACATTTTAAAATGGGGAACAAAGGTTTAAAGAGTAAAAATGTACTAAGCTAAATTCATTTTACTGGAATTTTTCAAAATCCTTTTCAGATTGTTTTGCAACAATAAGGTTGTGAAGGTCTTCAGAGAGCGCTTTGCTTTTACCCATCATGAGATGTTTCTTGTGTGACCCCTTGTTAATGAGACTCCGTTTTATAGACCATCCGTTGGGACTGAAGGGGCCAGCTCCAAACTGTTCCCACAAAGTTGGGAGCATGGAATTGTCCAAAATGTCTTGGTATGCTGAAGCATTCAGAGTTCCTTTCACTGGAACTAAGGGGCCAAGCCCAGCTCCTGAAAAACAACCCCACACCATAATCCCCCCTCCACCAAACTTTACACTTGGCACAATGCAGTCAGACAAGTACCGTTCTCCTGGCAACCGCCAAACCCAGACTCGTCCATCAGATTGCCAGATGGAGAAGCGCGATTCGTCACTCCAGAGAACGCAGCTCCACTGCTCTAGAGTCCAGTGGCGGCGTGCTTTACACCACTGCATCCGACACTTTGCATTGCACTTGGTGATGTATGGCTTGGATGCAGCTGCTCAGCCATGGAAACCCATTCCATGAAGCTCTCTGCACACTGTTCTTGAGCTAATCTGAAGGCCACATGAAGTTTGGAGGTCTGTAGCAATTGACTCTGCAGAAAGTTGGCGACCTCTTCGCACTATGCGCCTCAGCATCCGCTGACCCCGCTCCGTCAGTTTACGTGGCCTACCACTTCGTGGCTGAGTTGCTGTCGTTCCCAAACACTTCCACGTTTTTATAATACAGCTGACAGTTGACTGTGGAATATTTAGGAGCGAGGAAATTTCATGACTGGATTTGTTGCACAGGTGGCATCCTATCACAGTTCCACGCTGGAATTCACTGAGCTCCTGAGAGCGACCCATTCTTTCACAAATGTTTGTAAAAACAGTCTGCATGCCTAGGTGCTTGATTTTATACACCTGTGGCCATGGAAGTGATTGGAACACCTGATTCTGATTATTTGAATGGGTGAGCGAATTCTTTTGGCAATATAGTGTATATATATATATATATATATATATATATATATATATATATATATATATATATATATATATATATATATATATATAAAGTATATAAACATGGTCATTATGTGGCTAATATTACATATGAAACTTGTGGCTCTCGTTTTGTGTAGTCCAGTGGAAAAGAAAAAAAAAGACAAGTTAATTCACTGCATTATGAAGTATGAAAGTGAATTGTTTTTGTAGCAGCATTAGCAAGGCTAGCTACAAAAGAATAGGCTAGGCAGATTATGGCACGTGACAAGTGGCTGTCAAGTTCAGGAAATCCTCCTTACATCACCTTAATCTTCTAGCTGAAGCTCCACTGACTGTAGGTTTTTTATGTCTGCTAAGAACACTGGAACTGCTCTTCACCCCGACTCTAGCTTGTTGATTTTTGAGTTTACTGAGGTGATGCTTGTTGTTAGCGTGTCTAACAAGCAAATGGTCTAAGCAGTCATCATGTTCAGTCTGTCACGTGACTCCCCCTGTTTTGGACACGTAACCGAGTCCAACAGCACAACCAGCGGTGGTAAGAAAAACACACAGAATGGTATGAAGAGTGAAGAGTAACGAGTCCAGTGCTGTAGATTCAAGGTGATGCAAGGTGATTACACAGAGTGACACGCCCCCTACATTAGAGCTTAATTAGGGCTATAATCTTTTATCCCGTTTCAGTGATGTGTCCGGTAAACGTCATCAGCAGTCGTGTTCCAGACACAGTCGCGAGTGTAATGAACATGACCGAGGTGGATTATTTACTCTACCATCATTTTTTTCCTAAAATGTGTCTGGAGGAGAAACTAATAGTGTATAGATTGAGCACACATTGTATAATGAAAGTACAAATGATAGAAAAGGACAGATGACAGAACTGTAAGTTTAGTGTTTTTTAGTTTAAACAAGAGTTACAGCTTTTCTGTTTACTGTGTTTGTTATTCAGAGGAAACGCAGCATGAACCCAGTCCAGCACTTTATACACCACTAATGAAGCTGACCATCTACTTTAAGTGTGTGTGTGTAAATATTATATGACCTGTGTGTGTGTGTGTGTGTGTGTATGTATGTGTGTGTGTACCTCAGTATCTCCAGTGTACAGTGTGGATTCTTCAGTCCTGCAGAGAGGAGCTTCACTCCTGAATCCTGCAGTTTATTCTCACTCAGGTTCAGTTCTCTCAGACTAGAGGAGTTTGAGCTGAGAACTGAGGACAGAGCTCTACAGCTTTCCTCTGTCAGATTACACCCACTCAGACTGGAAGAGAAATGATGAAATATCAGAACACTGATCTCAAACACACACACAGCCATAATAATCAAGCTAAAGTTGAAGCTGTAACAGAAATGTCAGTGTGTTTCTCTCACACACAGAAATCAGAGGACAGGACACCACATCAGGACATTTACAGGAGCAGGGACGTCTTTCTGAACTCCACAATCTCTCAGCTACAGTTTATTATAAGACCATTAGGTCATGTACATAACACACACAGGTGAGAGTGAGCAGCCTACAAACACTACACTCTGATCTGTGTTCAGGTTTCTATACCCAACACTGCAGATCCAGTGCATTTTATTACAGAAAATAAAGAATTATAGAGCTGTACACTAGCAGTTAATAACATGCCAATACTAGTCGTACTTTACACTGAGTTATATGCTGAATTTCACAGAGACAGTAAAACACTTGGTGTGTGTTGTTCTCTGTGCTCGTACAGGTACAAATCTGTCACCTGGAGACCTCTGATTTTACACACACACTGGTTCAGGTGTTTGGTGTGGACCCGAGTACAGGTGGAGTCTTCACATATGTCCAAACAGATCCAAACTAAAGAAAAAGGTTGATTTGTTCAAACTAAACCAGGTAATTAAACAAGGTAAAGCCAGTCATGGGAGCCTGTGTGTGGTCATGCATATGGAACTGGTCAGTTACAGTCCTGTCTCAGAAGGTGGTAAGGGCTAGGCAATTTTATTCTTTTAAAATTATACTTAAGAAAATAATTTTAACAGCAATATGGATTTATAGTTTTTTATTTATTAGAATGGACTTTGGAAAATACAGATGTGCAAAAAAGTAAGAACCTCTTTCTCAAATAAACAATGATTCTTTTAAATAAAGAGTATAAGAAAGGAAATGTAATAAAAACTGCACTATTTGTTACAAATGGCCCTGTTACTAGTTTATACTATTTAAAGAAAATCCAACTTGACTCTTTCCAGTATGGAACAGTTCAGTAGTTTGTTCCCAGTTAGATGGTGGGAATCAGCCGTGATTAAATTAGGAAGAAAATGTGAAAAATTGGAAGAAATTAAAGCATGACAGAGTGAATCTCTCCACAACACTGTCACAGAACAAAAGATGAGGAACTTGAACCTAAACAGGTACTTGAAGGTGAACAGAGTGTTTAATATTTACTTTTTATATTTTCTATTCATATTGATCCCATTTTCACAGCTTGGTGTTTTTCTTGTTCTCATTTGTGAGAGTTCTGTTCAATGTCACTTTCAGAATAAACAGAGAAAAGAAAAAGTGTCTTTCACTGCTGTTTAGTTCAGAAATGTGTTTAGTTCTTAAATGCATGCAGTTATTTTGTATGGATTTTATATATAAATTTTAGAGAAAACAATATATCATGATTCATATATAAAAGATATAAAATGATTCATATCATGATCCATAAGATTTTGTCCATAAGGCCCAGCCCTCAGTGCAGACGTGACGTGTTAGTGTAAAAAGTGAAATAATCTTCTGTAAAAGTACCAGAGGTTTGATTAAAGAGGATTAGAGTAACCAATTAATTAATCCAAACACTGCAGTTCAGTGTTACATTAAAATAACAAACCATGCAGTAATACATTTATAAATAAAAATACTCACACAGCTTTTCTGGAGGCTTTGACCACTGGCAGCAGTTTCAGAAGACATTCCTCTGATTGATCATATTTACTCAAATTAAACTCATCCAACTCCTGTTCTGAGGTCAGTAACACAAACACCAGAGCTGACCACTGAGCAGGAGAGAGTCTGGTTCCTCCGAGACAATAGAATTTTTTTCTGTTCATGTAAGTTTGTACTTCCTGCACTAGAGAATGATCATTCAGTTCATTCAGACAGTGGAACAGATTGATGGATTTCTCTGGAGATGGATTCTTCCAGATCTTCTCCTTGATGTACTCGACTGTTTCCTGTTTGCTGTGAGAGCTACTTCCTGTCTGTGGCATTAAGTCTCGTAAGAGAGTCTGATTGGACTCCAGTGAGAGACCCAGAAGGAAGCGGAGGAACAGGTCCAGGTGTCCATTCTTACTCTGTAGGGCCTTGTCCACTGCACTCCTGAGGAGAACAGACATCTTTGGATTTATGAAGAAATTACAATGTCCAGTGCTTTGCTCCACAAGCACGTTTGTTTTTCTAACATTAAAGCAGAAAAACACGTATAAAGCAGCCAGAAACTCCTGAACACTCAGATGTACAAAGCTGAAGACCTTCCCCAGGTGAAGCCCAAACTCCTCTCTGAAGATCTGGGTACACACTCCTGAGTACACTGACACTTCTCTGACATCAATGACACACTCTCTCAGGTCTTCCTCATAGAAGATCAGATTTCCTTTCTCCAGCTGCTGGAAAGCCAGTTTTCCCAGTGCCAGGATAGTCTCTCTGGTCTGCTGAGGATCAGGGTCACGTTTCTGATGGTACTTTTCATCCTTGTGTTTGATCTGAACGATCAGGAAGTGTACGAACATTTGAGTCAGAGTCTTGGGGATCTCTCCACTCTCTGCTTCACCCAACATTCTCTCTAGAACAGTGGCTGAGATCCAGCAGAAGACTGGAATGTGGCACATGATGTAGAGGCTTCTTGAAGACTTCATGTGTCTGATGATTTTATTGGCCAGGCTATGATCACTGATCCTCTTCCTGAAGTACTCCTCTTTCTGAGGATCATTGAATCCTCGTACCTCTGTTACCTGGTCTACACATTCAGGAGGTATCTGATTGGCTGCTCCTGGTCGAGAGGTTATCCAGAGGAGAGCAGAGGGAAGCAGATTCCTCTTGATGAGGTTCGTCACCAGAACATCCACTGAGGCTGACTCTGTCACATCACACAATCTCTCATTATTCTGGAAATTTAGAGGAAGTCGACACTCATCCAGACCATCAAAGATCAACAACACTTTGTAAGAGTCACAGTCTATTGATTCTAGTTTTCTTATTTCTGGGAAAAAGTGATGAAGAAGATTAATCAGACTGAGATTTTTCTCCTTCATCAGATTCAGCTCTCTAAAGGGAAGTGGAAACATGAAGGTGATGTCCTGATTTGCTTTTCCTTCAGTCCAGTCCAGAATGAACTTCTGCACAGAGACTGTTTTTCCAATTCCAGCAACTCCTTTAGTCAGCACACTTCTGATGGACTTGTCTTTAAAGAGGTCATTACAGTTGATGGGTGTCTCCTGTGTTGCTGGTCTCCTGGACACTGTCTCAATCTGTCTCACCTCATGTTCATTATTGATGTCTTCACTCCAACCCTCTGTGATGTAGAGCTCTGTGTAGATCTCATTCAGAAGTGCTGATCTTCCATGCTGTGAGATTCCTTCATTAATTCTCATAAACTTCTTTCTCAGGTTGGATTTCAGCTTTGGCTTATACACAGAGGTGAGTTCTAATAAACAGTAATAACATGTTTTAATGCAGAATCACTGAGCAATATATAAAATGTAAAATTCTTTCAAATGCTGCTGTTCATTCCTGATTCATGTACTAAATATTATTGAAGGAACAGGACCATTGTACAGAGTGACCACAAGCTGGACCATGAACAGAACAGAAAAGCAGCAGATGTACATGATACTAAAATCAAAGTTAAAACTAAAAGTCTTCATATCTAAAACTATTTCCTCTCTCTAAAGTGAACCTGATGGAATAAAGCCATGACTCAGAGCTCTTACTGTTCTGCAGTGTGTTAGCGAGATCTGTGTGGTTCATGTTCTTCAGGAAGTGCAGTGTGATCTTCAGCACTCCCTCTCTGACACTGTGCAGATCCTCCTCATCCTCCACCTCCCTCTCAGTGCATGCTGGGTAATCTGGACTCAGGAGGTTCCTAAAGCTCTTCAGCTCATTCTTTATCAGAGTGATGACTTTGTGTTCCAGCTCCTGGTCAGAAACACACAGGAACAGATCTAAATATTATAATCTTACACAGTGAATGGTGCTTTGTTAATGATTTTAATTATGAAAATAATTAAAGTCTCTTCCTCTTGCCTTTAGTTGCAACTGAAATTCTGCTTATTCATACAAATGATTACCCATAATTCTACTGGACTTCAAGAAATGACAAGGTATGACAACACACACATTACACACTATAAAACACACACACACACCTTGAATATGGAGTCCAGCGGATTTCTGCTGATGTTTGATTTCTTCTTTTGTAGTCTGTGAACAAATAAAACACATCATGTAATATGGACTATATGTATTCATACTGTAGCTGCAGAAATTACAGTAATAAATACAGAGACAGATATTTAACACTATCCTCTTAACACAATACACTGATTTCAGGATTTCATCACTGACACTAACATGTTTAGAAACAAATGATTGAATTAATGAATAAAATGATTTATATTTAAATGTTCTTCTGTAGCACCACAGACCCTCCAGCTCAGGGACTGCAGGCTGAACTGACCTCTTAAAGCAGTTGTCCTCACTGCCGGACCGAGAGCTGCAGCATGGCACAGTTAAGTGTTTTACTGCTTCAACACCTGATAAAGCTCATGAAGGGCTTCATAATGAGACCAGTGAGTTTGATCAGGTGGAACACTGCTGTAAAACACCTCACTATACTGACCTCACATCAGTAGAACTGTCTCTGAAGAAAATTGGAATTCTCATTGACTGGTCACTCTTCATGGACACACAGCTGGGTTCTGGTGAGTCTGATCTCTTTCCCTCCATCATTCTAGAATTACAACAGAAATATCAGCAATAATTAAAACTCTGCTGTCTCAGCACTGTTAAACACTGTGTTGATCAATAAACACCAATAATTCCATCTTTTTAATTCAGCTCCAGTCTGCACACTTCTTCAAACAGGAGACCGGCCTCATACCTCAGGAATTACACTCAGGTCAGGAGTCCCAATCACAGATAACTGACTCAGCTGGGTCTTAAAGCCTGTCGAGTTCACTGACTCAAAGCTACGATGCTCTTATGCTCCACATTACACAGTCCTTTTTACTCTTCTGTCACTGAATGATTTCTCTAAACTGTTCTTAGATCAGATCAGTGATATATTCACTGCTATTAAACACCTTAAACCAAAGTTTAGTTCCTGTGTTAACTAGTGAATGTTTAGAGATACAGATCTGTTCCCATGAGACGGTGTGTATTTATTGCTGGTGAATGTAAAAGTTACTCACCTCTCGTCTTTCTTTAAGTCCTGTTTTCCAGACACACTCATGTTGGAGGTCATGTCTCCTTCTCCAGATTACAGCAGGAAACACGTTTTCTTCACTCCAGCATCGGTGTGTTAAATCAAACACTATACACACGATATCAAGTCATAAAACAACCTGTGTACATTAAAAACTTCAGTACAAACCAACAAAACTCGTTATATTAACTCTAAACGTGTTAATTTAGAGCGTTTATACATCAGAGATTTAGTTTTTACTCCTGAAATATTTTATTTTCCTCTCGTGACAAAATGGAGCAGCTGAGTTTCATTTTCTTAACGGTTTATTCCGCAGGTGTGGGTGTGTGTGTGGGGGGGGGAGCAGTGACGCGGCCGCGCACGCGCACATAAGCACGCACGCGCACACACTCTCTCGCGCGCTCTGTCACAGGATGTGGTGCTGGTTTGTTTATCAATGATGTAATGACTGCTCAAAATAAATAATTAAAAATAGGTGTATTTATGTCAGTCTGTAAGTGTGTAGTGGGAAAAGATTTTAGACACTCTCTACATTGTTCTATTAGTAACACTACTTCTCCTAGGGCTGATAATTCCCTGCTTGTTGAAATGGGGAGCAACTTATTCCCCAAACAGGAGAGCCAGCAAACACAGAACCTTCTCCTAACATTAGCATAGGATTGCCCTTTGGTTATTTTTTCAAAACCAAATAATAACGTTCTAGAAATGTTCTCTAATGGTTATTTTTTGGTTTTATTTTTATAATCGAAATCTAACCTTCCCAGAACCTGATTTTTTTTAATAACCTGAATAGAACCTGTAGAGAACGCTCTCTTGTGGATATTTTTAGGTTTTATTTTAATGACCATTAGGGAGTTTTTGATAAAGGAACTCGGTATAAACAATAAATGTATGTGATTTGAGGTAAACATGCATTAATGACAGAGACATGTTAAAGATCTAAACATTCACAGCTGAAGCTAATTTAAATTATTTAGATGTAAACACATACAGATCTCCAGCCAAATCAAGTGTGTGTACAATAAAAATATTAATTATTTCATTTAATTCACCTGAACTACATTCAGTTACATAGTTCCAGGGCATTTCTAGGATTTGAAAACATCAGGGGCCGAGCCCGAAACAGCCGAATGATGGAGTCTGTTCTGGTCCATTGTTCACCTAAGTCATGTATGTATTTTAACTTAAATACTGCATTAGTAGAATAATAGAAAGTCATGATGTTCAGACTGTAATGTCTTAGCGCTTTAACAGTTTATATTTTATTTAGATCTATCTTTAGGCTTATTTAATTTAAGGCTTTTGTACATCTTGGGTATGGAATAATATTCAAAAGCGTCCTTATGTCAGGGGTTTTCAGAATCAGAAACAGTGGGCCTCCTTTTTGACACAACATACATTTATTAGCCGACTTTTATCAACTGTGTTAACATTAAAAATTAAAAGTTAGGCTATTATCTGAATAATAACATTGTTGTGTTTTCTGACCGTTTTTTTCATTGCTGTCGCGCTCAAGGGCTGTAAGGTGTTTCAGTAAACGGTAACAGTGCTCATATAAAACAGTCAACATTTACTTACTTCCTCTACACTCTTATTTGAGATAACACATTCGGGCTAGATTAAAATCATTCGGGGGTCGAGCCCACAATGAATAGCTCTAGCGACGCCCCTGTATGTCAGTGTTTACAGGGCACAGGTATTTGTGCATAGACACTACATAAGAAACAGAACCCTTATATAAAGACAGGGTCTGTAGCGTGTAAGCTGTTTCCTACATAAAGTGCTTAAAAATGAAAAAATAAACATCACAGCAGAAGAAAATATGAAGTTTACATACAGCGGGACAGTCGGACTTGGTCACTCATACAGAATAACTAATGTGTGCTGGGCACTCCTGTGTCCTGGGAATCAGTTTTAAACAAATGACCAGTGAGGATCTAAGCAGATTTTAACAGAAACTTGCTGCTCTACAGATTCAAAGGAAAAAAAGTTCAAATTCAGTCAATATTTCAGTATTCAGTAACTAATGCTTTGGTGTGTGATGGACAGTTACAGTATTTGTGCAGTAATCTTATTCTGCTTTACATAATAAACTATAAAAAATAAATGTTACTTGGTGACTGGTCAAATATCAACAATAAAAGTTGAGCTCTTGGGTTATTGTGTTGCTGTAGAACATCAGTAACTTTAATGTAGACTGCTGCTCAAGAGTTACTCATTACCTTAGCTTACTTAGCTAACTAAAGTGTAACTAGCCATACATGACATCATTAAGATAATGGCAGATTTATTCACATACACAATAAAATCAGCACTGCAAACTAACATTAGATTCATATTAAAGAAAATGGCCATTATGATGACCACAGGACGTGCTGACCTCTACCTTTTCACCAATATGATGTTGAATTGTTGTAAGATGAAATGGTATGCTACTGAGGCAGAGCAGGAATCTGAATAGAGTCTTTCTTCTGTTCTACAACTTAAAACTAATCCTGCGGGTCAGGCCACAGGCCATTGGTGGTCAGGTGGTGGGATAGTGTCAGGGTTTTCTTAAATCGTAGGCTACAGTATTTCAGGCTGTGACACTGCAGTGTTAATGCTCTACAGAGGTCAATAATAATGCATGTGCTGTTCCTCGGTGTACTCGCTGTGTTGTAACTGGACAACTGCTTCTTTTATTTTGGACAACAACGTTTTTTATTTTATTTTTTTTACAAGAGTAACAGAAAGTTTGATTTGTTACTTCAGAATGTAGAGCAGTGAAAATAAAAAGTCTCAAAGATTTCTATAGACTTTAGTGAAGTACAAACACTTAAAAAGATACTTAAGTACAGGAAGGACGTTATGACTTGCATAAGCCACTATATATGTGTCCATCATGCCAGCAAGAGTGGACCCCTGATCTGAAAGACCTCCTGAGAAGTGGATATTAGCCAGCCTCTGCCAGCACTTCCACTCTGTACATAATAGATCCACCTTTCAGGAGCTCAAGGTCATTTTTTTGGGTCAAGGTTAGGTTTTTGTAAAGCTGTTGGAACATCGCACCAAGTGTGGAGGAAAAGTAAGTGTATTTGTTCTTTACTACATTATATAAATTCTTTATAACATCCAGTCTGGACATATCTACAGTGATGCCTTGCAGCACAGCTTTTTAGAGTTTTCATACTCTTCGTTTGAGGAAGACCAACTCTGCTGTGGTGCTCCTTTCACCTGCCCAGCATGCACACCAGAAATGTTGGCTGTTTCAGCAGATGGAAACAGAAAGCTATACCGCTTTCATCTAAACGGAAGGTTGCTCTCTGCTTCATTGTTTGTATTGATTTATTTCTTTACCCACATATTTGGATGCTATGTGGATTTCTCATTTTTCTTTCTTGCTTAGCTCTGATGACCCTGCCTTTTTTGTGGGAGTCTTTGTGGCTGAAGACAGAGCAGTGTCTGCATTTATTGACACCATACAGAAAGCTGTGAAAAACGTTTTGCTAAGAATTTTAGTAGCTGCGTTGCTAAAATACACATTGCATCTACCTTTAGTCCAGAAACTTCAAAATCCAATTTGTAGAATTAATGGCATACATTATATTAAACCAATGTTTTTATTAATTCATATCTTGTGTTATGTGCGTCACAGACACATGGAAGAGGCACATTCGGGGACTCCCAGTAGCCAGCAGCGAGGGAGACTTCAAGAAGGACTTCTAAATTGGATGAGGAGGGGATGGAGGTTGCTGTGTGTCATCATGGATTCCTTCTGAAAGCTCTTAATATGTACAGGGGGAGATATTTGCCTAGCCCATGTACCTTTAAAAGGTGCTTATACCAACCAAGGCACACTTCTTTGCCATGGTATGGCCTGATGGATACTGGCCGTACCTGGAGAAAGTTGCCAGTGTCCTGCCTGCTCTACAGGAGCTCACCACCATGAAGCCCTTCCTCAGTGTCATGCATGCTCGAGCCCATGCTACCAAGTGTGAGGTATGTTTGATATTTTTGTATATGTTTACAAGCACAGAAATATTATGGCATAAAAATTGATATTTAAATATATAAATAAAGGTTTTGCATTAGCTTTTCACCCATTCTTGTCTGACAGATTAATTGAAGTGGTAAGAACCAGGAAGGTGCAGGGACAACAGCTAGTGAGGAGGTGGAGCAAGTCAACAGCTATCTCTCTCGTTGTGGTCTGACAACAAAATATATGTTAAAAGCAGGTGATTGTGTTTACTGTATTCTGCCATACTTAAAAAGAAATTGCCCATCATATAACCTATTTTGCTGTTTACAACAGCACGAGTGGATATGCTTACCCTGCATGCAGTGGGGTGGAACCAGAAGAAAAGCCTCTCTCTACATATTACACTTTCCATAATATATGTTAAGGCAAGTTTCTTATTAATGTTTTGTTGTTTCCTTTGTTGTGTGCTTTTGGCCTGTTGTTAATCATACAAAGTCAATATTGTATAACTCTGTTTATCAGACATGTCAGAGGCTCCAGGATGAGACTGAAAGAACAACAAAACTAAAAACAGAACTACAGTGCTCTGATGAAATGCTGTCACAGTGGATATCGGATGTGAAGGAATGGGCAGCTGGTGGTAAGCATGAGAACATAACAGAAAACACACTGTATCCTTTATCCAGTACTATTTGAGCTGTCAGGTTTGCAGATGTTTACACAAATTCCACTGTTGAAATTATGTGTTATATCATATATATATAGACAGATTTTCTGCTATGCAGTATATGAAGTATATGTTTATAGTTTCCTAATTGCTTTAATGATGTTGTGCAAGATTGCCTTGTGTATAGATATAATTGTGTTTTTGTTTGTTCTGTTGTAGCAAAACTTGCAGTCAAGAAGAAGATGCATGATCAAGTCATGTTAATGTTGCGACTACAAGAAGAAAAGAGCATTTTGGTGTTGGAGATGGTGCGACACTGCACATGGTTGTAGAACCTTGCAGTTGTTCTTAAGAAGAAGGTTGCTGAAGAGGGTGTGTTTAAGCCAAATAATAGTCCATTTGAAGTATGTATAATAATATGAGACCTTTCTACTCCATTAAAGTTCTGTGGCCTCAGGAATTAATCTTACTTTTTTGTGTCTGTTTTTGAGATGCAGAGAAAGGAAACAAAGGACTTTGCTGTTTGTTAAGAGGGAAACTTTCAGAGGTATCTGAGAGGTTACAAGTTGTCCTCCACCAGTACAAGACTGCTTTAGGTCCTGAGGCCTCTGTCCCACAGTTCAAAGAAGAACATCACACTGACCTTAGCAGTCCAGAATCCAGTGAGGATGAAGAGGCAAACACACTTGAGGTTGGGTATTTACTTATATCAAGAAGTATACATGTTCATGTTACTAGTGAAGCCTTATTTAATTGTGCATTTTAACACTTTACACACATTGTACATTATATAAAACAGACCATCTGCAACTTCTAAACTGACTTTTTTTGCTTGTATTTCCCCAGATTTAATCTGCACAGAAGATTTGCCTGTTGCCTTTGGCCACGTCAGACGCTTTACATGAACCCAGCATACTGTAAATGTCGTGGATAGAATTCTACATAATTGTCCTGAGAATTGTCATACTTTCCATACAGCAGTTATTAAGCAAAATGCCATGAAATATGCAGACAATCATGGCCCTTAAAGGTTGAATCTTGTTAACTTGAGTGACCTCATGATTTCTAGCACCATGAATTATTCATTTTTGTTTATCTTGCTTTAAATGACCGGTGTTCTTCACTGATCTATTTGCATAATTGAAGATATTGTAAGAATAGCTCGATAGTTCAGATACATTGGATTATAGATATATGTGATACTTGAAGGAGCAAGGAGTTAAGCTCAGAAAAAAATAAGACTTTTAATAAAACTTTGCTTAGTTTATTTAACAGGATATAAATAAACAAAGTGTAGCCAATCATGGTATTTTTGGCAGGTGGAAGACATTTTTAGTGGTAAAGTACTAAATCACCATTGATACTGAGTTTCCTGGACAAGTGTTGTTAACAGGAAGTATTTCATGAAAATGTGTAAATGGGTTAAAACGTATCTGCCGCTGTTATTATTGTCCTTAGTAGCGAACTATACATTGTCATGGAGTTTTACTTTCACATGACATATTTGTATATTTATTATATAATTTTAGCATTAAACTCTACTGTATTACAAAATACAACTATGCTTTTTTAGCAAATATGCACTGTTATTTATTTTGAAATGCAACAAATAAACTCCTTCGAATGTTGACTAATTGTTTTTTTATATTTTATAATTACAAAAGACTTTCCCACTTAATAAAAGGTTATGTATAAAGAGAAATGTGAATTATTTATTATATTTATTGTTTTAAAAGTGACATTAGGTAGCACCTTCCTTGGTACTCACTTTGATTACCTTCTTTAGCAAGTAACTTATTCACTTGAATTTTAAAATTTCTGTCAAAATCAGGTTCTGACTTTACAGATACACAGGGCCTGGACCCCTGAGTAAGCAGCTATTCAGTTTTATATACAGAGCTTCTTTTAAAAATCAGTATTTCCTGTAGGTGTGTAGAATCCCATACCTGCAAGCAAGCACAATTCGTGTGTGTGTGTGTGTGTGTGTGGGTGTGTGTGTGTGTGTGTGTGACAACCACTGTGTTTCTGACCTCTTAAAAACATTTATGGTACCTGCAGTTTTACAGTACAACTTTCAATTATGAAAAAAAAAATGCAAATTTATTAACCCAAAATCATTAACCCTATACACAGTGTTGTATAAAGTACCCAAAAGCCATACTTGAGTAAAAGTACAGGTATTTGGTTAGAAAATGACCCAAGTAAAAGTTAAAGTCAACCATTACAATTCTACTTGAGTAAAAGTCTTAAAGTATCTGAAATAAACTGTACTTAAGTATCAAAAGTAGTATTTTCATGAATGTATTCATGTATGGAAAGTAAAAGTAGAAGTAAATTAATAAAAAAGCAAGACTAAAAATTTGGAGAATTATGAATTTTATTCTGTATTGCTTTCTTTCTTAAACTTCTCAACAAGTGCACCACCAAAAAAATAAGACTTGCATGAAAGAAAGAAGAGGCCTTTAGAACTTAGTGAACTGTATTGTAATGAAGTGTACAGTATCAGTGTTTCCATACATGTGCACTTGTAACTAAGGCCATGTCCACACGTACCCGGGGATTTTTAAGAAGTGAAACAGAAAATGTATCGGCGTAAAAGTATAGAATTTGTTTCAAAAAAGTAGTGAAGTAAAAGTGAAAGTTGACAGAAATATAAAAACTCAAGTAAAGTACAAAAACTCTCAAAAAATACTTAAGTACTGTAACGAAGTCATTTTACTTCTGTTGCTGTATGCTGTGGATGGATCTGTGTGGACAGCCTGTGACCAGGAGACAGCAGTGGACAGAACCACTTGGAGACTATCACACCGTCACGGATCTGCCGTTACATCTGTCAGCTTGTGCCAGCAAGGAATTAGTGTCTATAATGAACTACAAAGAAACTACACGGACAGATACTAGTGAGTACAGATGGATAAACTATATTTTATATACTTCTGTAAAGCTGCTTGGAGACAATGTCCATTGTTAAAAGAGCTATACAAATAAATTGAATTGAATTGAACTGAATTGAACCTGTGAAAGGGCGACTTATCACTGAAATTCAGTCAATGAACCAGACCTCAGATCTCAATTCAGTGTCTGTTCCTGTGCTCAATCTCGGCCACAAGCTCTGCCTCAGCAATGGCTATTGCAACTACCTCAAGCTCCCCTGCAGGGGCACCTGCAAAAATTGGGATATGGACAGAGTTTGACTCTCAAGTCCTTGCATCCCAGCTGCATCACACAACTGGCACTGACGCCTTAACTGAAATGAAGCGGTACTCAGAAGAGAAGCCGATTCCAAGACTGACTACTTTGTTGAAAAAAGAATGAACCAGTGTTCCCATCTATTAGCAAGCTTGCCAAGAAACACCTGGGAGTCACTGCATCATCTGTACCCACAGAAAGGATTTTCTTGAAGGCAGGACAGTTAGTATGCCAGAGAAGAAGTGCAATAAAATGGGAACATGCTATTGTTTCTGAACAAAAACCTCTAAGTCTTAACAGGGTGTATAAAAGGGGCTACAGGGAATATTTCCTTGGACATAGGAGGGCTTTGGGGGTATAAAGCCAAAGACAGAATCAGATGTATGTGCTTTTCTTTCATTATTTGCACTTTATTTACTTCATTTTTACAAGCAATTGTGTGCACTTTTTTTTAATAAAATGAGGCAGATGTGTCTAATGAAAGGGATAAAAGTTTTACAAATATTTCTTCTCCAGTAATAATTTTGTGCACTTTGTTTATTTAAAATGTATTTGAAATGTATATTTGTTTTAAATTTATTTGTTTCAAAACAAAGAAGTGCTAAAAGAGCATTTTTTACTATATTATTGTTTCTAAATGAAAACCGAAAAAACAATATACATAGTATAAAAAATATAGTATAGTGTGGTCTAGTATAGAATAGTATAGTATAGTGTAGTATTGTATAGTGTCGTATAGTATAGTGTAATAGAGTATAGTATAGTATAGTATAGTGTAGTGTAGTGTAATAGAGTATAGTATAGTATAGTATAGTGTAATAGAGTATAGTATAGTATAGTATAGTATAGTATAGTATAGTATAGTATAGTATAGTATAGTATAGTATAGTATAGTATAGTATAGTATAGTATAGTATAGTATAGTGTAATAGAGTATAGTATAGTATAGTATAGTATAGTATAGTATAGTATAGTGTAATAGAGTGTAGTATAGTATAGTATAGTATAGTATAGTGTAATAGAGTATAGTATAGTATAGTATAGTGTAATAGAGTATAGTATAGTATAGTATAGTATAGTATAGTATAGTATAGTATAGTGTAATAGAGTATAGTATAGTATAGTATAGTATAGTATAGTGTAATAGAGTATAGTATAGTATAGTATAGTATAGTATAGTATAGTATAGTATAGTATAGTATAGTATAGTATAGTATAGTATAGTATAGTATAGTATAGTGTAGTATAGTGTAATAGAGTATAGTATAGTATAGTATAGTGTAGTATAGTATAGTGTAGTATAGTATAGTATAGTATAGTATAGTATAGTATAGTATAGTATAGTGTAGTATAGTATAGTATAGTATAGTATAGTGTAATAGAGTATAGTATAGTATAGTGTAGTATAGTATAGTATAGTGTAGTATAGTATAGTGTAATAGAATATAGTATAGTATAGTATAGTGTAGTATAGTATAGTGTAGTATAGTATAGTATAGTGTAATAGAGTATAGTATAGTGTAATAGAGTATAGTATAGTATAGTGTAATAGAGTATAGTATAGTATAGTGTGGTGTAGTGTGTAGTGCAGTATACCATGGTAGTATAGTATAGTGTAGTATAGTATAGTGTAGTATAGTATAGTATAGTATAGTATAGTATAGTATAGTATAGTGTAGTATAGCATAGTATAGTATAGTGTAGTATAGTGTAATAGAGTATAGTATAGTATAGTGTAGTATAGTATAGTATAGTGTAATAGAGTATAGTATAGTATAGTGTAGTATAGTATAGTGTAATAGAATATAGTATAGTATAGTATAGTGTAGTATAGTATAGTGTAGTATAGTATAGTATAGTGTAATAGAGTATAGTACAGTATAGTATAGTAAAAAGTAATGTAGCATATGATATGGTGCTATGTGGTATAGAAGTGTACTATAGTGTTATATAGTATAGTGTAGTATAGTGTGGTAAAGTATAGCATAGAATATTATATCGTAATATAGTGCAGTATCTATTTTATTTTATTTTATTCATATTTTATATTTATAAACAAGATCTGCTATGAACCCTCTGGTTTTGGTAGAAGTAAATGTTGCTGAGACAAAAGTGTTCAGCAATGATAGATTAAAATGCTTAAAAAAACGATTAAAAAAGTTTTCATCATTATTATTTAAGTATAGTTTAGTGTTATATTGTATTGTAGTGTAGCAGTGAAGTATAGTATACTTTAATACAGTATAATAGTGGGTGTAGTATGGAATAGTGTAGTATGGTATTTTGACATAGTGTTCTAGTATATTTCTGAAATATTTATTATGAGTTAAAAGTCATTGTATATTTCTTTTATTGCTAAATTGATCTTAATTCATTTTATTTCGGCTTTGTGTATATGTTTGATTGGGGGACTACAGTAATGCTGATAAAGAAACCGCCTGCTGTAACACAAAAATTCCCTTATGGGATCAATAAAGTCCGTCCGTCCGTCTATCCATCCATCCATCTATACTCACACGAGTATCTGTCTGTCTATCCATCTATCCTCACTAGTATCTGTCCGTCTATCCGTCTATCCTCACTAGTATATTTTTATTTTATTTTTATTAGATTATAATATTTATTAGATGATTATAGTAGTAGATTTAAATGTTCTTGGATAAATAAACATACACAAAGTTGATTTTGAAAATTTAATGAAAATACAAATGAGGTAAAATAAAATCAGGTCTAATATTATTTACAATAATGTCAGTGTAAGTGATTATTATTTACAATAATGTCAGTGAATAATGAAGTGAATTACAATAAAGGTTTAATATTAAGAATAAGAATAAGAATAATACGAATAAGAATTAAAAATATAATAATAACAATAATATAACAATATAACAATAAGAAGAGGAATAAAAAAATAACAATAATAGTAATAATAAAAAGAAGAAGAAGAAGAATGATGGGGTTTATAAATTCTTCCTCGTATTCTTCTTCTTTCTCTTCTTGTTTCCATCTCTAAAAGTCCTCTTGAGGACAGAAGTCAGAAATTCATTTTATTTCCTGTGTTCACTGTGATGTGATGTAATGATCCATTTAAATATGAATCAATATCAGAAACATAATCATACACGATCTTTAACATGTAATATTTAGCATGCAGAATATTGTTATTGTTGTGTGTGTTTGCTTTTTGTTGTGTTTCGGACCTGAAGTGGAGCTGGAACTCTGATTTCTGAGACACTTGTGTCAACAGCTGTGTCCTTACGGACAGCTGTCTCCACGGCTTCCAGAGTTTCCTCTGGGGCAGCTGTCTCAGTAGATTCCACCCTGTCATCTTAGGCCGTTGTCTCCATTGCTTCCACATGTCCCTCTGAGACCGGTGTCTCCACTACTTCCACAGTTTCCACCGAGGAAGCTGTCTCCACAGCTTCCACAGTTCCCTCTGGGCCAACAGAGAAGCTGCACTTAGAATCTAAACCCTGCTGTTAAAAGTTATGTCCTCAGCAGTGGAATTACCACCTGATGTTGACTGAAATACCCTCATAAGACCAAACATATCTCTGTTTCGACAATATAAAGAGTTCAATGCAATTAGTTTAAAAAGGAATGTAAAAAATCCTGATATTTGAACCCTGGCTGGTAAAAAGACACTAATTTACACGTGACTTACACTTGCTGGTCGTTCAGGAGTTTTCCGTTCAGCCGTTCGATGGCCAGCGCCGCCGCCTCCGCTGACTCGTACTGAACGTACCCGAAACCTTTTGATTCCACAACCTTCAGGAGAAACACAGCGTGTCAACACACAACAACACACTAATCATGAAACTCAGATATTCAGCTATTCAGATATATATATTCATATATAACAGCTCAAAGCTCGAACCTTGCATGACACGATCCTCCCGAACACAGAGAAAGTGTCAAACAGGGAGGTGCAGTCAATGGACCAATCAAGGTTCCTGATGAATATGTTCCCTCCCTTGATGGGCTTGGCGGTGGGTTCCCAGTTAGACCACATGACACGCATGGGTCTCCCCAGGAGGAGTTCAAAATTGAACATATCGATGGCTCTCTCAGCTGAGGGAACAGAAATAAACCATTCATTTTTAATTAAAGTCTATTATAGTCTATATATAACTCATCCAAATATCTTTTCATATCTTTTTAGTACCATTTAAAACATGACCATATCCATATAGTAAAACTATAAAATACTACAGAAGTTACACATGTAGCCTTAAATCTGCTGCAAAAACAGGTAAGAAACAGTGTAGAAAAAAGAAAAGGTTTGTTTTACCGTCATCTCGATAGCGAAAGTTGACGTACGCGTATCCGAGAGGAGAGCCGGTCTTCCTGTCCCTGCAAATGTGGACAGATTGGACGTGTCCTGCAGGTCTAAATCTATTAGAAAGTATCACCTCTGATACTTCAGGGTGAAGATCTTTCACAAACAGTGCAGCCATTGTATAAAACAGTTAAAAGTGGTGAAATGCTGCTAAATGGTGTAAAATCGCTGCTACACAAGGGGCACTGTTTCTCTGTCGATAGCTAAAGGTGGTCTGAGGTTGGTTGCTATGTACGTCATCAGGTGATGTTCAGAACAGAATTCGGAATTCTACATGACCTCATGACATCATGTAAGCAGTTAACATTAAACAGTTAAGTTCCAAACCCCAATAATGAATCCAATTCAAAATGGCTTTTAATATTAATATAGAAACACTGTATAGGCCTGGACAGGAAAGAGGCTGAGCTGCAATTAATCCCCAAAAAACATTCACTGACTACATTTTCAATGCATAGATATTAACCTAACGTAAACACTACTCTTTCAAGCTGCATTTAAACTTTTGCATTTAATATACATATATATATATATATATATATATATATATATATATATATATATATATATATATGAGAGAGAGAGAGAGAGAGAGAGAGAGAGAGAGAGGGAGAGAGATTTAATTTATTTTTTTAAATTCACGATTGTCATGGATATGGAACAGGATAATACATGAGACCATTCAGCAACGAATCTTTATAATCTTTATAATTGTGCTACCACCGTTTTGTCACAGCGGCGAGAGACTGCTGGTTTTGTTCCGGAAATTATTCATTTACTAATTAAGCACTGAGCGGGAACATGCACTAGGAGAATATTAAGAACAAAAGGCCACCCTGGCAGCGGTGGGATTTGAACCCACACCTCCAAAGAGTTGAAATGTGGATTGGCTGTCCATATCCTCCACCTCCTGTTGAAGTGGCTTGTTCATATGAACTTACAGCATGTGTGTCCAACCAGCATGGGAATGCAGCCCAAGGTTGTGAATCACTTATGTTCACACTGCACGATTTTCAAAGTAGTCGGATCACTGTTGTTTTCACGCTGCACGACTGTCTGGGGGAGCATTCAGTTGCTGCTGTGTGGCACATAGCGGTAAAGGGGAAGCACACGCACGACAAGGGTGGGACTCGACCCCACGTGGGCAGAGCACAACAGATTAGCAATCCAACGCCTTAACCTCTCAGCCACCTCATCGGGTGGCAGCGCTTCCAAGGAGCCTTGTCAAAAGCAGGGGTTTTCTAATGGCGTGCAGGCTAGGAGGCTACCTTGCCAATGATTTGTATGCAGGTATTGAGGCATACGGTCACGTAAACTGAAGGGTGCAGGCTAAGCGTTCAACAAGAACCTAAGAGTTCTGTAGCATACTAGTATTTTGCTCTCGCCTCAGACCAGGGGGCTTTCAGATCTTTATCCTGCGCTATTTCCACGTTTTGCCGTTTTCAAGTCTGAGGCATAAGTTGCAGAACTGCGCTGGTTGACTACACCGCCTCCAGCTGCCGAAACCCGGGATCGAACCAGGGACCTTTAGATCTTCAGTCTAACGCTCTCCCAACTGAGCTATTTCGGCACCCCTGCCAGGCCTCTCCTGTATGTGTGAGTGAGCAGGATTTTGTCGGCACGACTGCGCACCACGTCCAGACCGGAGAGGCAAACTTCTTTTGAAAGCGGTAGAGCTTTTTCCTTAAGGGCATAGACAGAAGGCATGGGAGCCTTACACCACTCAAATCCCACGCTACCCGAGGGCGCTGGTGGGGTTACGCGTGCGTGGTAAGAAGATGACCAAGTCATTCGGCCAGACAAGGAGGAAGCCTGGCACGGGCACTACAAATGGTCTGCCGTGCGACTAACACGCCTTCCACTTCACCAGCTCTACAGGAGACATCTAACCATTCCCAAGGAAGGAGGGAGCTCGGCCTTGGCTCGCGGCCGGTCACTGACCTTGAATGGTCTCGGCTTAAGGCCCCGTGGTCAACCGCCACCCCTGTAGCCATGGGAGGAAGGAACGCTTCTGCTTAAAGAAGAATAAGAAATGTGTTTGAATCCACATTTTCTAAAGGTGACTATATTATTATTACTATTATTTTTTAAATTATTTTTTAACCAGTCTGCTCTGATAAAAATATTCAGCCTGATCTACCTAATAAAAATAATTATGTAGTTCAAGTAAGACTAGTCTTTGTATTTATTACTTAATTTTCTATATGTAAGAAATACTTCTTGCTCTTAATTTCTGCATTTCCTTAGTCATTGTTTTGGGTTTGCTCTACTTAACTTTGAGAGTTTTAAAAGTGTATTTTTATTGAAACTTAAACCTAATTTTTTTTAAAGCTTCCATATTACTTAACTTTGAGTGGACCCTACTTTGTTTTTCTAAATGTACTAGTCACATTTGAAAGTTACATTTACTCCCATTTTCTGGTCAGGAACTAGGCATTTCCTATGCATTACAGGTAAAATATGAATTGTGTAATTATGCATTTTGAAATGCAACTTCACCCAGCACAAGAATAAAAGGAAGGAGATTTTTTATTATATGCACACACTCATGAACAGTCAGTTCTTCCAAAATGCACTTGGTCCTGAATTTACACAACATGAAATAAAGTAAATACCAGATTTAACAAAACAACAACAACCACAGAGTAGTGCGACATGCATTGGGAGAACCTGAGAAAATGCTGTTTAACATGAACAACTGTAAAACAGGGAGCTTACTGTGACTACCTTCACTGCCATCTGTATGGCTTTTAGGTTTGCAAGCTGACCTTGAGACTATGTACCTTAGAGGAAATGTTTTGTTCACATCCTCATTTTAGCACAGGGTTCTCAATCGTGGAGATCAAGGACCCCTGCCCTGCCCACTACAGATGACATAAACCAGGAGTCTTCAGTGAATCAGAAGCATGAAGACACCATCTGAGTCTCACTTCCACCATGAGAGTGAAGTGGGGAAAGACAACGTGAACAGGTATACAGAGCACTGATTAAATACAGTATATATTTATGACTCAGGTTTAGGATCTAGAGGAGGACCAACACAATATTAGGCAGGTGGTCATAATGTTGTGGTCGGTGTATGTAGCTATATATTGCATCTACCTACATAAAGCACTAATCTGGTGTGTGATTTACAAGTCATACGCTACGCCTTGTTCTCAGATTAGATTAGCAAAGTGATCTATACTAACTACTAGGGCTGCACAATTAATGGATTTTCTAATGGTGATTACGATTACAGATGCCACGATTACATAATCGTTCAAAGCTGCGATTACAAAAAAAAATCTACTTACGTTATTCAGCGTGCTTAAGGGGTGTTTATTGCATGTTACGTTGTGAGGGGCGAATAAAGACTTTTAATTGGCCTGATAGTCTGTAGGCGTGTCCTTATCAACTCCGATTATCCACTTGTGCATGTCTATCTCATCATGTTCATTTAAAGAAACATCAGATAGTTTACAAAGTGTTGCTGAGAAGAATCAAGAATTAGAACCGAAAAGACATGACTTTTGACTAACATCTTCTGTGCACACACACACACGCGCGCGCGCACACACACGCGCGCACAGGTCAAAATACAGCAAGAGTGTGCACTGGAATATGCTCTAGAACCATGCTCGCGGTACTGTAATGTTCTACACCTATCGGTCTGCACAGCGCCGCTTTCACACCATGTGACTAAAACACCTTACAGCTCTTGAGCATGACAGCAATAAAAAACGGTCAGAAAACACAACAATCTTATTCTTGAGATAATAGCAACTTTTAATATTTAATGTTAACACAGTTGATAAAAGTCGGCTAACAAATGTACACTATATTGCCAAAAGTATTCACTCACCCATCCAAATCATCAGAATCAGGTGTTCCAATCACTTCCATGGCCACAGGTGTATAAAATCAAGCACCTAGGCATGCAGACTGTTTTTACAAACATTTGTGAAAGAATGGGTCGCTCTCAGGAGCTCAGTGAATTCCAGCGTGGAACTGTGATAGGATGCCACCTGTGCAACAAATCCAGTCGTGAAATTTCCTCGCTCCTAAATATTCCACAGTCAACTGTCAGCTGTATTATAAGAACGTGGAAGTGTTTGGGAACGACAGCAACTCAGCCACGAAGTGGTAGGCCACGTAAACTGACGGAGCGGGGTCAGCGGATGCTGAGGCGCATAGTGTGAAGAGGTTGCCAACTTTCTGCAGAGTCAATCGCTACAGACCTCCAAACTTCATGTGGCCTTCAGATGAGCTCAAGAACAGTGCGCAGAGAGCTTCATGGAATGGGTTTCCATGGCCGAGCAGCTGCATCCAAGCCATACATCACCAAGTGCAATGCAAAGCGTCGGATGCAGTGGTGTAAAGCACGCCGCCACTGGACTCTAGAGCAGTGGAGACGCGTTCTCTGGAGTGACGAATCGCGCTTCTCCATCTGGCAATCTGATGGACGAGTCTGGGTTTGGCAGTTGCCAGGAGAACGGTACTTGTCTGTCTGCATTGTGCCAAGTGTAAAGTTTGGTGGAGGGGGGATTATGGTGTGGGGTTGTTTTTCAGGAGCTGGGCTTGGCCCCTTAGTTCCAGTGAAAGGAACTCTGAATGCTTCAGCATACCAAGACATTTTGGACAATTCCATGCTCCCAACTTTGTGGGAACAGTTTGGAGCTGGCCCCTTCCTCTTCCAACATGATTGTGCACCAGTGCACAAAGCAAGGTCCATAAAGACATGGATGACAGAGTCTGGTGTGGATGAACTTGACTGGCCTGCACAGAGTCCTGACCTCAACCCGATAGAACACCTTTGGGATGAATTAGAGCGGAGACTGGGAGCCAGGCCAACAAACAAAAGACTTGAAGAAACCAACTCGGGTAAAACAACAAATTCTGGGACCACATTAATAATCTGGGATTTTTCTTCAACTGCATTTTTTCAGTGCAGTGTGTGTTACAGTGTGATCATGTATTACAGTGCAGTGTGTGTTACAGTGTGATCATGTATTACAGTGCAGTGTGTGTTACAGTGTGATCATGTATAACAGTGCAGTGTGTGTTACAGTGTGATCATGTATAACAGTGCAGTGTGTGTTATAGTGTGATCATGTATAACAGTGCAGTGTGTTACAGTGTGATCATGTATAACAGTGCAGTGTGTGTTACAGTGTGATCATGTATAACAGTGCAGTGTGTTACAGTGTGATCATGTATAACAGTGCAGTGTGTGTTACAGTGTGATCATGTATAACAGTGCAGTGTGTGTTACAGTGTGATCATGTATAACAGTGCAGTGTGTGTTACAGTGTGATCATGTATAACAGTGCAGTGTGTCACAGTGTGATCATGTATAACAGTGCAGTGTGTGTCACAGTGTGATCATGTATAACAGTGCAGTGTGTTACAGTGTGATCATGTATAACAGTGCAGTGTGTTACAGTGTGATCATGTATAACAGTGCAGTGTGTTACAGTGTGATCATGTATAACAGTGCAGTGTGTGTCACAGTGTGATCATGTATAACAGTGCAGTGTGTTACAGTGTGATCATGTATAACAGTGCAGTGTGTGTTACAGTGTGATCATGTATAACAGTGCAGTGTGTGTTACAGTGTGATCATGTATAACAGTGCAGTGTGTGTTACAGTGTGATCATGTATAACAGTGCAGTGTGTGTTACAGTGTGATCATGTATAACAGTGCAGTGTGTGTCACAGTGTGATCATGTATAACAGTGCAGTGTGTGTTACAGAGTCCTGACCTCAACCCGATAGAACACCTTTGGGATGAATTAGAGCGGAGACTGGGAGCCAGGCCAACAAACAAAAGACTTGAAGAAACCAACTCGGGTAAAACAACAAATTCTGGGACCACATTAATAATCTGGGATTTTTCTTCAACTGCATTTTTTCCTATTTAAAATATAGAAAGTAAACAATAGTTAATTTAAGATTCTGTACTCTTTCTAGGTGTCTATTTAAAGGTCAGATTTTCCTCATGTCTGATCTTTTTTACTGAAGCATGTGTTCAAGTGACACACTGATGCATTTGATCTAAAATGACTTGTAAGGTTTTGCATAAACTTGTGGTGTCCATGCAGCTCACATGCACACACTCATTTAAAGCAAAAAAGGCAACATGCTAAATGCTAGAAACTCAGAAAGCATAAATTTCAAAGATTTGACTTCAAGTTGTTGTCAAATAATATAATCTGTAAAACAAATTAATGTATTAAATAAAAAAAATGGCATTTGGACCCCACTATATATATTATGGCTTTAGCAAGGCTATAAAGTGTCCACCTTTTATATATTTCTTTTCTGTTTTGTACATCCCTTATTTTGAAGGCTAGTGTATTAATTTAAGTGTGTTCATTTTTGACAGAAATGGCCTCAATGCGTCTTAAAATGTCCTTGTTTTGTCTGTGCAGGCAACATTTATAACTGATTCCAGGTGTTTTGAGGAAATGCATCTCAAGCTCTGACATACTGCTTTGTCTAAAATTGATTTTTAAGACACTAATGTACATGGAAGTTGCTGGACAAAGCTCAGTCTGATGGTGTGCTTTTAGATCATTTGTTGCATATCTTGCTTCTTGTCATAGATAAATGTGAACTGTCTGAAAATGGAAAAATCGTGTTGGCAGTAGGACTAAAAGGCAACTGTAAGCAAACATTTTGATCAGTGGAGTTGAAATAAAGCTTATCTAACAGTTAGAACAGCTGTCCTGTGTTGTAATTATTTTATTGTTCATATTCTTATTATTAACATGAGTTAATCATAGTGGACTTTATACTGGACAATGGCAGCACACAGAGCGCTTACTCTAAATAAATTATGTTTATTATTATTTTTGTATGATATGGTGATGGAGTTCTAATTGAAACACTACAAACTAAAATATTTATGCTGTATTATTGGAGTACATGCTCACAAAATAAACAGCACACAGGTGATATTTCAGGAGTTTGGTGTCTGTAAACAGCTGTCTGTAGTTTTAACTCAGATCAGATCAAATCACTTTATTGTCACATCACAATCCACACATGTAGAAGTGAGTGAAATTCTTGAGTACAGCTCCAGACATTGCAGTAGAATATGTAATGTACAAATTTAAATACTTCTATATATAGTCTGTAATCAGCCTGTACAGTCTAAATTGCAATCTAAACATATACTTGGATAAACAGTATGGTAATGACATATGATGCATTATTATAGAGTATACACAGTAGACATGGCACAGTATATTACAGTGTGATCATGTATAACAGTGCAGTGTGTTACAGTGTGATCATGTATAACAGTGCAGTGTGTTACAGTGTGATCATGTATAACAGTGCAGTGTGTGTCACAGTGTGATCATGTATAACAGTGCAGTGTGTGTCACAGTGTGATCATGTATAACAGTGCAGTGTGTTACAGTGTGATCATGTATAACAGTGCAGTGTGTTACAGTGTGATCATGTATAACAGTGCAGTGTGTTACAGTGTGATCATGTATAACAGTGCAGTGTGTGTCACAGTGTGATCATGTATAACAGTGCAGTGTGTGTTACAGTGTGATCATGTATAATAGTGCAGTGTGTGTTACAGTGTGATCATGTATAACAGTGCAGTGTGTGTTACAGTGTGATCATGTATAACAGTGCAGTGTGTTACAGTGTGATCATGTATAACAGTGCAGTGTGTGTTACAGTGTGATCATGTATAACAGTGCAGTGTGTTAGTGTGATCATGTATAACAGTGCAGTGTGTGTCACAGTGTGATCATGTATAACAGTGCAGTGTGTGTTACAGTGTGATCATGTATAACAGTGCAGTGTGTTACAGTGTGATCATGTATAACAGTGCAGTGTGTGTTACAGTGTGATCATGTATAACAGTGCAGTGTGTGTTACAGTGTGATCATGTATAACAGTGCAGTGTGTGTTACAGTGTGATCATGTATAACAGTGCAGTGTGTGTTACAGTGTGATCATGTATTACAGTGCAGTGTGTGTTACAGTGTGATCATGTATTACAGTGCAGTGTGTGTTACAGTGTGATCATGTATAACAGTGCAGTGTGTGTTACAGTGTGATCATGTATAACAGTGCAGTGTGTGTTATAGTGTGATCATGTATAACAGTGCAGTGTGTTACAGTGTGATCATGTATAACAGTGCAGTGTGTGTTACAGTGTGATCATGTATAACAGTGCAGTGTGTTACAGTGTGATCATGTATAACAGTGCAGTGTGTGTTACAGTGTGATCATGTATAACAGTGCAGTGTGTGTTACAGTGTGATCATGTATAACAGTGCAGTGTGTGTTACAGTGTGATCATGTATAACAGTGCAGTGTGTCACAGTGTGATCATGTATAACAGTGCAGTGTGTTACAGTGTGATCATGTATAACAGTGCAGTGTGTTACAGTGTGATCATGTATAACAGTGCAGTGTGTTACAGTGTGATCATGTATAACAGTGCAGTGTGTGTCACAGTGTGATCATGTATAACAGTGCAGTGTGTTACAGTGTGATCATGTATAACAGTGCAGTGTGTGTTACAGTGTGATCATGTATAACAGTGCAGTGTGTGTTACAGTGTGATCATGTATAACAGTGCAGTGTGTGTTACAGTGTGATCATGTATAACAGTGCAGTGTGTGTTACAGTGTGATCATGTATAACAGTGCAGTGTGTGTCACAGTGTGATCATGTATAACAGTGCAGTGTGTGTTACAGTGTGATCATGTATAACAGTGCAGTGTGTGTTACAGTGTGATCATGTATAACAGTGCAGTGTGTTACAGTGTGATCATGTATAACAGTGCAGTGTGTGTTACAGTGTGATCATGTATAACAGTGCAGTGTGTGTTACAGTGTGATCATGTATAACAGTGCAGTGTGTGTCACAGTGTGATCATGTATAACAGTGCAGTGTGTGTTACAGTGTGATCATGTATAACAGTGCAGTGTGTGTTACAGTGTGATCATGTATAATAGTGCAGTGTGTGTTACAGTGTGATCATGTATAATAGTGCAGTGTGTGTTACAGTGTGATCATGTATAACAGTGCAGTGTGTTACAGTGTGATCATGTATAACAGTGCAGTGTGTGTTACAGTGTGATCATGTATAACAGTGCAGTGTGTTACAGTGTGATCATGTATAACAGTGCAGTGTGTGTTACAGTGTGATCATGTATAACAGTGCAGTGTGTGTTACAGTGTGATCATGTATAACAGTGCAGTGTGTGTTACAGTGTGATCATGTATAACAGTGCAGTGTGTGTTACAGTGTGATCATGTATAACAGTGCAGTGTGTGTTACAGTGTGATCATGTATAACAGTGCAGTGTGTGTCACAGTGTGATCATGTATAACAGTGCAGTGTGTGTTACAGTGTGATCATGTATAACAGTGCAGTGTGTGTCACAGTGTGATCATGTATAACAGTGCAGTGTGTGTTACAGTGTGATCATATATAACAGTGCAGTGTGTGTTACAGTGTGATCATGTATAACAGTGCAGTGTGTTACAGTGTGATCATGTATAACAGTGCAGTGTGTGTTACAGTGTGATCATGTATAACAGTGCAGTGTGTTACAGTGTGATCATGTATAACAGTGCAGTGTGTGTTACAGTGTGATCATGTATAACAGTGCAGTGTGTTAGTGTGATCATGTATAACAGTGCAGTGTGTGTTATAGTGTGATCATGTATAACAGTGCAGTGTGTTAGTGTGATCATGTATAACAGTGCAGTGTGTGTTACAGTGTGATCATGTATAACAGTGCAGTGTGTGTTACAGTGTGATCATGTATAACAGTGCAGTGTGTGTTAGTGTGATCATGTATAACAGTGCAGTGTGTGTTAGTGTGATCATGTATAACAGTGCAGTGTGTGTTACAGTGTGATCATGTATAACAGTGCAGTGTGTGTTACAGTGTGATCATGTATAACAGTGCAGTGTGTGTCACAGTGTGATCATGTATAACAGTGCAGTGTGTGTCACAGTGTGATCATGTATAACAGTGCAGTGTGTGTCACAGTGTGATCATGTATAACAGTGCAGTGTGTTACAGTGTGATCATGTATAACAGTGCAGTGTGTTACAGTGTGATCATGTATAACAGTGCAGTGTGTTACAGTGTGATCATGTATAACAGTGCAGTGTGTGTTAGTGTGATCATGTATAACAGTGCAGTGTGTTACAGTGTGATCATGTATAACAGTGCAGTGTGTTACAGTGTGATCATGTATAACAGTGCAGTGTGTTACAGTGTGATCATGTATAACAGTGCAGTGTGTTACAGTGTGATCATGTATAACAGTGCAGTGTGTTACAGTGTGATCATGTATAACAGTGCAGTGTGTTACAGTGTGATCATGTATAACAGTGCAGTGTGTGTTAGTGTGATCATGTATAACAGTGCAGTGTGTGTTACAGTGTGATCATGTATAACAGTGCAGTGTGTGTTAGTGTGATCATGTATAACAGTGCAGTGTGTGTTACAGTGTGATCATGTATAACAGTGCAGTGTGTGTTACAGTGTGATCATGTATAACAGTGCAGTGTGTTACAGTGTGATCATGTATAACAGTGCAGTGTGTTACAGTGTGATCATGTATAACAGTGCAGTGTGTGTTAGTGTGATCATGTATAACAGTGCAGTGTGTTACAGTGTGATCATGTATAACAGTGCAGTGTGTGTTACAGTGTGATCATGTATAACAGTGCAGTGTGTGTTACAGTGTGATCATGTATAACAGTGCAGTGTGTGTTAGTGTGATCATGTATAACAGTGCAGTGTGTGTTAGTGTGATCATGTATAACAGTGCAGTGTGTTACAGTGTGATCATGTATAACAGTGCAGTGTGTTACAGTGTGATCATGTATAACAGTGCAGTGTGTTACAGTGTGATCATGTATAACAGTGCAGTGTGTTACAGTGTGATCATGTATAACAGTGCAGTGTGTGTTACAGTGTGATCATGTATAACAGTGCACAGGTATAAATGTGATTCACAGGATGAATGTCATGTCATATGCACAGACAGTGTACAATGCACAGTGTGTTTGCAGCCTTTGCATATGATTGCAACAGAGCATAGAAATAGAAATCACATTCATTTAACTAAGTTTGTGTGTAATAATCGGGAGACTTCACTGGAAGCGGGGACCAAACCCAGATCTCTGTGGTAGTCGCGAACTCCTGCACACAGTGTAACAGACCCACATGCTGAACAATTAAAGCGTTGCTTTATTAACATGAATCAAACGAAACCAACACAAGACACGGGACAAATAGAACATGATTAACAAAATACAAGGAGAACATGGAAACCTAGTTTTAGAATTTTTGTGTTCACTCTGAGAAAATTCCTGAGTCGCGCTGAATTAAGGGAAGAGATGCTAAAGAACTACGCAGAGACAGTGATTAAATAGCAGAACTCTTCGAAATTTAATGAGATGAACAGGGAGTATTTATACAGAAGAAAGGTATAATCATTATTATCTATAGGTAAACAAAAGACGTCAGCAGAATCAGACGTGGTGGTTGACGTGTTCACTGGCAATTTTGCGAGTTTACTACAACAAGGCCTATCTAAGATACAGAAGACTGTCACTGAGTGTCTGTGTTCAGCACATGTTGTCCAAACAGAACAGAAAGAACTTCTAGGACAAAACAAAGAATATCACGGTAATAAGATGAGGTCATGAACAAATGGTGACACACCCTCAGCCAAGGGCCGCAGTCAGCCCAAGACAGAGTGTGCCGAGATACAGAATATATCAATGCCCTCTTAGGTCCAAACAGGACCTGTGCACGTTCCTAGGGAGCATCAAAACAGTCTTACTGCCAACTGGGCCATCCCACAGCCCCAACCTCACACTAATTACCCTTTAAAGCCACACATGACAGAGGTTAGAGTGTGGTCCTGTCCAGCAGAAAGCAAGATGTACTTCATTGTACTGATTGGAACTGCTACATACGTATCGTGTTAACTAGGGCATCTACAGATTTATTTGACTGCAAACAAACAGTAGCATTTACATTTACTAGATTTATCAGATACTTTTATCCAGAGCAACTCACATTTACACAGCTGAGCAGTTAAGGGGTAAAGGGCTTTCAAGTGAGCAAAAGGGTGAAGCAAGTGAGCACAAGGCTGAAGGCAGGAAGTGATGAAGGAGTCTTCTTATAGGTTGCATGGAGTCAGCTGACCAGGCAGGGCGTGGCACCAAGTAGACTGGGGGAACCGATTAGGCTTCTTCCTAGACAGAAGACACAAACATCTCCACAAACAAAAGAAAACACAGACGTAATACCAAGAGTAGGGAGGAAACCAGAGTAAACCCACACTAGCACAGGGAGAACATGCAAACTCCACACAGAATGACCCCTGCCTGTTTAAACCCAGGATGTGAATCCAGGATCTTCTTGTTGTGAGGTAACAGTGCTAACCACTAGGCCACCATACTGCCCCCAGCTTTCACCTTTGCTTTTTGCATTGGTAATTGAACCCTTAGCAATTGCCATTCATACTGAACAATTGGGAGAGCTGGTACAGTTCACAAAATCTCAGAATGATTTTGCTCGCTGGTCAGCTCTCCCCATTTCTCTGGCTGGTTGTTTAAACTCAGTAAAGATGAACATTTTGCCTAGATTTCTGTATTTATTTCAGTGTGTTCCAATTTTTATATCTAAAACTTTCTTTAAGACTTCAAACCAACACATCTCATCTTTTATTTGGAACAAATGACCAGCCAGAATCCCCAGGGAAATACTTTAAAAACCAAACTGCCCTTCAAAATTTCTTATTTTACAACTGGGCGACAAATATACAATCTACACTGTTCTGGTTTCAGAGTCATTTCGGACTCTGTGATTGGGTCCCAGATTGAGTCAGTGTTGAAGAGGGTTCTTGCTCCCCAGTCTCACCATCCTGACCAGCTGCACTACTGTGTGGTCCTCTTACTGCCATCTCACGTTTTCCTAACAGTAATTCCATTGTCCAGCAATTATTTCTACAGTTGTCAATGATATCTACATTGATAATATTTTTCCTAGCTTTTCTAACACAAAAATTCCCCCTTCCATTCATGTTTTTAGATATTTTCAGTTCCAAAACTTTGTTAAAAACTCATTTCCCAACTTTTCGGATCTTCCACAAAAATCCCATCTAGATCAAATTCTTGAAGTACTTTCAGATAAAGGTTGTTTCCAACACATTAACATATATTTTGCACTTTTTTTTTAATATTTGGTATTATAAATCTCATTTATATAAAATTATACCTCATTTTTGAGTACTTTTTACAGCGGGTCAAATTGACCCAAAGATAACAGTGATTGGAGATAATGATTGGAGTTTGCCAAATACTTTGATTTAACTGTTTTTAGAGAAACAATAATCAGAAAGAAGACATTCTTAAAAAAGAGAGATTTGATTTGAAACCTGAACTGTTATCAGGACCATGCTGAACACCTTCTGACCAATCCAAATCAAGTATAAATTTTAATGTCAATACTGCACATAATTATCAAATAAAAGTCTATCCAGCTGTTATGCAAAAGTCTGTAATAATGTTTCTCTTAAGCGTTTTAATTAAAATCCATATTGTGGTGTAATTTATACACATTGATTTGTCCATCATGACTTTTGGACGCTTTATTATGTCCATTTTATAATGAAAAATGAATATAAACTGCTATCTACTGGTTTCCTGTCAGGGTTGTGGACTGTTTTCTGGCCACTAGAGGCCCCCACTGCCTTTTTGTTGGTGTCCAGTCTCTGTCATTATGTCTAATAGGTGTCCCCTGTGCTTTGTTTAGGTTTGTGTATTTAAGTCACAGGGACCTTCAAAGATGATTTGAATATATGATGTTGTTGATATATGATATATATAATGAAGATAGCTTGTAGGCAACCAGTTTAAAAAAATAGTAAACATTTTGCATTTAGTTCTATAAAAATTAAAATGGATCAGTTGGTCATAACCCTATTTGTCTTTATATACAATTGTCCTGATGTGAAGGAAAACTCACACGAACCAGTGAGTTAAATGCTTAGCTAGCCAGGCTGCAAATATAAACATGCAAAATAATAAGACACAGACCGCACAACATTTCAGTCACAACCTTACAAGCAGCATATTCTCAGCAGCTACTAATGAACTAATAGAGGTGTAGATGACATTTATAGGTACTGATATTCATACCTCTGGAGGAAACAAGGCACTGCTCATCATCTGGCCGGTTGTAACCCCTAATAACACAGTGGGATGTTTGTACATAGCAGGGACTGGGAGGAGGAATGAAGAGAAACGTGAAACAGTTACAAAACATATACTTATAAGTTACACTCATACAGTATGTGAAAAACTATACTTTTTGTTATGGTGTTTTTTGGAGAATTTATTTAATTTCAGAATAAGGGAGTAACCTATTAAAAAACAAGGAAACGAACGGTTTTGAATACTTTCTACAATATATCAATGTCCCATTTTATATACATATTACAGATGCAGCTCCACAATACATGTTTTTTCCCATTCAAGATTGGATGCTTCCCAGATGGGGAGAGTAAGCATGAGATTTGTGCGGAGTTCTTTTCACATTTCTCCTCTCTCTCTTCTGTCTTCACAGTAACCTTTGTACTCATTCACTCTAACACTAATTTAGGGACACAAATAGCAGAGACCATGGATATGACTAAGCAAGCCTATTATGTCAAACCATAATAAAACAACTCACCTTGAAGAAGCCTGTTTGAAGTTACATTACCCTCCATTAAAATTTAGCTTGCATTTAGAAGGATGTACTGTTATGGCTAGCTCAGCAGTGAAAGACCTGGGTGTAATATTAGACAGTTACACAGCAACTTGTCCTTTGAAATCATATTTCCACTATTACTAAAACAGCCTTCCACCTTAGAAATATTGTCAAGCTTAGGAACATTTTGTCTGTATCTGATGCAGAAAAGCTAGTTCATGCATTCATGACCTCCAGACTGGACTATTGTAATGCATTACTAGGTGGTTGTCCTGCATCTTCAATAAACAAGTTTGAAGAATGCAGCTGCCAGAGTTCTTACCAGATCAAGAAAATATGATCATAAAACCCCAATATTATTATCCCTGCACTGGCTACCTGTTAAGTCTAGAATTGATTACAAACTAGCACTACTTACATACAAGGCTCTAAATGGTTTAGCTCCCACGTATCTAACCAGTCTTCTGACATGCTACAATCCACCACGCTCTTCAAGATCACAAAACTCTGGACTTCTGGTAGTTCCCAGAATATTAAAGTCTACAAAAGAAGGTAGAGCGTTTTCGTATTCAGCTCCCAAATTTTGGAGTAGTCTTCCTGACAGTGTTTGGGGCTCAGACACATTCTCCCAATTTAAAAGTAGATTAAAGACATATCTCTTTAGCCTGGCATACACATAACACACCCAATAACCTTGTACTCCAGTACATCTGATCAAATGTACATTATCATCTAGTCCTGCTAATATTACGAATGCTAATTCCTTTCCACCTGTTCCTTTTTTTACCCATCCCGAGGCATCTGGAGATTGTGCCAGCTCCAGTAGACAGAGGCCAACCCTGCGAGGATCCTGAGGCATCCAGAGATGGACCAACCTCAGCTGGATTCTGCTTCGTGAAGATTTGGGTATATCAAAGCAATGCTGCCAGCCCTATGTGGACTTTGAGGACGACAACAACCTCCTAATTAATACACACACTAACATTCTACATCACACTGTAGACTGTACATAACTGCAGAAAGGACATTGTTCATATCACACTCTTCGGTGATTAGAATAATTTATAATCACACTCTCCGGTGTCACCCAAATGAGGATGGGTTCCCTTTAGAGTCTGGTTCCTCCCAAGGTTTCTTCCTCATACCATCTAAGGGAGTTTTTCCTTGCCACATGTCTCCACAGGCTTACTCACTAGGGATGATTTTGTCTAACATCTAGGACTTTTTACACTATGTTTTTTGTTTCTTATGTTCTATAAATCTGCTTTGAGACAATGTTCATTGTTAAAAGTGCTATACAAAAAAAATGAATTGAATTGAACTGAATAGAATATGAACGCAGCCAGTCCATGATTTGTACCACTCAAAGGACACATTCATGAAGATTATGAAGAAGGGAAGCATCTTCCCTTCCAGCTGGTCACCAGATTTCCATGTAAGCCAGTCCTTTGCATGCAATGTTTTGACTTTGGCTCCCAGACAGTGTGGTGTAAATATATAATGGCCTTTTTTCTTGTCAAATAAGGATGTGGAGACACACTGGTGGATCAGAGAAATATAATATCTGCATTGTATTATTTATTTATTTATTTGATCTGTTTTGAAGTAGTATTATAACAAGCGATAAATTATAGAGCCATTAATTGAAATAATTATTCCTCCCTTACTTGTGAATCAAGCACGTGACTTAAATACACAAACCTAAACAAAGCACAAGTGACACCTATTAGACATAATGACAGAGACTGGAAACCAACAAAAAGGCAGTGGGGGTCTCTAGTGGCCAAAAAACAGTCCACAACCCTGACAGGAAACCAGTAGATATCTTACCTGTATATTTCAGTCTAGTTGTGTTGATATTTATCATGATCTGAAAATGACAAATGATTTTCAAAGTCTTTTGCTGTTTCATCATAAAATGGACATAATAAAGCGTCCAATAGTCATGATGTACAAACCCATGTGTATAAATCACACCAAAATATTAAAACGCTTAAGAGAAACATTATTACAGACTTCTGCATAACAGCTGGATAGACTTTTATTTGAGAATTATGTGCAGTATTGACATTAAAATTTATACTTTTTAAATGCAGTGATGTAAAGAAATACTGAATACATAGAACTACTGTAATGCTGAAACTTTCTGTAAGGAGAATGTTTAACATATACTGAAGGAGATTCCAATAACACTATGTAACTTTCATTCCTTTATTTCAGTCATTTTCTGTTTTTTTTTTTCTTTTGCTGAACCTGTTTATTGAACTTTTATAATAATAAAAGAATAATGATACAATAGAATAGAAACACGATAGATAGATAGATAGATAGATAGATAGATAGATAGATAGATAGATAGATAGATAGATAGACTTTATTGATCCCATGAGTGATATACTGTATATATATATATAAACAGTAACAATCATTTTTGGAAAGTTCTAGCAACCACAGCTACCAGTGTTTTTCACCACAGATGGACCAGTTTGTTTTTAATAATGCATAATCTAAAATAAAAATAACGCATAATGTAAAACAAAATCTGTGTGGAAGAAAAAAAGAAGTGTTGTGGATAATTATTAAGAGTTGTAAGGAAATGCAAACTTGGTGTCTATCTGACCACAGCATCTCTCTGACAGCTTTTCCTCCATATTTAGAGCTGATGCTGCTTTGAACTCTGAAGTTTCTTCCTCATGGTGCGTTAGTTCCTAAGTCTCATCTATGAACTAATCACTTGATCACCTTTGTGAATTAACTTGAACATGTACAATTAAAATCATATCTTGTGCTTCACTTGTTATCAGTTTATTTGACATTACAACAACACCAGATCATTAGTTATACAGATTTAACAGGTTTAGACTGTTGGCTAGAAAGTATTTGCTTGTGAGAGAAAAACAGTGTAATTACTTCTGAACACCAAGGTTCCAGCTGAGGGAGAATTTCTACAGTGTAATTATATGAGAAATAAATGAGAAATGCTTATGATGTGTTATAAAAAAAAAAGAAGACACTTGAGACACGAGTACTGAACAAATAAATAATTTATTAACTATTTAGAACTATTTACAAGCAATGATGAACTATAAACTTATTACAGATAATATATTTATACCACAATGAAATGCCTGAATCTAATTGAAATAAGGTGTGCATAATTTTAAAATATTTTAGTACGATTCCTTACCTAGCATTATTTTAGCAGCATTTATTATATGTTAAGATTAATATTAATTATTTCCATAATAAAAGTGCATTCACAGGGACGTGTATGCCAGACATAATCAGAGACTATGAATGAATTTAAAAACTGATTATCATTTAATAAAGTGTTGTGACAATTTTTTATGAAATGCTTATTTAACATTAATGTTTAATAAATAAAACAAAAACAAATCGCTGTGGTATAAATATCTTAATAATCTCTAAACTTGCTGGTGGGGGTGTTTAGGGGGTTTAGAAGGGGAAGAGAGGGGGGTTTGGGGGGTGGGAGTACACTACATTTGTATAACTTAAAAAAATCTTAATCTTAAAAATGTAATATTTACATATTTACAGCAATGCATAATTTAACACCAAATTTAACACCAATAAACACCAAACACCAAAACAACAGAACAATAAAAAAACAACATTAATAATCTAAAAATTCTAAACATTTAACAAAATCAAAATACATATGAAAAATACAAAAACCAGCAGACATTTTATTTTAACTAGATGCCATGACTACTTCCATGATGCCACAGTTATATCATTAAAATGGTTTACATTTATAGATTATACTAGGGATAAGACTAATGCTGAAATCTAGGGGTGAAATACTTACCACACATACTTACCACAGATACATACCTTACATCATGAAAACGAGGTGATGAATATGAGGTGAAGACTGAGCTTTTTAAAGTTACATCTCACTCACATAAAACCTTACAAACCTACTGGGGACTAGGACATCCCTCCCGATGAAATCCACATCCCCATCAGGTTCCACACGCTGCCGTCTACTCAGAGGGGCTTCTTGATAGCCATCCTCTTCGTCCCGCCTCCTCCTTATGCCCCGGCGTCGGAAAGGAGTCATCATTGTGGCAGGAACATAGCCCCTATCATCCACAATGTTGTTGAGGCTGATTTCATAATAAGGCAGCAAATGATATCTTGTCAAGGGTAAGGTCCTGACAAGGGATGGGGTCCTGAGAGGGGATGGTCTCCTCACAGGGGATGGGCTCCTCACAGGGGGTGGGATCCTGACAGGGGATGGGCTCCTGACAGGGGATGGGCTCCTCACAGGGGGTGGGATCCTGACAGGGGATGGGGTCCTCACAGGGGATGGGCTCCTCACAGGGGGTGGGGTCCTCACAGGGGGTGGGGTCCTCACAGGGGATGGGCTCCCCACAGGGGGTGGGGTCATGGGAGGGGATGGGCTCCTCACAGGGGGTGGGGTCCTCACAGGGGGTGGGGTCCTGACAAGGGATGGATTTCTCACAGGGGATGGGGTCGTGAGATGGGATGGGCTCCTCACAGGGGGTGGGCTCCTGACAGGGGATGGGGTCCTGACAGGGGATGGGGTCCATATAGGAGAGAGGCCTCTCATCGGTGGGGATGGACTTCTATCAATGGACGGGTTCCTCGTCGAAACCTCATATTCACCACCATCTCCAGCTTCATTCTGCTGAGCAGGCCGGCTGTCATCGTCCTCGTAATCGCTGAGCTCTCTGTTGTAGTTGAGCTCATCTTGCGGAAACACAAACGTCTCCCTCCGACTCCCTGTGTCAAAGAAGATGAACAGACAATGCAACACATCTATTAACATCTCATAAAAGAAAGCAGAAACCCTCATTTTAATAGCACTGTGTATGTTTTATAAAGCAGCAAAGCCTCACTATCAAAACAAGAAGTATTTACACACGTTATATTACTGTAATCTTCCTGTAAAAGTGCATTAAAAACTCAGTATTTACATTTAAGCTGCATTTATAGGTGTTATACAGGGCTCTTCCAGTATCACGGCTTCACTGTTAGTCACACTGGGCATTTATTTCAATGCTTAAAAATATCGTGTCTCCTCTCAAAAATTCGCTCTTTATCATAAATTACACTACTCCTAACTATTTTATTCACGACAGCTAGAAACAAAGCCTTGCTGAACAGAACTGAAACAAACAGCTTGATATTTTTGCCTAAGCTGCACTCTACATTGCCACACTAGCTCCATTTATTTGTACCGATTGGTTTTGTTCAGCTAGCTGCCTTTCCTCACAGCCCCTTTCTCTCTCCGCTTTAACAACTCGACAAACACGGACAATGAAAAATCCTTAAAATAATATGTTACTTCATGTTATTATAAGCATTTTAACTCATTCTATTCACTCCATCAAATAAAAAAACTATGAACACTGAAAAACAATTACTTAGCTACATGCTAACTAGCCGTCTAGCTAATGTTTACTAACACTCCTCGACTTGACTTAGTAAACTTTAGCAAACGTTAAGTAAACATTGGGACTTTTATGAAAAGCTGATGTTAACATATCTGAAAACATGAACACTGTTTTCTTCTTCCCTGCTCGTTTCACTGGAGTCTGCCGCTTTGTCCGCTAGCTTTAGCATACTGATCGTGTCCGTAAAGCGATTAGCCAAATAAAGATTAGCCGAACAGAATTTCTCAAACCATCTAATCATATAAAACGATATTCCTGATTGCGGTTTTTTGTAATAAGGCGGTGTTTAAAAGACTTTATACTTAAGTGAAAAAGAGGAAACTCAGTAACTCACCGTTCCAGGGGTCGTACAGTCCGCTCCATCCGGGCTCGGGATCCACATCCTGGTGCTGAGGCTCGGCTCCTCCCCCGAAGTTCATCATCGCTGCGCTGTAGAGTCGGTGTAGGAGTCAAATCCAGTAGTGGAGTAAAGAGAAATCCGAAAGGTGTGTAGCAAAAATGCCAAAAGATGATCCAAATCTTGCGACCTTCAGAACCGCAACACTTTAGGATTTAAAAGTAAACACTCCACAGAAACTAGATCACGTGACGCTGCAGCGTGACAAGCGCATGCGCAGACCTCCGTGATTCCCCTCACTCATACTGACGAATAGATATATAAATAAAAAAGGTCTGTTTCTAAATGTCTGAGCTTTTTTTCTTGTTTTTATTTTTACACATGCACACATACTGTATGAGTTTTGAATAGTAAAGTATATATTATATATATATATATATATATATATATATATAAACTGATATATGCCATAACATTATGACCACTTGCCTAATATTGTGTTTGTCCCCCTTTTGCTGCCAAATCTGCCCTGCAGCCCTGCTCCATAGAGGTGTGGTCTCCATTAGATCCCTATATGTATGTAATTAATACATACATACATTATATATATATATATATATATATATATATGACAGATGAAGTGAATAATTATCTGAACTGATTATCTCATCATGGCACCTCTTTGTGGGTGGGATATATATTAGACAGTAAGTGAACATTTTGTCCTCAAAGTTGATGTGTTAGATGCAGAAAAATGGGCGAGTGTAGACATTTGGGCAACTTGACAAGGGCCAAATTGTGACAGCTAAACGACTGGATCAGAGAATCCCCAAAACCGCAGCTCTTGTGGGGGTGTTCCAGGTCTGCAGTGGTCAATATCTAAAGTGGTCCAAGGAAGGAACAGTGGGGAACCGACAGGGTCATGGGCAGCCAAGGCTCATTGATGCACATGAGGAACGAAGGCTGGCCCATCTGATCTGATCCCAAAGACGAGCTACTGTTGCTCACCTTGCTGAAGTTAATGCTGGTTCTGATAGAAAGGTGTCAGTGGATGACGGGTCAGGGCTGTTTCAGCAGGTGGTCACAATGAACCATAATTTGCTCCTTCCTAATTTTTTTTTCCACATTTGTCACACTTAAATGATTCAGCTCATCAAGCAAATTATTTTTTATACAAGGATAACCCAAGTAAATACAAAATGCAGTTTTTAAATTATATCATTTCTTAAGGGAAAAAAGCTGTCCAAACCTGCCTGGTTTGCCTATGTAAAAAAGTAATTTCCCCCACACTAATAACTGGCTATGCCACCTTCAGCAGCAACAACTGCAATCGAGCATAAATGATAACTGGCAAGGAGTCTTTCACATCACTGTAGAGAAAATTTGGTCAACTCTTCTTTGGAGAATTGTTTTAAAGAAAACCAATCAGACCCTACTGTATGTCTACATGCAGCCATAAGCCAAGGACACCACACTGCTCTCTGCATCACACACTCATGCAGAAACACTCTCATTACTCTGTACTTAAATACACAAACCTAAACAAAGCACAGGTGACACCTATTAGACATAATGACAGAGACTGGAAACCAACAAAAAGGCAGTGGGGGTCTCTAGTGGCCAGAAAAAGTCACAACCCTGACAGGAAACCAGTAGATATTTTTCCTGTATATTTCAGTCTAGTTGTGTTGATATTTAACATGATCAGAAAATGACAGATGATTTTCAAAGTCTTTTGCTGTTTCATTATAAAATGGACATAATAAAGCCTCCAAAAGTCATGATGGACAAATCAATGTGTATAAATTACACCAAAATATGGATTTTCATTAAAACGCTTAAGAGAAACATTATTACAGACTTTTGCATAACAGCTGGATAGACTTTTATTTGATAATTATGTGCAGTATTGACATTAAAATTTATACTTGATTTGGATTGGTCAGAAGGTGTTCAGCATGGCCCTGATAGCAGTTCAGGTTTCAAATCAAATCTCTCTTTTTTAAGAATGTCCTCTTTCTGATTATTGTTTCTCTAAAAACTCCAATCATTTAACCCTCCTGTTATCTTCGGGTCAATTTGACCCACTGTAAAAAGTACTCAAGTACTTTTTTTTTTTTAAATGCAAAATATATGTTAATGTGTTGGAAACAAACTTTATCTAAAGGTACTTCAAGAATTTGATCTAGATGGGATTTTTTGTGGAAGATTCGAAAAGTTGGGAAATTAGTTTTTAACAAAGTTTTGGAACTGAAAATATCTAAAAACATGAACGGAAAGGGGAATTTTTGTGTTAGAAAAGCTAGGAAAAATATTATCAATGTAGATATAATTAACAACTGTACAAATAATTGCCGGACAATGGAATTACTGTTAGGAAAACATGAGATGGCAATTTGGTTTTAAAAGTATTTCCCCGCAGATTCTGGCTGGTCATTTGTTCCAAATAAAAGATGAGATGTGTTGTTTTAAAGTCTTAAAGAAAGTTTTAGATATAAAAATTGGAACACACTAAAATAAATACAGAAATCTAGGCAAAATGTTCATCTTTACTGAGTTTAAACGATCAGCCAGAGAAATGGGGAGAGCTGACCAGCGAGCAAAATCATTCTGAGATTTTGTGAACTGTACCAGCTCTCCCAATTGTTCAGTATGAATGGCAATTGCTAAGGGTTCAATTACCAATGCAAAAAGCAAAGGTGAAAGTGGGCAGCCCTGTCTTGTGCCACGTTTCAAGGGGAAATAAGAGGAAGATACTCCATTTGTCCAAACTGAGGAGACTGGGAAGGAATATAAAATTTTAATCCAGGAAATGAATGTGTTGCCAAAACCAAATTTCTGTAGCACATAAAAAAATGTAATCCCATTCTACATGATCTACATGATCATGTTTGTGTCAGTTTCTTCCTCCTCCCTGCTCCCCAAAACATGCAATCAGGTGAACTGGCTACATGCAATCATGTTCACTTCAAGAGAGAGAAAAGAGAGGTTTAAAATCATTTCTATAATCTACTATTTAAAACAGTCCAGGCTGGTGGAGGTGGTGCAACGGTGTGGGAAATGTTTTTATGGCACATTGGGCCTGCTGGGCTGCTTAAATGCCACAGCCTCAGAAAGTTATTAGTGTATTAGTGCCGATCTTTAAGATTAAGGGTGACGTGCAGAGTTGCAGCAACTATAGGGGGATAAAGTTGATGAGCCATACAATGAAGCTATGGGAAAGAGTAGTGGAAGCTAGGTTAAGGAAGGTAGTGGAAATTTGTGAGCAGCAGTATGGCTTCATGCCCAGAAAGAGCACAACAGATGCAATTTTTGCTCTGAGAATGTTGATGGAGAAGTATAGGGATGGTCAGAGAGAGTTGCACTGTGTGTTTGTAGACTTGGAGAAAGCGTATGACAGGGTGCCAAGAGAAGAGCTGTGGTACTGTATGAGGAAGTCAGGAGTAGCAGAAAAGTATGTCAGAGTGGTGCAGGACATGTATGAGAGGAGCAGGACAGTGGTGAGGTGTGCTGTAGGGCAGACAGAGGATTTCAAAGTGGAGGTGGGACTGCATCAGGGATCGGCTCTGAGCCCCTTCCTGTTTGCTATGGTGATGGACCAGTTATCAGAGGAGGTCAGACGGGAGTCTCCTTGGACAATGATGTTTGCAGATGACATTGTGATCTCTAGTGAGAGCAGGGAGCAGGTGGAGGAAAACCTGGAGAGGTGGAGGTTTGCGCTGGAGAGAAGAGGAATGAAACTTGGTCGTAGTAAGACTGAGTACATGTGTGTGAATGAAAGGGAGGGAAGTGGAACAGTAAGATTACAGGGTGAAGAGGTGAAGAAGGTACAGGAGTTTAGGTACTTGGGGTCAACAGTCCAGAGTAATGGAGAGTGTGGGATAGAGGTAAAGAAGCGAGTGCAGGCAGGTTGGAATGGGTGGAGAAAGGTGTCGGGAGTTCTGTGTGATAGAAAAATTTCAGCAAGAATCAAGGGGAAGGTGTAGAGGACAGTGGTGAGACCGGCCATGCTGTACGGTTTAGAGACAGTATCACTGAGACAGAGACAGGAGTCAGAGCTGGAGGTAGCAGAGCTGAAGATGTTGAGGTTCTCTTTGGGAGTGACAAGGTTGGACAGGATTAGGAATGAGTACATCAGAGGGACAGCTCATGTTGGAGGTTTGGGGGACAAAGTTAGTGAGGACAGATTAAGATGGTTTGGACATGTTCAGAGGAGGGAGAGTGAGTATATTGGTAGGAGAATGTTGGACATGGAGCTGCCAGGCAGGAGGAAAAGAGGAAGGCCAAAGAGGAGGTATATGGATGTAATAAATGAGGATATGAAGCTAGTGGGTGCAAGTGTTGGAGATGCAGAAGATAGGGATAGGTGGAGAGAGATGATTGGCTGTGGCGACCCCTGAAGGGAAAAGCCTGTCATCATAATACACACAAATAATCTCATCTCATCTCATCTCATCTCATCTCATCTCATCTCATCTCATCTCATCTCATCTCATCTCATCTGTTGTGCATTAATCACTAAAGTTAAAAGTAAAAGGTAATGTAAGAATGGAGTATTTAAAACCTTTTATATTCTTATACACAAATGCCTGACAAGATTTCGTATCTTGCAGTGCCTTCTGCTGCCCTCTCCATACCACCTGAGTTCTTTCAGAGAGAACTTGCATCTACCAAGCAACAGGTGGAGGAGAAAAGACTGCAGAAACGTAAGAGGCCTGAAGCTCACCATCAGCTGAGAAGATCATCAGCGTCTCTCTTCCCTCTATTATGGACATGTATTCCACATGCTGCATCCGTAAAGCAAACAGCATTGTGGACGACCCCACACACCCCTCACACACACTCTTCACCCTTCTGCCATCCGGAAAGAGGTACTGAAGCATTCAGACCCACACAACCAGACTGTTGAACAACACACACACACACATATTTCTTGTTCACATGTACACGTCACTTTAATATTTGTATCTCTTTGCACTCACGGTCAAACACTATTCTTTTGCGTCAGCGTTATGTGTCTTGTTTGTCTGCACTGTCTTGTCTTGTCATCCTGTGCACTTATGTTGTATGTTTAGTTTCTAAAGAATGCACCTTGTAGTATAGTTGTATACTTGTAGTATAGGACCTCTGGTTCAGGAGGAACGTTGTTTCATTTCACCGTGTACTGCATCAGCTATATATGGTAATAAAGCTTCTTTGACTTTTGACCATGTCGGACGCCCGTGTAGGTTTTGTAAGATGGAACTAAAGCAGGGTCCGAACAGTCCACATATACACTACCAGTCAAAAGTTTGGACACTCCTTCTAATTCCATGGTCTTTCCTGATGTTTATTTCTTTCTACATTGTAAAACAATGCTGAAGGTGGCCGAAATCCACAATAATGTCCTTTGAACAGTTGCTATTGAGACATGTCTGCTACTGATGCTCTGTAAAGCCTTCATAACGGCTCTAATCTGAGGTGCTGTTAATTGGTGATTTCTGAGGCTGGTAACTCTAAATGAACTTCTCCTCTGCAGCAGAGGTAAGTTTTGGTCTTGCTTTACTGGGATGGTCTTCATGTGAGCCAGTTTCATCATGGTGCTTGACGGGTTTTGCAAATGCACTTGACAATACTGTTCTTGCAAGAACTATTCCAGAACACCTGACCTTCGTGTCTTAAAATAACAACTGACTGTTTTTTGTTGTCGTTACATATGGATTACTTAAGTCCATGTGTGTTATTTCATAGTTTTGAAATCTCCAGTATTGTTCTAGGATGTAGAAAATAAATCCCTAAACAAAAAACATTGAATTAAAAGGTGTGTCCAAACTTTTGACTGGTAGTGTACCCAGACTTTTCTATAGATTTTCAGATAGAATTTGTATTTATTTTTAGATATATTTTGTATATATTTTGTCTTTATTTTAATGTGTATTAAATTAATTAGTGTTTAAAGTTTGCAATAATATGTATATATGTGTGTGTGCAGTCTCTGGTGTGTGTTTTTTCACATTTTTTGTGTCTTTTGTTTCGATTGCTCTTTAGTGTTAAAAATGTCAAATAAATAAATTGATTGATAAACACTGATTTCTTTGTTGTTGTGTCTCTATTTACAGAATTCATTATATATTATTCATAAATGTGTGTTTACATAAACTCTTTCATGAACTGCATGCTGTCTTTGTGCTTATAGTTCACAAAGCCGTATGCAGCATTTTTTTGTAGCATTGCAGCAATTTTCACTCAGTTAAAAAATTTCATTCATTTGCACTGAGTGGGATTCGAACCCCGTTCCTGACAAACGTTTTAATAAATTTAAATTGGCTGTGACATGAATTTACCACCTGGGACAGCAGCAGAAAAGCTTCAATTTCCAGTTTTCCAAGCTTCCAGTTTTGTAATAATTCAAGAGTGTGTATGTTACACAGACAATCTCTAAATAATTTAAAAGCCCAATTTGTTGTTCAATATTGTTTTAGGCTTTATATTGCAAAAGTTAAATGGTAATGACTATTAGGCTCTGTGGCGTTATAGTTTGCTTGAGTTTTCACTGATTTTATTTAAATTCATTTTGGGATAGTTATTTCCTTTGCTATAAATCTTTATGAATAAAAATAAACAATAAACAACAATTCAAGAGTCTGTACATTGTTATAATATGCTATGTTACAAAGGTGTAGGTTACACAGGCAATCTATATTATTAAATAACTGCATATGGATTAAAAACAACACTCAGATTTATGCATGAATTTATACATTTCTATTTTCTACACTGCAGGGTTAGCTGATGTTTATTCAGATAAATAATACAAAGAATAAATAAACAGTAAGTTGATAAATAAAATAAAATAAAAAGTAAGTAGATAAACAAGAGAAAGAAAGAAAGAAAGAAAGAAAGAAAGAAAGAAAGAAAGAAAGAAAGAAAGAAAGAAAGAAAGAAAGAAAGAAAGAATGATTTTCCCTAATGAAGTTTAAAGCATTAACCAACTCTTTATTAAAACATTTAGTGTTATGGAAAAGAACCATAATGACAGATATTCACACATTTATAGTCTGTAGGAAATAAAAAGCTATAATGCATCACATGAAAGTAAAAGTAAAAAAACTGTAAGGACGGTTGAGAATGAACTCATTTCTGTATCCAATAAAGCGGTCATGTCACGGTACAAAAACGAAAGACTCGAACCCGAAGACTCGAAAGGTGAACTAATCTTTTCTGTTTACTGATCTTATGCGATGTTGCGCATGCGCGGTGAACACAAAATGAACAAATCAATCCCCGAGACGACTCGATGTTCTCGAGTCATGGGAAAGATTCGTTCAAAATGAACGACACATCGCTAGTCTTAAGCAAGTGAGAAGATGGGCGATTCCACACAGCTACATGTAATCCATATCAATGTATACGTTAGTTAGATGCCCTTATTGTCCAAGGAATCAGGTATAATATGTCTAAAATGGTTGTTAAATGACCCCAGTTGTTTTGTGTAGGTGTGGAGGACATGGTGCTTTCTAGAGGAGCAGAGTGCTGGGGTTGTGCTTACAGAGACTGAGTGGATGCTGTGACCACAGGCACAGTTTAGGACACACACTGACCCAAACTCCCCATCCTGAGACTTTGGAAGAGATCTGTATTTATTAGTTTTAAACTATGTGCAGCAAATTGTGGAAAAAATGTGTTTTAATTACGTTTATAGCATCATTTTGCAATGCATTTAACCCTAAATCCTTCTGCAGCTTTTATGGTGGCATGCAACTCCATAATGATGTTGATCTGTCTCTAACACACAGACATAAATAAAGAGTCTAGAAATCATTTCTAATTTAAAGAGTTGTTTTGAGCTTGACTCTGACAAGAAGCCATTGTTAATATGAATAAACAGCTCTCTCTCTCTCTCTCTCTCTCTCTCTGGCCTTAATATGAAACAGTAACACTCACCGCTTTAATAAAACTTTATTTTCTTTCTTTCTTTTTTTCAACATAGGACAGAACTAGCAGTAACAGCCCTTGACACAGAATTACAAAAACTTAAAAAAACTTATTATAAATGATAAAACTACTGCAATGGGCAGAAACAGAAGTGCAGAGTCAAATACTTTAAAAACATTATGCAAAAAAAACAAACCAACAACTGTATTTTATATATCAAACATGTAGATCTTGTATAAGCAAGAACACTGCTGTAATGGCAGCCCTGAACATTCAGACTAAAGCTTTTATCTTTCCTGGTTTCTGGAATGGCCATGTCCTGATTAGTGCATGTGTCCGTCTCTGATCCTGCAGCCCCTGACCCTGAATCTGACTGACCTGACCCTGTATCTGACTGACCTGACCCTGTATCTGAGCCTGAATCTGACTGACCAGACCCTGTATCTGACTGACCTCAGCCTGTATCTGATCCTGTATCTGACTGACGTGAGCGTGTATCTGACGCTGTATCTGACTGACCTGAGCGTGTATCTGACGCTGTATCTGACTGACCTGAGCCTGTATCTGACCCTGTATCTGACTGACCTGAGCCTGTATCTGACGCTGTATCTGACTGACCTGAGCCTGTATCTGATTGACCTGACCCTATATCTGACTGACCTGAACCTGTATCTGAGCCTGTATCTGATTGACCTGAGCCTGTATCTGATTGACCTGAGCCTATATCTGACTGATCTGAGCCTGTATCTGACTGACCTGAACCTGTATCTGAGCCTGTATCTGATTGACCTGAGCCTGTATCTGACCCTGTATCTGATTGACCTGAGCCTATATCTGACCCTGTATCTGACTGACCTGAGCCTGTATCTGACCCTGTATCTGACTGACCTGAACCTGTATCTGAGCCTGTATCTGATTGACCTGAGCCTGTATCTGATTGACCTGAGCCTATATCTGACTGATCTGAGCCTGTATCTGACTGACCTGAGCCTGTATCTGAGCCTGTATCTGATTGACCTGAGCCTATATCTGACCCTGTATCTGACTGACCTGAGCCTGTATCTGACCCTGTATCTGACTGACCTGAGCCTGTATCTGACCCTGTATCTGACTGACCTGAACCTGTATCTGACCCTGTATCTGACTGATCTGAGCCTGTATCTGACCCTGTATCCGACTGACCTGAGCCTGTATCTGACCCTGTATCTGACTGACCTGAACCTGTATCTGACTGATCTGAGCCTGTATCTGACCCTGTATCTGACTGACCTGAGCCTGTATCTGACCCTGTATCTGACTGACCTGAACCTGTATCTGACACTGTATCTGTCTGATCTGAGCCTGTATCTGACTGACCTGAGCCTGTATCTGACCCTGTATCTGACTGACCTGAGCCTGTATCTGACCCTGTATCTGACTGACCTGAGCCTGTATCTGACCCTGTATCTGGCTGACCTGAACCTGTGGACATGGTGATACAGGACTCTGATTAAGAGTCTGGGTTAATACAGAGATCAGAGTAAACACAAAGTGAATGACATTACTTTAAAGCTCTACATTTCATCATGATGAAACTGAACACATGAGCTTAGTGCTGTTAGCGCACTACTCTACTGTTTGAGCAACAATAATGTTATGCTATGATGCTAATGATTGTACAATGATACACTTGTCCAGTTCATTAAAATACTCTTTAGCATAATAACAGGAAGTTTGACACGATACTACAATAGACACACATTTAAGAAACGGATTAATTAAATCTTCTCACTTGATTAAGACAGGTTCAAACACTAACCGGCAGAGTAGCGCGTCAGTGACGTCCCTTTACTGATAGGCTGTGATAGGGCAGTAGGTTGAGCAGTGGACCAATGGGGACTTTTATCCCGCCCCCTAATCTGCATAAAATTCTACGCGTGATTTTTGGAATAACAAACACTAGCATGCTGGAAAGAACAAACTAGCATCCTTGTGATTCACGTGTTTTATTTATTTTTACGAGTACGATATTTATGGTGCGGATTTGACGCTATATAAAACATTCAGGGCTGGATTAAACTCTTTCCGGTCTCGAGAGCTATTGATAAGGATTAGCCCTAGCCACGCCCCTGGTTACCATGGAAAATATTCTGACATTACAGAATCAGAACAGTGACGTGGGACTGCTGAAGGGTTGATCATTTCTACTTTGGAGACGGTTCACACTTTCAGACTGAGGTAAGAGAGATTTTTTGTGTCTTCAAACTGACAAGTGTTTAAAATTCCAATTTAATGATCTAAATGAAAACATTATCCATTTAGTCAAAGTAGCTCTTAAAGGAAAACAGGTTGGAGAGTCCTGTTCTATAAAGTTCTGCTGTTGTTGTGTAGATTTGTAGCAGTTCAGTGAAGATGATGGCAACAAAGGTGATGAGAAAACACGTTAAGGTTTTTGTTCTAGTTCTCCTTTTTTATTATCGTCCTTTTAACACGTAGTTTCTCCCTAATACTAATTTAGCTAACATTAGCTAGTTCAGGCTAGCTACACACGAGCTAGTAGCAGAGACTGCGCCTTGTGCACTAGAAATGTACAGATTTCTGCTTCCTAAAGATACTGTGACAGACACTAATGTTAGTGGATCGATCCCTGATTCTCGTCCGGCACCAAGACCGTGCTTCTGCTCCCCATGTAGGGTTTTAGTCCTGCATATGCCATGAGAAAGACGGTGTATTTCTGACAGAGGGGTTACTGACCGGACAGCGGCACGAGCACGAGACCGTGAGCTGCAAAAGTACGTGCCGTGTCCGGTGTGCACATGCATGACATTTAGCAAGAGTTTGTCCAAAAAAGCTGGAGATTAATGATCTGATCAAATCTATTAGTTCAGAAAGCTCCTGTATTGATTGGGTGTACTTCTGTCATGTTGTTGTAGTTTGTACATTTAGACTTCACAACCTTTAGTTCTGATCAGTTTTAATAGCAGCGATTATTAGTTAATAATTACTTAATTGATTATTAGTCTCTAGTTAGGGGTTTATTCACTGCTATTCAGGTGTTATTTACCAGCTGTGACTGAGGTCATGTGACTGACGGCGTGTGACTGACGTCATGTGACTGAGGGCGTGTTAGGACATGTGACTGAGGGCGTGTGACTGACGTCATGTGACTGAGGGCGTGTGACTGACGTCATGTGACTGAGGGCGTGTGACTGACGTCATGTGACTGAGGGCGTGTTAGGACATGTGACTGAGGGCGTGTTAGGGCATGTTTCTACTTTGGAGAGGACCACAGAGATCTGGGTTTGGTCCCTGCTTCCAGCGAAGTCTCCCGATTATTACACACACAATGTTAGTTAAATGAATGTGATTTCTATTTCTATGCTCTGTTGCAATCATATGCACAGGCTGTGAACACACTGTGCATTGTACACTGTCTGTGAATATGACATGACATTCATCCTGTGAATCACATTTATACCTGTGCACTGTTATACATGATCACACTGTAACACACACTGCACTGTTATACATGATCACACTGTAACACACACTGCACTGTTATACATGATCACACTAACACACACTGCACTGTTATACATGATCACACTGTAACACACACTGCACTGTTATACATGATCACACTAACACACACTGCACTGTTATACATGATCACACTGTAACACACACTGCACTGTTATACATGATCACACTGTAACACACACTGCACTGTTATACATGATCACACTGTAACACACACTGCACTGTTATACATGATCACACTGTAACACACACTGCACTGTTATACATGATCACACTGTAACACACACTGCACTGTTATACATGATCACACTGTAACACACACTGCACTGTTATACATGATCACACTAACACACACTGCACTGTTATACATGATCACACTGTAACACACACTGCACTGTTATACATGATCACACTGTAACACACACTGCACTGTTATACATGATCACACTGTAACACACTGCACTGTTATACATGATCACACTGTAACACACACTGCACTGTTATACATGATCACACTGTAACACACTGCACTGTTATACATGATCACACTGTAACACACTGCACTGTTATACATGATCACACTGTAACACACACTGCACTGTTATACATGATCACACTGTGACACACACTGCACTGTTATACATGATCACACTGTAACACACACTGCACTGTTATACATGATCACACTGTAACACACTGCACTGTTATACATGATCACACTGTAACACACACTGCACTGTTATACATGATCACACTGTAACACACACTGCACTGTTATACATGATCACACTGTAACACACACTGCACTGTTATACATGATCACACTGTAACACACACTGCACTGTTATACATGATCACACTGTAACACACACTGCACTGTTATACATGATCACACTGTAACACACACTGCACTGTTATACATGATCACACTGTAACACACACTGCACTGTTATACATGATCACACTGTAACACACACTGCACTGTTATACATGATCACACTGTGACGCACACTGCACTGTTATACATGATCACACTGTGACACACACTGCACTGTTATACATGATCACACTGTAACACACACTGCACTGTTATACATGATCACACTGTGACGCACACTGCACTGTTATACATGATCACACTGTGACGCACACTGCACTGTTATACATGATCACACTGTGACACACACTGCACTGTTATACATGATCACACTCGCCGCTTTAATAAAACTTTATTTTATTTCTTTCTTTTTTTCAACATAGGACAGAACTAGCAGTAACAGCCCTTGACACAGAATTACAAAAACTTAAAAAAAACTTATTATAAATGATAAAACTACTGCAATGGGCAGAAACAGAAGTGCAGAGTCAAATACTTTAAAAACATTATGCAAAAAAAACAAACCAACAACTGTATTTTATATATCAAACATGTAGATCTTGTATAAGCAAGAACACTGCTGTAATGGCAGCCCTGAACATTCAGACTAAAGCTTTTATCTTTCCTGGTTTCTGTAATGGCCATGTCCTGATTAGTGCATGTGTCCGTCTCTGATCCTGCAGCCCCTGACCCTGTATCTGACTGACCTGACCCTGTATCAGAGCCTGTATCTGACTGACCAGACCCTGTATCTGACTGACCTGAGCGTGTATCTGACGCTGTATCTGACTGACCTGAGCGTGTATCTGACGCTGTATCTGACTGACCTGAGCCTGTATCTGACGCTGTATCTGACTGACCTGAGCGTGTATCTGACGCTGTATCTGACTGACCTGAGCCTGTATCTGACGCTGTATCTGACTGACCTGAGCCTGTATCTGACCCTATATCTGACTGACCTGAGCCTGTATCTGATTGACCTGACCCTATATCTGACTGATCTGAGTCTGTATCTGACTGACCTGAGCCTGTATCTGAGCCTGTATCTGATTGACCTGAGCCTGTATCTGACCCTGTATCTGATTGACCTGAGCCTATATCTGACCCTGTATCTGACTGATCTGAGCCTGTATCTGACCCTGTATCTGACTGACCTGAGCCTGTATCTGACCCTGTATCTGACTGACCTGAACCTGTATCTGACCTTGTATCTGTCTGATCTGAGCCTGTATCTGACCCTGTATCTGACTGACCTGAGCCTGTATCTGACCCTGTATCTGACTGACCTGAGGCTGTATCTGACCCTGTATCTGACTGACCTGAGCCTGTATCTGACCCTGTATCTGGCTGACCTGAACCTGTGGACATGGTGATACAGGACTCTGATTAAGAGTCTGGGTTAATACAGAGATCAGAGTAAACACAAAGTGAATGACATTACTTTAAAGCTCTACATTTCATCATGATGAAACTGAACACATGAGCTTAGTGCTGTTAGCGCACTACTCTACTGTTTGAGCAACAATAATGTTATGCTATGATGCTAATGATTGTACAATGATACACTTGTCCAGTTCATTAAAATACTCTTTAGCATAATAACAGGAAGTTTGACACGATACTACAATAGACACACATTTAAGAAACGGATTAATTAAATCTTCTCACTTGATTAAGACAGGTTCAAACACTAACCGGCAGAGTAGCGCGTCAGTGACGTCCCTTTACTGATAGGCTGTGATAGGGCAGTAGGTTGAGCAGTGGACCAATGGGGACTTTTATCCCGCCCCCTAATCTGCATAAAACTCTACGCGTGATTTTTGGAATAACAAACACTAGCATGCTGGAAAGAACAAACTAGCATCCTTGTGATTCACGCGTTTTATTTATTTTTACGAGTACGATATTTATGGCGTGGATTTGACGCTATATAAAACATTCAGGGCTGGATTAAACTCTTTCCGGTCTCGAGCCCTATTGATAAGGATTAGCCCTAGCCACGCCCCTGGTTACCATGGAAATGTTCTGAAGTTACAGAATCAGAACAGTGACGTGGGACTGCTGAAGGGTTGATCATTTCTACTTTGGAGACGGTTCACACTTTCAGACTGAGGTAAGAGAGATTTTTTGTGTCTTCAAACTGACAAGTGTTTAAAACTCTAATTTAATGATCTAAACGAAAACATTATCCATTTAGTCAAAGTAGCTCTTAAAGGAAAACAGGTTGGAGAGTCCTGTTCTATAAAGTTCTGCTGTTGTTGTGTAGATTTGTAGCAGTTCAGTGAAGATGATGGCAACAAAGGTGATGAGAAAACACGTTAAGGTTTTTGTTCTAGTTCTCCTTTTTTATTATCGTCCTTTTAACACGTAGTTTCTCCCTAATACTAATTTAGCTAACATTAGCTAGTTCAGGCTAGCTACACACGAGCTAGTAGCAGAGACTGCGCCTTGTGCACTAGAAATGTACAGATTTCTGCTTCCTAAAGATACTGTGACAGACACTAATGTTAGTGGATCGATCCCTGATTCTCGTCCGGCACCAAGACCGTGCTTCTGCTCCCCATGTAGGGTTTTAGTCCTGCATATGCCATGAGAAAGACGGTGTATTTCTGACAGAGGGGTTACTGACCGGACAGTGGCACGAGCACGAGACCGTGAGCTGCAAAAGCACGTGCCGTGTCCGGTGTGCACATGCATGACATTTAGCAAGAGTTTGTCCAAAAAAGCTGGAGATTAATGATCTGATCAAATTTATTAGTTCAGAAAGCTCCTGTATTGATTGGGTGTACTTCTGTCATGTTGTTGTAGGTTGTACATTTAGACTTCACAACCTTTAGTTCTGATCAGTTTTAATAGCAGCGATTATTAGTTAATAATTAGTTAATTGATTATTAGTGTCTAGTTAGGGGTTTATTCACTGCTATTCAGGTGTTATTTACCAGCTGTGACTGAGGTCATGTGACTGACTGCGTGTGACTGACGTCATGTGACTGAGGGCGTGTTAGGGCATGTGACTGAGGGCGTGTTAGGGCATGTGACTGAGGGCGTGTGACTGACGTCATGTGACTGAGGGCGTGTTAGGACATGTGACTGAGGGCGTGTTAGGACATGTGACTGAGGGCGTGTTAGGACATGTGACTGAGGGCGTGTTAGGACATGTGACTGAGGGCGTGTTAGGACATGTGACTGAGGGCGTGTGACTGACGTCATGTGACTGAGGGCGTGTTAGGACATGTGACTGAGGGCGTGTTAGGACATGTTTCTACTTTGGAGACGGTTCACACTTTCAGACTGAGTTAAGAGAGATTTTTTTTGTGTCTTCAAACTGACAAGTGTTTAAAACTCTAATTTAATGATCTAAATGAAAACATTATCCATTTAGTCAAAGTAGGTCTTAAAGGAAAACAGGTTGGAGAGTCCTGTTCTATAAAATTCTGCTGTTGTGCAGATTTGTAGAAGTTCAGTGAAGATTATTGCAACGAAGGTGATGAGAAAACACGTTGAGTTTTTTGTGCCTCATACTGTAGAAGAAGAAGATGAACGTTATTCATGCAGTGAAGCTAAAACACACTGAACATCCTGAGCTCCACAACCTCACTGTCCTTTTAGCTCCTTCCAGCCATGATCACAACATATCTTCCTCTTCTTCTCGCTCACTTTGACTCCAGGGGATGTCTTGTGTCTTGTTAGCTCTCTGAGAAGGTGCTGCGAAGGCAGAAAGCAGAAGAACCCAAGTGGTTGATGAAACTTCGCCAGCTGCTGCCAGACAATACAGAACATTGTAGCCCTTCTGATGAACAGAAAGAGTCCAGCTTTAAATCTGAGCAACATCTGGAGTTCGACCCTTCAGTTCACAGTACGTTACAATCCTCACAGACTATTGTTAACATTTCTAAATCACTTAGCAAGGTATCTACACTGCCGAGTAGCTAGTGAAGGATTCGTATCATTTTCTATTCAGACTCTTATATTTACTCCAGATGTTCATATTCAGAGCAACATTGAGACAGGATGGATTACTAACTGAATTACTGTATGTGTGTGTGTCGGTCTACACTGGAGTCCGTAAGGCAGATAAACGAATGAATGATGATTCACCAGTGGCCAGTGGTTCTGTTCTGGGGAACCTGATGGTCAGCCCTCCAGATGATGATTCATCAATGTCCAGTGGCCTGTGGTTCTGTCCTGGGGAACCTGATGGTCTGTCCTCCAGATGTTGAATCACCATTGGCCTGTGGTTCTGTCCTGGTGAGCGTGATGGTCTGCTCTCCAGATGTAGATGGATGAAGTTCATCACTCAGGCAAAACCAAAGCCCATTACTCTCCTCATCACCTGTACAGACTGTTCATTTAGATTTTATCTGAGGAGATTTTGTGATATTAGAGTTTCAGTATAGTTTGTAAACTCTCCTCATCACCTTTACATTTAGATTTTATTTGATAAGATTTTGTTATCAGTGCTATAGTTATTAATGCAGTCATAAATGTTAAGGTTTTTTTTTTTTTTTACTATAAAACATCACTGGCAAGTACACAGACTAAACATTATGTATTATGAAAAGTGATGTCTATAATATTTACATTATTATTATTACACCCGACATCACGTGTACATCACCTGACATTGGATATTGAGTTCTTTGAACTGAGAACTGAAGTTCAGATCAAAATTGTTGAGAATAATCAAAACAATTCTAATATGTAAGTTTATTCCTACCGTTCCTATCCTATCACGCCTCAGCTAGCGTACTTCACATCACTTATTCTGCCTCACCTTACTTGCATCACCCGGCCTGCATCACCCAGCCTGCCCCACTCAGCCCAGCTCACACAGCTTGCCCCATATGGCTAACCCCCCCCCGACCTGCCCTGCTCTGCCTGTCCACGTAGTCTGCCCTGGCCCTGCCTGGCCCGTCCGGCCCGCCCCGCCTGCCTACCTAGCCCGGCGGCCTCTGCTCACCGCTCACCAGACCTGTGCATGCTAGTTATCCCTGCTAGGGAGATATTTGTACAGGTGGGGTGTAGATAGGTAGAGATTTGTGTAGGTTGGGTGTAGATGGGTAGAGATTTGTGTAGGTTGGGTGTAGATGGGTAGAGATTTGTGTAGGTTGGGTGTAGATGGGTAGAGATTTGTGTAGGTTGGGTGTAGATGGGTAGAGATTTGTGTAGGTTGGGTGTAGATGGGTAGAGATTTGTGTAGGTTGGGTGTAGATGGGTAGAGATTTGTGTAGGTGGGGTGTAGATGGGTAGAGATTTGTGTAGGTGGGGTGTAGATGGGTAGAGATTTGTGTAGGTGGGGTGTAGATGGGTAGAGATTTGTGTAGGTGGGGTGTAGATGGGTAGAGATTTGTGTGGGTGGGGTGTAGATGGGTAGAGATTTGTGTGGGTGGGGTGTAGATGGGTAGAGATTTGTGTAGGTGGGGTGTAGATGGGTAGAGATTTGTGTAGGTGGGGTGTAGATGGGTAGAGATTTGTGTAGGTGGGGTGTAGATGGATAGAGATTTGTGTAGGTGGGGTGTAGATGGGTAGAGATTTGTGTAGGTGGGGTGTAGATAGGTAGATATTTGTGAAGGTGGGGTGTAGATAGGTAGATATTTGTGTAGTTTGGGTGTAGGTAGATAGATATTCATGTATATGTGGTGTGTAGATAGGTAGATATTTGTGTAGTTGGGGTGTAGATAGGTAGATATTTCTGTAGGTGGGGTGTGTAGGTGGGTGCGTGCATACACAACTGTGTAGGCATGATTAGGTGGGGTGTAGATAGGTAGATATTTGTGTAGGTGGGGTGTAGATAGGTAGATATTTGTGTAAGTGGGGTGTAGATAGGTAGATATTTGTGTAAGTGGGGTGTAGATAGGTAGATATTTGTGTAGGTGGGGTGTGTAGGTGGGTGCGTGCATACACAACTGTGTAGGCATGATTAGGTGGGGTGTAGATTGGTAGATATTTGTGTAGGTGGGGTATTTGTGTGTAGATGAGCAGGTGTGTAGGTTAGTATGTGTGTGTAAGTGGTCTGTTAGTGAGCAGGTAGGTGGACAGTTGTGCAGGTCAGTATGTGTGTGTAAGTGGTCTGTTAGTGAGCAGGTAGGTGGACAGTTGTGCAGGTCAGTATGTGTGTGTAGGTGGTCTGTCAGTGAGCAGGTAGGTGGACAGTTGTTCAGGTTAGTAGGTGTGTGTAGGTGGTCTGTCAGTGAGCAGGTAGGTGGACAGTTGTTCAGGTTAGTAGGTGTGTGTAGGTGGTCTGTCAGTGAGCAGGTAGGTGGACAGTTGTTCAGGTTAGTATGTGTGTGTAGGTGGTCTGTCAGTGAGCAGGTAGGTGGACAGTTGTTCAGGTTAGTAGGTGTGTGTAGGTGGTCTGTCAGTGAGTAGGTAGGTGGACAGTCGTGTAGGTCAGTAGGTGTGTGTAGGTGGTCTGTCAGTGAGCAGGTAGGTGGACAGTTGTTCAGGTTAGTAGGTGTGTGTAGGTGGTCTGTCAGTGAGCAGGTAGGTGGACACTTGTGCAGGTCAGTATGTGTGTGTAGGTGGTCTGTCAGTGAGCAGGTAGGTGGACAGTTGTGTAGGTCAGTATGTGTGTGTAGGTGGTCTGTCAGTGAGCAGGTAGGTGGACAGCCGTGCAGGTCAGTATGTGTGTGTAGGTGGTCTGTCAGTGAGCAGGTAGGTGGACAGTTGTGCAGGTCAGTATGTGTGTGTAGGTGGTCTGTCAGTGAGCAGGTTGGTGGACAGTTGTTCAGGTCAGTAGGTGTGTGTAGGTGGTCTGTCAGTGAGCAGGTTGGTGGACAGTTGTTCAGGTCAGTAGGTTGAGTTTCAGGTGTTTAGGTGTGAAGTAGAGCTGCACGATTCTGGACCAAATGAGAAATACATCGTAATTTTAAAAATATTTTTATGAATAAATAAAACGTTTTTTTAGAATATAAATCACGCTTTTCTATTTCTTTGAACTTTTAGTGGTTTAGAAACCCTGCACCTTAAATTACCAAACGTAAACAAAACAGAAAAAATGCTCTTGGCTTTAATTAAATTTAAACAAATATAAACAAATGACTACCAGGTTTTTCATGAGAAATAAATAAAAATCTCAATTTTGTCATAAAGATATTCATATAAAATAGAAGAAGCCCTCAAAATGTAATATGAAGAGGCGCTTCTTATTTCACTTTTGTAGTAATGAATAGAATTTATTAAAAAAACACAAATAATTAATATTAATGAATTTATTTTAATTATTTAAATAGAATTTATTACTTATAAAAAGTAAAATCATCTTAATAATCTGTAATAAGAATAATAAAATAATAATCTTATTTTTATCTTATTAGTTTTAATCATTTTATGTTTATTGTATTATTTTATCTTATTTTTAAGCCTTTTAGTAAATTAAATTAGACATTATTTTAATCAAAATAGATTTTAAATCATAATTTTTACTCACATGTGAAAGACAGTGTGAAGGTGTTTGTAATAGCATCGGTTTAGTGTCATTCAGTTAGTCATTTATTGACGCTCCCCTGCGCTGAATAACGTCGCTTTTATTAACGTTAGTGTGGTCTGTAATGTTTCAGGTGATTAAACAGGTTGGTGGTGTTACCCTTTAGTGTAGAAACCGTGACTAAACATTGCTTGTAATGCAGCGTAATCTAGTTTAAAACCGAAAAAATAGACGATACTTGGGAACGCTCCTCTCTCCTCGTTACACTTCTCTCATTTCCATGAAAATAGATTTAGCTGAACTGTAGTAAAGTAGGATTAAGATGGTGTGGAATCGTGATGGCCGTTTGTTAAGGAGTAATCGTGCAGCTCTAGTTCCTAGTTAGGTGTGTGTTCAGGTCGGTGGATTCAGCGGGGTGAGAGGGTGCAGTAGACTGGGCGGGACTGGGTAGGCCGGGAGGGGGTGGTCATGTTTAGGTAGGTGGAGGGGCAGGGAACGTAGTGTGCGTGACAGGCGGGGCCCACCGGAGGGCGGGCACGCTTGATCGGTCTGGAGAGGGTGGGCGGTGGTGTCGTACAGTGGCCAGGAGGCGGGCGATGGAGTGGGCTGTGTTTCGGAGCGGGTGGGGTAGGGCAGGGCTGCGTGTTACAGGCTGACGGGGTGGGCGGGAGGGGAAGCCTATTGGGGTAGCTGCGTGGGCTGGGCTGACTGGGGCCGGTGGGTGTATGAGGCCTGGTGGTGCAGGTGGGTGTGGCAGAATGTGGTGGTCAGTATGCAGTTAGGTGGGTAAGAAGGAAGGTAGGTAGTTTTGATGAACCTCCTTTCAACCACGAAAGGCACCAAATTGTTTAAAAAGAAACAGATTCTTTTGCACAGTCCATTCTGTGACGAGTGGTCAATCCCACCATGGGTCAGACACCCAGGTCTAAAGTGGGACAACCTTTAACCTTTAAGGGACTTGCCAGTTTTGTTTTTTCATTCATTTTTATTATTATTACTACAACAGTGGAACCTCGGCATACAAATTTAATTCAGAAATAATGTAAATGTAGATAATCCGTTCCAGCCTCCCAAAAATCTACAACTTAGCCGGCGTTCGGTTCGTTCGTATGTTGAAAATGCTTCATATGCCGATGCTAATTTCTTCCAAAATTTCAATTCTTAAGGAGAAAATTTGAAGACGGGATTTTTATATCGAGGTTCCACTGTATTATTATTATTATTATTATTTTATAATCATTTGTTTTTTAAACATAATATCTGCTGTATGGCCATCCATAAGGACTATGGAGCCTTGCTCCTGTTCTTTTTGTGTTTTTTTTTATTCTAAGATGTAAATGTTATATTAAATCACGGTCACGTATACCTTGGCTAGGTATTGTTCTAAGTGTCCCAAATGTCCCAAATGGTCGGGCGATACTAAATGGTAATCACGGTCACGTATACCCTTTGTTCAGGGACGGTTCTTGATGTCTTGCTGCCGCTCCCAGACTAATAATTGATTGGATTAAGTGTTCTAAATGTTTGGTTCTTAAAAAGAAACATTATGATAAGTTTGCCTAGTGGAATGGAGCCATAACCAGTGTGCATGAGGTGAAGTTTCGATGACGGGTAAGATTCTCTGAGGGCCGAAGGAGGATAACCCACTGCAGGGCTTCACCGCCACTGGGCACCTGCCCGAAATGGGAGGTGTAATCTGTGTAAAGGAAGTGTTGTGATGCTTCAGGGCCAAAAGCATCAAAGGGGGGACTGTAAGAAACTACAGACTGCCTCAACCCAGATTCCACTCCACAGTACACATCTGAAAGAGCTCATTCCCAAAAAGGCTTACATATCATATAGAAATATCTTTGATTCAAATCAGTTTATCTATTTGGTATCTTTACATTATCTTAAAGCAGCGTTACCAAACATTTAGAACACTTAATCCAATCAATTATTAGTCTGGGAGCGGCAGCAAGATATCAAGAACAGTCCCTGAACAAAGGGTATACGTGACTGTGATTACCATTTAGTATCACCCGACCATTTGGGACATTTGGGACACTTAGAACAATACCTAGCCAAGGTATACGTGACCTTGATGACCATATAAGGACATCCGGCTAGACGACAGTATCATCCAGCCATTTGGGGAATACTCAGTTCTTACACTAATTTACATTTAAAGTGAAACTCATTTAAATTACACACGGGAAACACTGTATAAAAGGTTATAGCAGGATTTGTCCTGCGTTCTTTTTGACTCCGATGAACCCAAAGTACCTTATGTATTTTGTCACTGCGACGCTGCAATAAAATTCTACGTTAAGATCTTCAATGCCCTCATCATTTTATTTTTCTTACACCACTTAGGGGTGTACTCACATTTGTTGCCAGCAGTTTAGACATTAATGGCTGTGTGTTGAGTTATTTTGAGGGGACAGCAAATTTACACTGTTATACAGGCTGTACACTCACTACTTTACACTGTAGCAGAGTGGCATTACTTCAGTGTTGTCACATGAAAAGATATAATAAAATATTTACAACAATGTGAGGGGTGTACTGTGAGATACTGTATGTATGTATATATACACTATATTGCCAAAAGTATTCGCTCACCCATCCAAATAATCAGAATCAGGTGTTCCAGTCACTTCCATGGCCACAGGTGTATAAAGTCAAGCACCTAGGCATGCAGACTGTTTTTATAACCATTTGTGAAAGAATGGGTCGCTCTCAGGAGCTCAGTGAATTCCAGCGTGGAACTGTGATAGGATGCCACCTGTGCAACAAATCCAGTCGTGAAATTTCCTCGCTCCTAAATATTCCACAGTCAACTGTCAGCTGTATTATAAAAACGTGGAAGTGTTTGGGAACGACAGCAACTCAGCCACGAAGTGGTAGGCCACGTAAACTGACGGAGCGGGGTCAGCAGATGCTGAGGCACATAGTGCAAAGAGGTTGCCAACTTTCTGCAGAGTCAATCGCTACAGACCTCCAAACTTCATGTGGCCTTCAGATTAGCTCAAGAACAGTGCACAGAGAGCTTCATGGAATGGGTTTCCATGGCCGAGCAGCTGCATCCAAGCCATGCATCACCTAGTGCAATGCAAAGCGTCGGATGCGGTGGTGTAAAGCATGCCGCCACTGGACTCTAGAGCAGTGGAGACACGTTCTCTGGAGTGACGAATCGCGCTTCTCCATCTGGCAATCTGATGGACGAGTCTGGGTTTGGCGGTTGCCAGGAGAACGGTACTTGTCTGACTGCATTATGCCAAGTGTAAAGTTTGGTGGAGGGGGGATTATGGTGTGGGGTTGTTTTTCAGGAGCTGGGCTTGGCCCCTTAGTTCCAGTGAAAGGAACTCTGAATGCTTCAGCATACCAAGACATTTTGGACAATTCCATGCTCCCAACTTTGTGGGAACAGTTTGGAGCTGGCCCCTTCCTCTTCCAACATGACTGTGCACCAGTGCACAAAGCAAGGTCCATAAAGACATGGATGACAGAGTCTGGTGTGGATGAACTTGACTGGCCTGCACAGAGTCCTGACCTCAACCCGATAGAACACCTTTGGGATGAATTAGAGCAGAGACTGAGAGCCAGGCCTTCTTGTCCAACATCAGTGTGTGACCTCACAAATGCGCTTCTGGAAGAATGGTCAAAAATTCCCATGAACACACTCCTAAACCTTGTGGACAGCCTTCCCAGAAGAGCTGAAGCTGTTATAGCTGCAAAGGGTGGACCGACGTCATATTGAACCCTATGGATTAGGAATGGGATGTCACTTAAGTTCATATGCGAGTCAAGGCAGGTGAGCAAATACTTTTGGCAATATAGTGTATCTACTGGTTTCCTGTCAGGGTTGTGGACTGTTTTCTGGCCACTAGAGACCCCCACTGCCTTTTTGTTGGTTTCCAGTCTGTCATTATGTCTAATAGGTGTCACTTGTGCTTTGTTTAGGTTTGTGTATTTAAGTCACGTGCTTGATTTACAAGTAAGGGATGAATAATTATTTCAAATAATGGCTCTATAATTTATCGCTTGTTATAATACTACTTCAAAACAGATCAAATAAATAAATAAATAATACAATGCAGATATTATATTTCTCTGATCCACCAGTGTGTCTCCACATCCTTATTTGACAAGAAAAAAGGCCATTATATATTTACACCACACTGTCTGGGAGCCAAAGTCAAAACATTGCATGCAAAGGACTGGCTTACATGGAAATCTGGTGACCAGTTAGAAGGGAAGATGCTTCCCTTCTTCATAATCTTCATGAATGTGTCCTTTGAGTGGTACAAATCATGGACTGGCTGCGTTCATATTCTATTCAGTTCAATTCAATTAAATTTTTTTTTGTATAGCACTTTTAACAATGAACATTGTCTCAAAGCAGATTTACAGAACATAAGAAACAAAAAACATAGTGTAAAAAGTCCTAGATGTTAGACAAAATCATCCCTAGTGAGTAAGCCTGTGGAGACATGTGGCAAGGAAAAACTCCCTTAGATGGTATGAGGAAGAAACCTTGGGAGGAACCAGACTCTAAAGGGAACCCATCTTCATTTGGGTGACACCGGAGAGTGTGATTATAAATTATTCTAATCACCGAAGAGTGTGATATGAACAATGTCCTTTCTGCAGTTATGTACAGTCTACAGTGTGATGTAGAATGTTAGTGTGTGTATTAATTAGGAGGTTGTTGTCGTCCTCAAAGTCCACATAGGGCTGGCAGCGTTGCTTTGATATACCCAAATCCTCACGAAGCAGAATCCAGCTGAGGTTGGTCCATCTCTGGATGCCTCAGGATCCTCGCAGGGTTGGCCTCTGTCTACTGGAGCTGGCACAATCTCCAGATGCCTCGGGATGGGTAAAAAAAGGAACATGTGGAAAGGAATTAGCATTCGTAATATTAGCAGGACTAGATGATAATGTGCATTTGATCAGATGTACTGGAGTACAAGGTTATTGGGTGTGTTATGTGTATGCCAGGCTAAAGAGATATGTCTTTAATCTACTTTTAAATTGGGAGAATGTGTCTGAGCCCCAAACACTGTCAGGAAGACTACTCCAAAATTTGGGAGCTGAATACGAAAACGCTCTACCTTCTTTTGTAGATTTTAATATTCTGGGAACTACCAGAAGTCCAGAGTTTTGTGATCTTGAAGAGCGTGGTGGATTGTAGCATGTCAGAAGACTGGTTAGATACGTGGGAGCTAAACCATTTAGAGCCTTGTATGTAAGTAGTGCTAGTTTGTAATCAATTCTAGACTTAACAGGTAGCCAGTGCAGGGATAATAATATTGGGGTTTTATGATCATATTTTCTTGATCTGGTAAGAACTCTGGCAGCTGCATTCTTCAAACTTGTTTATTGAAGATGCAGGACAACCACCTAGTAATGCATTACAATAGTCCAGTCTGGAGGTCATGAATGCATGAACTAGCTTTTCTGCATCAGATACAGACAAAATGTTCCTAAGCGTGACAATATTTCTAAGGTGGAAGGCTGTTTTAGTAATAGTGGAAATATGATTTCAAAGGACAAGTTGCTGTCTAATATTACGCCCAGGTCTCTCACTGCTGAGCTAGCCATAACAGTACATCCTTCTAAATGCAAGCTAAATTCTAATGGAGGGTAATGTAACTTCAAACAGGCTTCTTCAAGGTGAGTTGTTTTATTATGGTTTGACATAATAGGCTTGCTTAGTCATATCCATGGTCTCTGCTATTTGTGTCCCTAAATTAGTGTTAGAGTGAATGAGTACAAAGGTTACTGTGAAGACAGAAGAGAGAGAGGAGAAATGTGAAAAGAACTCCACACAAATCTCATGCTTACTCTCCCCATCTGGGAAGCATCCGATCTTGAATGGGAAAAAACATGTATTGTGGAGCTGCATCTGTAATATGTATATAAAATGGGACATTGATATATTGTAGAAAGTATTCAAAACCGTTCGTTTCCTTGTTTTTTAATAGGTTACTCCCTTATTCTGAAATTAAATAAATTCTCCAAAAAACACCATAACAAAAAGTATAGTTTTTCACATACTGTATGAGTGTAACTTATAAGTACATGTTTTGTAACTGTTTCACATTTCTCTTCATTCCTCCTCCCAGTCCCTGCTATGTACAAACATCCCACTGTGTTATTAGGGGTTACAACCGGCCAGATGATGAGCAGTGCCTTGTTTCCTCCAGAGGTATGAATATCAGTACCTATAAATGTCATCTACACCTCTATTAGTTCATTAGTAGCTGCTGAGAATATGCTGCTTGTAAGGTTGTGACTGAAATGTTGTGCGGTCTGTGTCTTATTATTTTGCATGTTTATATTTGCAGCCTGGCTAGCTAAGCATTTAACTCACTGGTTCGTGTGAGTTTTCCTTCACATCAGGACAATTGTATATAAAGAGTTCCCAGTATCTTAAACTCTAAAGGTGAATAGAGTGTTGTTGTTGCTTGTAGATTGAACTAAATGTAAAAGAAGACATGATAGAAGACTGGTGATAAACCAAGCTAAACATGTGGTGTTAAAAATATAGCTTAGGTACATGTGATTTCCACTGATCTCACTGATTTTCTCTGATCTGCTGAGACACAGATCTGAGTATTTTCATCATCTTTGAAGGTCCCTGTGACTTAAATACACAAACCTAAACAAAGCACAGGGGACACCTGTTAGACATAATGACAGAGACTGGACACCAACAAAAAGGCAGTGGGGGTCTCTAGTGGCCAGAAAACAGTCCACAACCCTGACAGGAAACCAGTAGATATCAGTTTATATTCCTTTTTCATCATAAAATGGACATAATAAAGCGTCCAAAAGTCATAATGGACAAATCAATGTGTATAAATTACACCACAATATGGATTTTAATTAAAACGCTTAAGAGAAACATTATTACAGACTTTTGCATAACAGCTGGATAGACTTTTATTTGATAATTATGTGCAGTATTGACATTAAAATTTATACTTGATTTGGATTGGTCAGAAGGTGTTCAGCATGGTCCTGATAACAGATCAGGTTTCAAATCAAATCTCTCTTTTTTAAGAATGTCCTCTTTCTGATTATTGTTTCTCTAAAAACAGTTAAATCAAAGTATTTGGCAAACTCCAATCATTTAACCCTCCTGTTATCTTCAGGTCAATTTGACCCGCTGTAAAAAGTACTCAAAAATGAGGTATAATTTTATATAAATGAGATTTATAATACCAAATATTTAAAAAAAAGTGCAAAATATATGTTAATGTGTTGGAAACAACCTTTATCTGAAGGTACTTCAAGAATTTGATCTAGATGGGATTTTTGTGGAAGATTTGAAAAGTTGGGAAATGAGTTTTTAACAAAGTTTTGGAACTGAAAATATCTAAAAACATGAACGGAAGGGGGAATTTTTGTGTTAGAAAAGCTAGGAAAAATAATATCAATGTAGATATCATTGACAATTGTACAAATAATTGCCGGACAATGGAATTACTGTTAGGAAAACGTGAGATGGCAGTAAGAGGACCACACAGTAGTGCAGCTGGTCAGGATGGTGAGACTGGGGAGCAAGAACCCTCTTCAACACTGACTCAATCTGGGACCCAATCACAGAGTCCGAAATGACTCTGAAACCAGAACAGTGTAGATTGTATATTTGTCGCCCAGTTGTAAAATAAGAAATTTTGAAGGGCAGTTTGGTTTTTAAAGTATTTCCCTGGGGATTCTGGCTGGTCATTTGTTCCAAATAAAAGATGAGATGTGTTGGTTTGAAGTCTTAGATAGAAAGTTTTAGATATAAAAATTGGAACACACTGAAATAAATACAGAAATCTAGGCAAAATGTTCATCTTTACTGAGTTTAAACAACCAGCCAGAGAAATGGGGAGAGCTGACCAGCGAGCAAAATCATTCTGAGATTTTGTGAACTGTACCAGCTCTCCCAATTGTTCAGTATGAATGGCAATTGCTAAGGGTTCAATTACCAATGCAAAAAGCAAAGGTGAAAGCTGGGGGCAGTACGGTGGCCTAGTGGTTAGCACTGTTACCTCACTACAAGAAGATCCTGGATTCACATCCTGGGTTTAAACAGGCAGGGGTCATTCTGTGTGGAGTTTGCATGTTCTCCCTGTGCTAGTGTGGGTTTACTCTGGTTTCCTCCCTACTCTTGGTATTACTTCTGTGTTTTCTTTTGTTTAGGGAGATGTTTGTGTCTTCTGTCTAGGAAGAAGCCTAATTGGTTCCCCCAGTCTACTTGGTGCCATGCCCTGCCTGGTCAGCTGACTCCATGCAACCTATAAGAAGACTCCTTCATCACTTCCTGCCTTCAGCCTTGTGCTCACTTGCTTCACCCTTTTGCTCACTTGAAAGCCCTTTACCCCTTAACTGCTCAGCTGTGTAAATGTGAGTTGCTCTGGATAAAAGTATCTGATAAATCTTGTAAATGTAAATGCTACTGTTTGTTTGCAGTCAAATAAATCTGTAGATGCCCTAGTTAACACGATACTTATGTAGCAGTTCCAATCAGTACAATGAAGTACATCTTGCTTTCTGCTGGACAGGACCTTCTGTCTATGCCCTTAAGGAAAAAGCTCTACCGCTTTCTGAAGAAGTTTGCCTCGCCGGTCTGGACGTGGTGCGCAGTCGTGCCGACAAAAACCTGATCACTCACACATACGGGAGAGGCCTGGTAGAGGTGCCGAAATAGCTCAGTTGGGAGAGCGTTAGACTGAAGATCTAAAGGTCCCTGGTTTAATCCCGGGTTTCGGCAGCTGGAGGCAGTGTAGTCAACCTGCGCAGTTCTGCAACTTATGCCTCAGACTTGAAAACAGCAAAACGTGGAAATGGTGCAGGATAAAGATCTGAAAGCCCCCTGGTCTGAGACGAGAGCAAAAAAACTAGGATGCTACAGAACTCTTAGGTTCTCGTTGAATGCTTAGCCTGCACCCTTCAGTTTACGTGACCGCATGCCTCAATACCTGCCTACAAATCATTGAAAGGTAGCCTCCTAGCCCGCACGCCATTAGAAAACCCCTGCTTTTGACAAGGCTCCTTGGAAGCGTTGCCCCCTGACGAGGTGGCTGAGAGGTTAAGGCGATGGACTGCTAATCCTTTGTGCTCTGCACGCATAGGTTCCAGTCCCACCCTTGTCGTGCGTGTGCTTCCTCTTTACCGCTATGCGCCACACAGCAGCAACTGAATGCTCCCCCAGACAGTCGTGCAGCGTGAAAACAACAGTGATCCGACTACTTTGAAAATCGTGCAGTGTGAACTCGGCATAAGTGTTTCACAACCTTGGGCTGCATTCCCATGCTGGTTGGACACACATGCTGTAAGTTCATATGAACAAGCCACCTCAACAGGAGGTGGAGGATATGGACAGCCAATCCACATTTCAACTCTTTGGAGGTGTGGGTTCAAATCCCACCGCTGCCAGGGTGGCCTTTTGTTCTAAATATTCTCCTAGTGCATGTTCCCGCTCAGTGCTTAATTAGTAAATGAATAATTTCCGGAACAAAACTAGCAGTCTCTCGCCGCTGTGACAAAACGGTGGTAGCGCAATTATAAAGATTATAAAGATTCGTTGCTGAATGGTCTCATGTATTATATTATTCTGTTCCATATCCATGCCAATCATGAATTTAAAAAAATAAATTCTCTCTCTCTCTCTCTCTCTCTCTCTCTATATATATATATAATGAGTAAAACCATCATGGCTTCTCTATTGTTAGCAAAACATCTTGAGGCACCTCATCCTCCGCAACACACCATTCTCATACGCCGCAACCATTTAAGGGCAGTTGTGGTAAAGAGAACTTTAAATATCTCTTATGAATTTAATATTAATTTCAAATTTCCTAAATGTTGATATTTTGCTTTATGATTTGTTTCATTGTAGACAATCAGCAAGTGTGAAAAAAAGCTTTAGCAAAGGTTAGGGTGACAAAGTTCAGGGAAAAATTCTACAGAAACCCAGAACTGCTGGAGGAGTACAGAAGAGGGAGGTTAGGAGAGAGAGAGAGAGGTTAGGTTTGGAGATGTTACAGCAGGTGTAATTAGCAATAAACACCCTACAGTGTTAGGAAATGTACATGAGAGTACACACACACACACACACAACCCTTTAGCCACTACTATAACAGGACTTTGGTGCTGGACTGAGTGGACTGTTCATACTGGGGGAAATTCCCGCCACACTAAGGCATGGAGGTCGTGTGATTCTTAAAGTGACAGCAGCCTAATAAATTTGCTGCACAATTTTGTTATAATTTAGTAATTTAATTACATAATAAATAAACAGTTATTTGTTCTTCTGTTAGTAATTTGTTTGTTTTTTTTATTTTCTTTTTTACTTTACTTTTCAATTCATTTCAAAGACTAAAATTAAGCTCTACCCCACCCCACAACTTCAGGCCCAGTATAGAACACACACACACACACACACACTCTCACACACACACACACACACACACACACACACACACACACACACACAGAGTAAGCATCAATTCTATACTATATGATGATGTATACATAAAATGTTTTTCCCCATGTTATGAGACTAATTTAATGTAATGCTTTCTTTCCGCTTCCAGGAATCAAAAACGAAAACAAACTGGAAAAATAAAGAAAACTGAAGAGCTGACTAAGAAGCAACATGAAAAGAAAAAAAGACAGTGGTCAGTTATTTTTTAGTGCCATGGTAAAATGCTTCATGTTTTTTAGGTAAACGTTGAAATGTTGTCCTGTTTATTCCTGTTTTAATGTTTTTCTTATACAAGGTATAAGAAAAAGTATACAAGGCTCAGTATAAATCTCAGACTAGTATACTTATTATCATTACCCAAATAATTAACCTCATTACTGAAACCTATATATCATTACTGAAACTCATGATTATTAGATGTTAATTTAATTAATAGAGATATAGTACTTTGATTTTAAATGCATGTGCAGAATCTTAAAATGATGTTCTCTCAGGTTTGTCACGTCATTTTGAAAAAATGTCAGGTTTCTTCAAAATATAAAGAAAAAATGTTTGTAAATTGTGGACGGTGTTGCGGTAATGAGAGAAATCAGTCAAAATTTAAAAAACTGTTAAATTAAAAATAAATATTATTTCAGAACTTGAAGTAACTGTGCATGACTATTAATAATCCATTTTTAAAACTGTGAAAATGTATTTGCTTTTCTATCAGTGTTAATGTTTTCACAGTGTTGCAGTAATGAGATTTTTTAGGACTTTTGGAAATTATGTTCAAAAAGGTGTTAAATGGTAAGTAAAAGTTTTTAAATTAATGTTCACAAACACTCCAGACTTTGTTGCTAATGTCTAAAAAAAAACGTTAATTTAAGCATTTTTAAAATTTTCATGTTTGAAATTTTTAAAACCAAGATTTCGTGAGAATCACCCAGATATGTGTGTAAATGTTTGTAGAGGAAGTGCTGGAGTATGCTGTAAAAACATCGATTTTAAAGTACTATCCGCTGTCGTCTGCACTCTGCATGCTAATCTTTGTTTTAAAATTGTTCTTCTGATGTCTGAAGGTCCAGAGAGTGCTGAGGGTAAACCCATGGGCTTGGAATCGAAGTACAAGTGGGTTTTTAGAACAGAATGCACTCTTTATATGAGGTGTCTGCTAAGACCTATATTTTGTAAAGGTGTATGATGTATTCTGTGTGTGTGTGTGTGTGTGTGTGTGTGTGTATGATGTATTCTGTGTGTGTGTGTGTGTTAGGCACCTGTTGGAGCTGTTAAGGAGGACAGCGGTTCACGGTGAGAGTAACTCTTTGCATATCATCGGTCCATGTGGATCTGTTAAAACCATGGTACGAAGATGTCTGTGTGCTACTTCTGTTAGGTTAGGATACACACATGTACTTTACACTAAGCTGTTGTGTGTGTGTGTGTGTGTGTGTGTGTGTGTGTGTAGCTGCTACGTTGTGCTCTGAGAGAGCTGCTGGACTTGCAGGAGGTGAAGATGAATGTCCTGCAGGTTCACCTGAGCAGTGAGTGTTGTGTAAAAGAGCGTGTGTTTAAAAGAGGCTGCTGGTTTAAGTCACGGCTCCGTTCATGGCCGCGTGTCTCGTGCAGGTCTGCTGCAGATGGACGACCGGATCGCTCTGAGAGAGATCACACGCCAGCTTCAACTGGAGAACGTCGTAGGAGACAAAGTGTTGGTGAGTGTGTTCCAGTATTCCTGGAATTCTCGAGTCGTGTATACAGCTGGGACGTTACAGGAGCGGCAACATCACATGATTCAAAAGAAGTGAATGTGAGAGAAACTTGGGAGTGATATTACTGTAACTGATAACCCAGTCTGTCTGTCTGTCAGCCTGCCTGCCTACCTACCTGTCTGTCTGTCTTCTTGCCTGCCTGTCTGTCTGTGCACCTGTCTGTCTGTCTGTCTGTCTGCCTACCTACCTACCTACCTGTCTTTCTTCCTGTCTGTCTTCCTGCCTGCCTACCTGTTTGTCTGTCTGTCTTCCTGTCTGCCTGTCTGTGCACCTGCCTGTCTGTCTTTCTGTCTGTCTTCCTGCCTGCCTTCCTGTCTGTCTGCCTGCCTGTCTTCTTGTCTGTCTGCCTGTCTGCCTACCTGTCTGTCTTTCTGTCTGTCTGCCCACCTGTCTGTCTATCTTCCTGCCTGTCTGTCTGTCTGTCTGCCATTACCTGTTTGCCTGTCTTCCTTCCTTTCTTTCTTCCTGCCTGTCTGCCTTCTTGCCTGCCTGTCTTCCTGCCTGCCTACCTGCCTGTCTGTCTTCTTCCCTGCCTGCCTGTCTGTGCACCTGTCTGTCTGCCTGCCTACCTACCTACCTGTTTGTCTGTCTTCTTGCCTGCCTGCCTGTCTGTGCACCTGTCTGTCTGCCTGCCTGCCTGCCTACCTGTCTGTCTGTCTGTCTGTCTTCCTTCTTGGCTGTCTTCCTTTCTGTCTGTCTTCCTGCCTGCCTACCTGTTTGTCTGTCTGTCTGCCTGTCTGTGCACCTGCCTGTCTAACTGTTTTTCTGTCTGTCTTCCTGCCTGCCTGCCTGTCTGTCTGCCCACCTGTCTGTCTATCTTCCCTCCTGTCTGCCTTCTTGCCTGCCTGTCTTCCTGTTTGCCTACCTGTCTGTCTGTCTGTCTTCCTACCTGTCTGCCTGTCTGTCTGACTACCTGGCTGTCTGTATGCCTACCTATCTGTCTGTTTCTCTGTTTGTCTGCCTGCCTACCTCTCTGCCTACCTGCCTGCCCACATGCCTGCCTATCTGACTGCCCGTCTATCTGCCTGTCTACCTGTCTGTCTTCCTCCCTGTCTGTCTGTCTGCAGGTGATAAAAGCAGCAGTCAGCCAGTGTTCTTCATCCTGGAAGAGTTTGATCTGTTTGCTCATCATAAGAACCAGACGCTGCTGTACAACCTGCTGGATGTTTCTCAGTCTGCTCAGGCTCCTGTAGCTGTGGTGGGACTCACCTGCAGACTAGTATGTACACACACACACACACACACACACACACACACACACACACACACTTAATATACCTGTCACCAAAAAACGCCGCATGTTTATAAAATCTCTGTATTTTTTTCCTGTTTGTTTATTCCAGGACGTTCTTGAGCTCTTGGAAAAGTGTGAGAAGTCTCGTTTTTCCCACAGACAGAGTCACCTGTTGAGTTCTCTGGCTTTCCGTCAGTATCGAGACGCCTTTCGGTCCGAGCTCACGCTGCAGGATGACTTCCCCGACAGCAAGTTCTCTCAAGAGTGGAACCTCTGCGTCTCGGTACGACACACCGCATCACGAACCTGAACTGAAGTGTTACACTGCTCACATGTGAACATACACACTGCTGGAGGAAGCTCACGTGTTTTCCTCGATTGTACATAGCACGTGTTCTCTCTCCTCGTCTTCCTCACCACTGATGATGATGATGATGATGAGGGAGTAATTATAATGATCCAATTCTAACCATGACAACCATGATTTGACCAAGCATGACCAATTAGAGTAAAATAAAAATATCTAATGGCTTAATATATATATATATATATATATATATATACAGGTGCAAAGTTGATTTATTTCAGTAATTCAATTCAACAAGTGAAACTGCTGTATTATATAGAGCCATTACACACAGACTGATATATCTCAAGTGTTTATTTCTTTTAATTTGGACGATTATGGCTTACAGCTAATGAAAACCCAAACTTCAGTATCTCAGAAAATTTAAATATTGTGAAAAAGTTCAATATTGGAGACTCATGGTGTCGCACTCTAATCAGCTAATTAACTTAAAATACCTGCAAAGGTTTCCTGAGCCTTTAAATGTCTCTCAGTCTGGTCCAGTAGGCTACACAGTCATGGGGATAGTCACAGTCACAATAGGAATAGTGAGATTGATGGGTTTTTCAAAGCCATTTCTCCATCCACTCACAGCATCAGAAGTGAGGATGGCTATAGTACCCATGAACAAGGTATGATCTTATGAAACCCTGAGTGTTGCAGTTCATTTATACCTGCAGTTACAATAAATTTAGGCGATTTGTTGTCTTTGTTCTTGACAGCTTGCCTTTTGCCAACCGTGAAAGTGTCAGACTGCTCCTGTGGAGGCACTAAGTTCATTATGTCACCATCTATACTCACTAGTATCTGTCTGTCTGTCCGCCTTTCCATCTATACTCACTAGTATCTGTCTGTCTGTCCGCCTTTCCATCTATCCTCACTAGTATATTTTTATTTTATTTTTATTAGATTATAAGATTTATTAGATGGTTATAGTAGTAGATTTAAATGTTCTTGGAAATAAACAAACATACACAAAGTTGATTTTGAAAATTTAATGAAAATAAAAATGACAATCAGGTCTAATATTTACAATAATGACAGTATAAGTGACACAACAATGTTAGTGAATAATGAAGTGAATTACAATAAAGGTATTAATATTAGATAATATTAATACTAGACATGGCATGGTTAACTAAACAAAACAAAAACAAAAACAAAACCTAGACCTTAGCTTGGACATGGAACCTAGCAAACAAAACCCCAACAGAAACCACGGTACAGATAACAATCATGGACAAGGACACAAACACAAGGATCCCTATTTATAGGGGTAGACATTAGGGCTAATGGGATACAGGTGACACAATCAGGATAGGAACAATAGGAAGGGCATAACAAAAGACACACAAAAGAAGCAGGCTTCCAAGGTTCACCTGCCAGCGCCCTCTCTGGGCCTGGCAGGGAACTGTCCAGCTGTTCCTGATAGGTGGGGCTTTGTTTTCCAAATGACCAAAGCTAACATGTTAAAGATATTTATGAATCTGATATGAAACACTTGCCATGTTGCGTGAATGTATATTTCTTGACTGTGTGTGTGTGTGTGTGTGTGTACACTTACCTTGGCTTGCAAATGCTCGGGATCACTAATCATGTTCATGATCTTGAAATTTTAGAAATCTAGAAATGGATTTCTGCTACCAGTGGAAGCAAGTAATCATCTGCAAAGAGAGAGAGAAAGTGTGTGAGGTGTGTGAAAGAGCGAGAGAGAACAGAAACAGAGGCATCTGATCAGGTAGCATGGGTGGTGGGGCTCAGACTCTCTATGAACTGATATCAAGTACTAAAAACAAATGCAGTTGAAAGCAGGAGTTTGTAGATGTTTTCAGTGGACATGTGATGATAAAAGTGGAATAAAATGCTAAGCTGGAGAGCAGGAGTGTATACGAGCCGGATGAGTGTGTGTGTGTGTGTGTGTGTGTGTGTGAAATTCACAGGCCATCATGATCTGGTCATCTAAATCTGCTAACTCTAACATATAGATCGTCAGCCTCTTCTGGGGTGGTGGAAATTTAGGTACATCCTGGGAACACAGGATATTATTATTATTATTATTATTATTATTACTACACAATATAATTATCACACAATTAGATTAGTACCATAATCCATCATACACTATCTTTAGCATGTAATATTAAGCATGCAGAATATTGTTATTGTTGTGTGTGTGTGTGCTTTTTGTTGTGTTTTGGACCTGAAGTGGAGCCGGAACTCTGATTTCTGAGACAGCTTCCAGAGTTTCCTCTGGGGCAGCTGTCTCAGTAGCTTCCACTGGTGCAGTTGCCTCTACTGCTTCCACCCTGTCATCTGAGGCCACTGTCTTCACTGCTTCCACAGATCCCTCTGAGGCAGCTGTCTCAACAGATTCCTCAGAGTTCTCTGGGCCAGCAGTTTCAACAGCTTCCACATTGTTTACTGGGGCAGGAGACCCGGCGGCTTGGACCATCTGTGAGGCAGCAGTGTAGACAATCTGGCTGATGTCCTCTGAGGCAGATGCCTTGGTGCTTTGGACAGTGTCCTTTGTGCAAGGTGTCTCAAGGGTGCTCCTTTCAAACAGGGAGGCAGCACTGGTTGGCACAGTTTTGGTGGTACATTGTACAGTAATGGTGGGGCTCTACGCAGGCACTTTCTGTGGATGGTGAGGTCAATCTTCTTGATAAATTTGCGTGCCTCGACCTTGGGCTCCTCAGCCTTGCGCGCCTCCACCTTGGCCTCCTCGGCCCTGCGCACCTCCACCTTGGCCTCCTCGGCCCTGCACACCTCCACCTTGCGCTCTTCCCAAGACCTGAAGTACTCGATGGTGCTGTAACACAACAGAGAAGCTGCACTTAGAATCTAAACCCTGCTGTTAAAAGTTATGTCCTCGACAGCAAAATTACCACCAGATGTTGACTGAAATACCCTCATAAGACCAAACATATCTCTGTTTCGACAATATAAAGAGTTGCAAAAGAATGCAATTAGTTTAAAAAGGAATGTAAGAAATCCTGACATTTGAACCCTGGCTGGTAAAAAGACACTAATTTACACGTGACTTACACTTGCCGGTCGTTCAGGAGTTTTCCGTTCAGCCGTTCGATGGCCAGCGCCGCCGCCTCCGCTGACTCGTACTGAACGTACCCAAACCTTTTGATTCCACAACCTTCAGGAGAAACACAGCGTGTCAACACACAACAACACACTAATCATGAAACACAGATATTCAGCTATTCATATATATATATTCATATATAACAGCTCAAAGCTCGAACCTTGCATGACACGATCCTCCCGAACACAGAGAAAGTGTCAAACAGGGAGGTGCAGTCAATGGACCAATCAAGGTTCCTGATGAATATGTTCCCTCCCTTGATGGGCTTGGCGGTGGGTTCCCAGTTAGACCACATGACACGCATGGGTCTCCCCAGGAGGATTTCAAAATTGAACATGTCAATGGCTCTCTCAGCTGAGGGAACAGAAATAAACCATTCATTTTTAATTAAAGTCTATTATAGTCTATATATAACTCATCCAAATATCTTTTCATATCTTTTTAGTACCATTTAAAACATGACCATATCCATATAGTAAAACTATAAAATACTACAGAAGTTACACATGTAGCCTTAAATCTGCTGCAAAAACAGGTAAGAAACAGTGTAGAAAAAAGAAAAGGTTTGTTTTACCGTCAACTTTCGCTATCGAAAGTTGACGTACGCGTATCCGAGAGGAGAGCCGGTCTTCCTGTCCCTGCAAATGTGGACAGATTGGACGTGTCCTGCAGGTCTGAATCTATTAGAAAGTATCACCTCTGATACTTCAGGGTGAAGTTCAGTGGTGAAATGCTGCTAAACGCTGTAAAATCGCTGCTACACAAGGGGCACTGTTTCTCTGTCGATAGCTAAAGGTGGTCTGAGGATGGTTGCTATGTACGTCGTCAGGTGATGTTCTGAACAGAATTCAGAATTCTACATGATGCCAGTTGGTCACATGACCTCATGACATCATGTAAGCAGTTAACATTAAACAGTTAAGTTCCAAACCCCAATAATGAATCCAATTCAAAATGGCTTTTAATATTAATATAGAAACACTGTATAGGCCTGGACAGGAAAGAGGCTGAGCTGCAAATAATCCCCAAAAAACATTCACTGACTATATTTTCAATGCATAGATATTAACCTAACGTAAACACTACTCTTTCAAGCTGCATTTAAACTGCATTTTGGAAGGTCAAACTCCAGGACACCATTGAAGGTCACTATATGGAGAAAAATCTGAAATGTTTTCTTAAAAAAACATCATTTCTTTAATGAAGAAAGAAAGACATGAACATCTTGGATGACCAGGGGGTGAGGAAATTATCAGTAGATTTTTGTTCTGGAAGTGAACTTCTCCTTTAAAGGATCTGCTGCTAACATCTTGGTGCCAGATACCACAGCACACCTTCAGGGATCTAGTAGAGTCCATGCCTTGACAGGTCAGGGCTGTTTTGGCAGCAAAAGGATGACCAAAACAATATTAGGCAGGTGGTCATAATGTTATGGCTAATTGGTGTAGAATTTTTTACTAATTAATGAACATCTTTTGTTGTTGTTGTTGTTGAGTTGCATCCAATATTGTGGAACATCACCGAAGCAAATTATCCACATTATTCCAGTTATAAAGGATCATGATCTCACCAAACTCTTGATTTTTTGCTCTTAAAGTTTTAGACCAAAATCTAAAACATATCCTGTTACTGAAAATAACACAAACAAACCTTATTAGAAAAACACTAAAACTGGAGACTCCTTCCAAATATATTACACATTTCCTCATGAAAAGCTTCAACATATCACCAGCCACACCCTTTTTATTAACGAATGAATCTGACCAATCAGAATCAAGCATTTACAACATTACTATAGGATACTGTAGCTCTGGAACAAAGCTGCACTTTTTATCCGTCACACACAGTTTACACAGATAGACTGTATTATCTGTAATGATGCTATAATTATCACATCAGCCAAATCAGGGTTCTCATACCCACCGCATAAAGATCTTTTTCTCTGTCTCTCTCTCAGTATGTTTTAAGTACGTCAGGAGGAACAGTTTCAAATGCCAGTTGATCAGTTTTATATTTGGTCAGGCAAAAATGGCGATATACCTGTGTTTGCACAAAACACAGACTGATGCAAAGAGAATTTTCCTCAGACTTGTTAAATCAAGAATTTTAATTGATTTTAATTTCTACAGAAAGATGAATGATGTGAAGATGTTTGAGACAGTGTGGTGTCATGCTAATGCTCTGTGCTCTGTAGCAGAAGAGAAACCCTGCTTTGCACCAGAGCTAAACTAAATCCACCATTCGCTGATGTCTTAACTTAATTTATTGAAATATTTTAAAATGTATTTATTGAATTACTGAGTCACCCTGATTTTACCACATATTATGTGACTTATGTGTAAATAAAAGGATTGTAAAAGTCAAAGTCTCTCTCTTTCTCTCTCTCTGTCTCTCATGGATAAGGACACCAGAAGAAGAAGAAACAGCAGCAACAAATAAATGACATTGTCCCCTATTCAGGGCTGACCACAGTTTAAAAACCCATACTATGATGTCCTTCAGTTTTCGTGACACGGGTAAAGAAAATAATTGCTCAGTTCGATTCTGTGTATAATGACCCACAGGCATCGGGCAGTGATTATATATTTATACAAAAGCTGTACTTTTGTAATAAAAAGCATTTTTATTATTATATGTATGTTATATTTCTATAATGTATATTTTTAGCCTTTATATATTTTTATTTTACTCCTGCTTGGTCAAATCGTGGTCGTCATGGTTATGTTCAGAGTTGTCCACTAGAGGGCAGCAGAGATTTTGTTCCCCCCCCACCATATATACACAGGTGTATTTGAATAAATTAGAATATCATCGAAAAGTTGATTTATTTCAGTAATTCAATTCAACAAGTGAAACTCTATAGTATATAGATTCATTACACACAGACTGATATATTTTTTATATATTTTAAGTGTTTAATTTTTTTTAATTTTGATGATTATGGCTTGCATCTAATGAAAACCCAAAATTCAGAAAACTAGAATATTACACCAATAAAAAGCTAATTAAAAAAATGATTTTCAACACAGAAATGTTGGACTACTGAAAAGTATGAACATGTACAGCACTCAATACTTGGTCGGAGTTCCCTTTGCATGAATTACTGCAGCAATGCGGCGTGGCATGGAGACGGTCAGTCTGTGGCACTGCTGAGGTGTTATGGAAGCCCAGGTTGCTCTGATAGCGTCCTTCAGCTCTTCTGCGTTGTTGGGTCTGGTGTCTCGCATCTTCCTCTTCACAGTACCCCATTGATTCTCTATGGGATTTCTATGGGATTTCACAGGGTTTGCTGGCCAATCAAGCACATGGACACCATGGTCCTTAAACCAGATATTAGTACTTTTGGCAGTGTGGGCAGGTGCCAAGTCCTGCTGGAAAATGAAATCAGCATCTCCATAAAGCTGGTCAGCAGAATGAAGCATGAAGTGCTCTAAAACCTCCTGGTAGATGACTGTGGACCTGATAAAACACAGTGGACCAACACCAGCAGATGATACGGCTCCCCAAACCACTCCCCAAACTTTACACTGGACCTCAAGCAACTTTGGATTTTTTGCCCCTCCTCTCTTCCTTCAAAGTCTGGGATCTTGATTTCCAAATGAAATGGAAAATTTATTTTCATCTGAAAAGAGGACTTTGGCCCACAGAGCAACAGTCCAGTCCTTTTTGTCCTTAGCCCAGGTAAGACACCTCTGATATCGTCTCTGGTTCAGGACTGGCTTGACACAAGGAATGCGACTGACTCCAGCTGCAGTCCACTCCTTGTGAATCTCCCCCAGATTCTTGAAGGGGCTTCGTTTCACAATCCTCTCAAGGCTGCGGTTATCCCTGTTGTTTCTGCACCTTTTCTATCACACTTTCTTTCCATTAAAATTTTATTAACGTGCTTGGACACAGCACTCTGTGAACATCCAGCTTCTTCAGCAATGACCTTTTGTGTCTTACCCTCCATGTGCAGGGTCTCAATGACCGTCTTCTGGATGTCTGTCAAGTCAGCAGTCTTCCCCATGACTGTGTAGCCTACTGGACCAGACTGAGAGACATTTAAAGGCTCAGGAAACCTTTGCAGGTATTTTAAGTTAATTAGCTGATTAGAGTGCGACACCATGAGTCTCCAATATTGAACTTTTTCACAATATTTAAATTTCTTTAAAATTTAAAATTCACAGTTTTAAAAATGGATTATTAATAGTCATGCACAGTTACTTCAAGTTCTGAAATAATATTTATTTTTAATTTAACAGTTTTTTAAATTTTAACTGATTTCTCTCATTACCGCAACACCGTCCACAATTTACAAATATTTTTTCTTTATATTTTGAAGACACCTGACATTTTTTCAAAATGATGTGACAAACCTGAGAGAACATCATTTTAAGATTCTGCACATGCATTTAAAATCAAAGTACTATATCTCTATTAATTAAATTAACATCTAATAATCATGAGTTTCGGTAATGATATATAGGTTTCGGTAATGAGGTTAATTATTTGGGTAATGATAATAAGTATACTAGTCTGAGATTTATACTGAGCCTTGTATACTAGTCTGAGATAATGCAGAAAGAAACAGATAATATTTACACAATCATGCATTCAAGTTCAAAACAGTTTTATTGTCCAGTGCTTCAAAAATACAAAAGCCAAAAATAAAAAAAATTAAGAAAAACATTAAAACAGGAATAAACAGGACAACATTTCAACGTTTACCTAAAAAACATGAAGCATTTTACCATGGCACTAAAAAATAACTGACCACTGTCTTTTTTTCTTTTCATGTTGCTTCTTAGTCAGCTCTTCAGTTTTCTTTATTTTTCCAGTTTGTTTTCGTTTTTGATTCCTGGAAGCGGAAAGAAAGCATTACATTAAATTAGTCTCATAACATGGGGAAAAACATTTTATGTATACGTGTGTGTGTGTGTTCTATACTGGGCCTGAAGTTGTGGGGTGGGGTAGAGCTTAATTTTGAAACGTGGACTGGCGGTCCATATCCTCCACCTCCTGTTGAGGTGGCTTGCTCATATGTGTGTGCATATATGTTACAGCATGTGTGTCCAACCAGCATGGGAATGCAGCCCAAGGTTGTGAAACACTTATGCCGAGTTCACACTGCACGATTTTCAAAGTAGTCGGATCACTGTTGTTTTCATGCTGCACGACTGTCTGGGGGAGCATTCAGTTGCCGCTGTGTGGCGCATAGCGGTAAAGGCGAAGCACACGCACGACGAGGGTGGGACTCAAACCCACGCGTGCAGAGCACAATGGATTAGCAGTCCATCGCCTTAACCTCTCGGCCACCTCGTCAGGTGGCAGCGCTTCCAAGGAGCCTTGTCAAAAGCAGGGGTTTTCTAATGGCGTGCAGGCTAGGAGGCTACCTTTCAATGATTTGTAGGCAGGTATTGAGGCATGCGGTCACGTAAACTGAAGGGTGCAGGCTAAGCGTTCAACAAGAACCTAAGAGTTCTGTAGCATGCGAGTTTTTCTGCTCTCGTCTCAGACCAGGGGGCTTTCAGACCTTTTACCTTTCAGGGGCTTTCAGACCTTTATCCTGCACTATTTCCACGTTTTGCTGTTTTCAAGTCTGAGGCATAAGTTGCGCAACTGTGCTGGTGGACTACACTACCTCCAGCTGCCGAAACCCGGGATCGAACCAGGGACCTTTAGATCTTCAGTCTAACACTCTCCCAACTGAGCTATTTCGGCACCTCTGCCAGGGCTCTCCTGTATGTGTGAGTGAGCAGGTTTTTGTCGGCATGACTGCGCACCACGTCCAGACCGGTGAGGCAAACTTCTTTAGAAAGCGGTAGAGCTTTTTCCTTAAGGGCATAGACAGAAGGCATGGTTGCCTTACACCACTCAAATCCCACGCTACCTGAGGGCGGCGGTGGGGTTACGCATGCGTGGTAAGAAGATGACCAAGTCATTCGGCCAGACAAGGAGGAAGCCTGGCACGGGCACTACAAATGGTCTGCCGTGCGACTAACACGCCTTCCGCTTCACCAGCTCTACAGGAGACATCTAACCATTCCCAAGGAAGGAGGGAGCTCGGCCTTGGCTCGCGGCCGGTCACTGACCTTGAATGGTCTCGGCTTAAGGCCCCGTGGTCAACCGCCACCCCTGTAGCCATGGGCGGAAGGAATGCTTCTGCTTAAAGAAGAATAAGAAATGTGTTTGAATCCACATTTTCTGAAGGTGGCTATATTATTATTACTATTATTTTTTAAATTATTTTTTAACCAGTCTGCTCTGATAAAAATATTCAGCCTGATCTACCTAATAAAAATAATTATGTAGTTCAAGTAAGACTAGTCTTTGTATTTATTACTTAATTTTCTATATGTAAGAAATACTTCTTGCTCTAAATTTCTGCATTTCCTTAGTCATTATTTTGGGTTTGCTCTACTTAACTTTGAGAGTTTTAAAAGTGTTTTTTTATTGAAACTTAAACCTAATTTTTTTTAAAGCTTCCATATTACTTAACTTTGAGTGGACCCTACTTTGTTTTTCTAAATGTACTAGTCACATTTGAAAGTTACATTTACTCCCATTTTCTGGTCAGGAACTAGGCATTTCCTATGCATTACAGGTAAAATATGAATTGTGTAATTATGCATTTTGAAATGCAACTTCACCCAGCACAAGAATAAAAGGAAGGAGATTTTTTATTATATGCACACACTCATGAACAGTCAGTTCTTCCAAAATGCACTTGGTCCTGAATTTACACAACATGAAATAAAGTAAATACCAGATTTAACAAAACAACAACCACAGAGTAGTGCGACATGCATTGGGAGAACCTGAGAAAATGCTGTTTAACATGAACAACTGTAAAACAGGGAGCTTACTGTGACTACCTTCACTGCCATCTGTATGGCTTTTAGGTTTGCAAGCTGACCTTGAGACTATGTACCTTAGAGGAAATGTTTTGTTCACATCCTGATTTTAGCACAGGGTTCTCAATCGTGGAGATCAAGGACCCCTGCCCTGCCCACTACAGATGACATAAACCAGGAGTCTTCAGTGAATCAGAAGCATGAAGACACCATCTGAGTCTCACTTCCACCATGAGAGTGAAGTGGGGAAAGACAACGTGAACAGGTATACAGAGCACTGATTAAATACAGTATATATTTATGACTCAGGTTTAGGATCTAGATGATAATATGTGTGGATGGGAGTATTCTACCTAATCTGGGGCATGAAGAGCTAATTGTGAGTGTTAGAGGAGCTAAACACGCAGCGCTAGCATGAGCATGTGAACTGAGTGCGCCATAGATTGGAAGGAAAACGGAACATCCACCAAAATATCCCCTTCTCAAATTTCAGACTCATCACCTATGTCAACTTACTTCACATCCAGTACAGTAGGTGGCGATAATGATCCTAAGGAGTTATTCGCCATTAAACAAGAAGAAGAAAAAGAAGCAGCTCGACTCTCTGCTTGTCCGTCCATCAGTACCCAAAAGTAAAAAATAAAAAAATATATATTTAGCTGCACCCCGAAACTGGAATGCCCGCAAACCACACATCAAGATAATAATTGAACTAACAAGTCAACACCAACAGAAAGTTTCAGTCAACAGGACCAAGCTAGCTATTGGCATTAGCGATTAGCATTAGCTGCTAGCGCTAATGCTATTGGCGCATAGAATATGTCATTTATTCATTAGCAATATTACAAAAAGGCACCAAAGCGCGTGACATTAGACATCATTCTCACAAACTCCCGACTGGTTTTCATGACAAGTATCTAGACAACAATATCAAGTGTGGTGTCATTTCTTGTTAGCATATTAGCCACAGCTACGAGCTAAAAGTGAACATGCTATACACTCACCGGGCTTTCGGCAAGAAAAGTAGCCCAATATCTCGTACGGCTTCCAAGAAGTTGTGGTTAATTCATTTTAATTCAAAACCAATTATTTTTCCAATACCACTTATCAATTATTTGTACCAATCACAGGCTTAGTAATGGCACAGACCAAGCTAGCGATTAGCATTAGCGATTAGCTGCTAATGCGATTGGCGTATAAAATATGCCATTTATTCATTAGCAATGTTACAAAAAGGCATCAAAGCGCGTGACATTAGACATCATTCTCACAAACTCCCGACTGGTTTTCATGACAAGTATCTAGACGACAATTTTATAATATATATAATAATTATAATAATATTAATCCTCAATATTCTTAAATGGAGGCTTGTGCTCTAGTCATCTCTTAATTTTGGACAAACAAAATTTACATTAGTCCACCCTCACAGGTTTTTTTAACATTTCACATGCTGAAAGTCTGAATTTGTCAAATGTCAGATTCATTCAATCACCGCAAAACAAAAGACTTGAAGAAACCAACTCGGGTAAAACAACAAATTCTGTGACCACATTAATAATCTGGGATTTTTCTTCAACTGCACTTTTTCCTATTTAAAATATAGAAAGTAAACAATAGTTAATTTAAGATTCTGTACTCTTTCTAGGTGTCTATTTAAAAGGTCAGATTTTCCTCATGTCTGATCTTTTTTACTGAAGCATGTGTTCAAGTGACACACTGATGCATTTGATCTAAAATGACTTGTAAGGTTTTGCATAAACTTGTGGTGTCCATGCAGCTCACATGCACACACTCATTTAAAGCAAAAAAGGCAACATGCTAAATGCTAGAAACTCAGAAAGCATAAATTTCAAAGATTTGACTTCAGGTTGTTGTCAAATAATATAATCTGTAAAACAAATTAATGTATTAAATTAAAAAAAATGGCATTTGGACCCCACTATATATATTATTATGGCCTTAGCAAGGCTATAAAGTGTCCACCTTTTATATATTTCTTTTCTGTTTTGTACATTCCTTATTTTGAAGGCTAGTGTATTAATTTAAGTGTGTTCATTTTTGACAGAAATGGCCTCAATGTGTCTTAAAATGTGTGTTACAGTGTGATCATGTATAACAGTGCACAGGTATAAATGTGATTCACAGGATGAATGTCATGTCATATGCACAGACAGTGTACAATGCACAGTGTGTTCACAGCCTGTGCATATGATTGCAACAGAGCATAGAAATAGAAATCACATTCATATAACTAACATTGTGTGTGTAATAATCAGGAGACTTCGCTGGAAGCAGGGACCAAACCCAGATCTCTGTGGTCGTCTCCAAAGTAGAAACATGCCCTAACACGCCCTCAGTCACATGTCCTAACACGCCCTCAGTCACATGACGTCAGTCACACGCCGTCAGTCACATGACCTCAGTCACACGCCGTCAGTCACATGACCTCAGTCACAGCTGGTAAATAACACCTGAATAGCAGTGAATAAACCCCTAACTAGACACTAATAATCAATTAACTAATTATTAACTAATAATCGCTGCTATTAAAACTGATCAGAACTAAAGGTTGTGAAGTCTAAATGTACAAACTACAACAACATGACAGAAGTACACCCAATCAATACAGGAGCTTTCTGAACTAATAGATTTGATCAGATCATTAATCTCCAGCTTTTTTGGACAAACTCTTGCTAAATGTCATGCATGTGCACACCGGACACGGCACGTGCTTTTGCAGCTCACGGTCTCGCGCTCGTGCCGCTGTCCGGTCAGTAACCCCTCTGTCAGAAATACACCGTCTTTCTCATGGCATATGCAGGACTAAAACCCTACATGGGGAGCAGAAGCACGGTCTTGGTGCCGGACGAGAATCAGGGATCGATCCACTAACATTAGTGTCTGTCACAGTATCTTTAGGAAGCAGAAATCTGTACATTTCTAGTGCACAAGGCGCAGTCTCTGCTACTAGCTCGTGTGTAGCTGGCCTGAACTAGCTAATGTTAGCTAAATTAGTATTAGGGAGAAACTACGTGTTAAAAGGACGATAATAAAAAAGGAGAACTAGAACAAAAACCTTAACGTGTTTTCTCATCACCTTTGTTGCCATCATCTTCACTGAACTGCTACAAATCTACACAACAACAGCAGAACTTTATAGAACAGGACTCTCCAACCTGTTTTCCTTTAAGAGCTACTTTGACTAAATGGATAATGTTTTCATTTAGATCATTAAATTAGAATTTTAAACACTTGTCAGTTTGAAGACACAAAAAATCTCTCTTACCTCAGTCTGAAAGTGTGAACCGTCTCCAAAGTAGAAATGATCAACCCTTCAGCAGTCCCACGTCACTGTTCTGATTCTGTAACGTCAGAACATTTCCATGGTAACCAGGGGCGTGGCTAGGGCTAATCCTTATCAATAGGTCTCGAGACCGGAAAGACTTTAATCCAGCCCTGAATGTTTTATATAGCGTCAAATCCGCACCATAAATATCGTACTCGTAAAAATAAATAAAACACGTGAATCACAAGGATGCTAGTTTGTTCTTTCCAGCATGCTAGTGTTTGTTATTCCAAAAATCACGCGTAGAATTTTATGCAGATTAGGGGGCGGGATAAAAGTCCCCATTGGTCCACTGCTCAACCTACTGCCCTATCACAGCCTATCAGTAAAGTGACGTCGCTGACGCGCTACTCTGCCGGTTAGTGTTTGAACCTGTCTTAATCAAGTGAGAAGATTTAATTAATCCGTTTCTTAAATGTGTGTCTATTGTAGTATCGTGTCAAACTTCCTGTTATTATGCTAAAGAGTATTTTAATGAACTGGACAAGTGTATCATTGTACAATCATTAGCATCATAGCATAACATTATTGTTGCTCAAACAGTAGAGTAGTGCGCTAACAGCACTAAGCTCATGTGTTCAGTTTCATCATGATGAAATGTAGAGCTTTAAAGTAATGTCATTCACTTTGTGTTTACTCTGATCTCTGTATTAACCCAGACTCTTAATCAGAGTCCTGTATCACCATGTCCACAGGTTCAGGTCAGCCAGATACAGGGTCAAATACAGGCTCAGGTCAGTCAGATACAGGGTCAGATACAGGCTCAGGTCAGTCAGATACAGCGTCAGATACACGCTCAGGTCAGTCAGATACAGGATCAGATACAGGCTGAGGTCAGTCAGATACAGGGTCTGGTCAGTCAGATTCAGGCTCAGATACAGGGTCAGGTCAGTCAGATACAGGGTCAGGGGCTGCAGGATCAGAGACGGACACATGCACTAATCAGGACATGGCCATTCCAGAAACCAGGAAAGATAAAAGCTTTAGTCTGAATGTTCAGGGCTGCCATTACAGCAGTGTTCTTGCTTATACAAGATCTACATGTTTGATATATAAAATACAGTTGTTGGTTTGTTTTTTTTGCATAATGTTTTTAAAGTATTTGACTCTGCACTTCTGTTTCTGCCCATTGCAGTAGTTTTATCATTTATAATAAGTTTTTTTTAAGTTTTTGTAATTCTGTGTCAAGGGCTGTTACTGCTAGTTCTGTCCTATGTTGAAAAAAAGAAAGAAAGAAAATAAAGTTTTATTAAAGCGGTGAGTGTTACTGTTTCATATTAAGGCCAGAGAGAGAGAGAGAGAGAGAGAGAGAGAGAGAGCTGTTTATTCATATTAACAATGGCTTCTTGTCAGAGTCAAGCTCAAAACAACTCTTTAAATTAGAAATGATTTCTAGACTCTTTATTTATGTCTGTGTGTTAGAGACAGATCAACATCATTATGGAGTTGCATGCCACCATAAAAGCTGCAGAAGGATTTAGGGTTAAATGCATTGCAAAATGATGCTATAAACGTAATTAAAACACATTTTTTCCACAATTTGCTGCACATAGTTTAAAACTAATAAATACAGATCTCTTCCAAAGTCTCAGGATGGGGAGTTTGGGTCAGTGTGTGTCCTAAACTGTGCCTGTGGTCACAGCATCCACTCAGTCTCTGTAAGCACAACCCCAGCACTCTGCTCCTCTAGAAAGCACCATGTCCTCCACACCTACACAAAACATCTGGGGTCATTTAACAACCATTTTAGACATATTATACCTGATTCCTTGGACAATAAGGGCATCTAACTAACGTATACATTGATATGGATTACATGTAGCTGTGTGGAATCGCCCATCTTCTCACTTGCTTAAGACTAGCGATGTGTCGTTCATTTTGAACGAATCTTTCCCATGACTCGAGAACATCGAGTCGTCTCGGGGAGTGATTTGTTCATTTTGTGTTCACCGCGCATGCGCAACATCGCATAAGATCAGTAAACAGAAAAGATTAGTTCACCTTTCGAGTCTTCGGGTTCGAGTCTTTCGTTTTTGTACCGTGACATGACCGCTTTATTGGATACAGAAATGAGTTCATTCTCAACCGTCCTTACAGTTTTTTTACTTTTACTTTCATGTGATGCATTATAGCTTTTTATTTCCTACAGACTATAAATGTGTGAATATCTGTCATTATGGTTCTTTTCCATAACACTAAATGTTTTAATAAAGAGTTGGTTAATGCTTTAAACTTCATTAGGGAAAATCATTCTTTCTTTCTTTCTTTCTTTCTTTCTTTCTTTCTTTCTTTCTTTCTTTCTTTCTTTCTTTCTTTCTTTCTTTCTCTTGTTTATCTACTTACTTTTTATTTTATTTTATTCATCAACTTACTGTTTATTTATTCTTTGTATTATTTATCTGAATAAACATCAGCTAACCCTGCAGTGTAGAAAATAGAAATGTATAAATTCATGCATAAATCTGAGTGTTGTTTTTAATCCATATGCAGTTATTTAATAATATAGATTGCCTGTGTAACCTACACCTTTGTAACATAGCATATTATAACAATGTACAGACTCTTGAATTGTTGTTTATTGTTTATTTTTATTCATAAAGATTTATAGCAAAGGAAATAACTATCCCAAAATGAATTTAAATAAAATCAGTGAAAACTCAAGCAAACTATAACGCCACAGAGCCTAATAGTCATTACCATTTAACTTTTGCAATATAAAGCCTAAAACAATATTGAACAACAAATTGGGCTTTTAAATTATTTAGAGATTGTCTGTGTAACATACACACTCTTGAATTATTACAAAACTGGAAGCTTGGAAAACTGGAAATTGAAGCTTTTCTGCTGCTGTCCCAGGTGGTAAATTCATGTCACAGCCAATTTAAATTTATTAAAACGTTTGTCAGGAACGGGGTTCGAATCCCACTCAGTGCAAATGAATGAAATTTTTTAACTGAGTGAAAATTGCTGCAATGCTACAAAAAAATGCTGCATACGGCTTTGTGAACTATAAGCACAAAGACAGCATGCAGTTCATGAAAGAGTTTATGTAAACACACATTTATGAATAATATATAATGAATTCTGTAAATAGAGACACAACAACAAAGAAATCAGTGTTTATCAATCAATTTATTTATTTGACATTTTTAACACTAAAGAGCAATCGAAACAAAAGTCACAAAAAATGTGAAAAAACACACACCAGAGACTGCACACACATATATACATATTATTGCAAACTTTAAACACTAATTAATTTTATACACATTAAAATAAAGACAAAATATATACAAAATATATCTAAAAATAAATACAAATTCTATCTGAAAATATATAGAAAAGTCTGTGTACACTACCAGTCAAAAGTTTGGACACACCTTTTAATTCAATGTTTTTTGTTTAGGGATTTATTTTCTACATTCTAGAACAATACTGGAGATTTCAAAACTATGAAATAACACACATGGACTTAAGTAATCCATATGTAACGACAACAAAAAACAGTCAGTTGTTATTTTAAGACACGAAGGTCAGGTGTTCTGGAATAGTTCTTGCAAGAACAGTATTGTCAAGTGCATTTGCAAAACCCATCAAGCACCATGATGAAACTGGCTTACATGAAGACCATCCCAGTAAAGCAAGACCAAAACTTACCTCTGCTGCAGAGGAGAAGTTCATTTAGAGTTACCAGCCTCAGAAATCACCAATTAACAGCACCTCAGATTAGAGCCGTTATGAAGGCTTTACAGAGCATCAGTAGCAGACATATCTCAATAGCAACTGTTCAAAGGACATTATTGTGGATTTCGGCCACCTTCAGCATTGTTTTACAATGTAGAAAGAAATAAACATCAGGAAAGACCATGGAATTAGAAGGAGTGTCCAAACTTTTGACTGGTAGTGTATATGTGGACTGTTCGGACCCTGCTTTAGTTCCATCTTACAAAACCTACACGGGCGTCCGACATGGTCAAAAGTCAAAGAAGCTTTATTACCATATATAGCTGATGCAGTACACGGTGAAATGAAACAACGTTCCTCCTGAACCAGAGGTCCTACACTACAAGTATACAACTATACTACAAGATGCATTCTTTAGAAACTAAACATACAACATAAGTGCACAGGATGACAAGACAAGACAGTGCAGACAAACAAGACACATAACGCTGACGCAAAAGAATAGTGTTTGACCGTGAGTGCAAAGAGATACAAATATTAAAGTGACGTGTACATGTGAACAAGAAATATGTGTGTGTGTGTGTTGTTCAACAGTCTGGTTGTGTGGGTCTGAATGCTTCAGTACCTCTTTCCGGATGGCAGAAGGGTGAAGAGTGTGTGTGAGGGGTGTGTGGGGTCGTCCACAATGCTGTTTGCTTTACGGATGCAGCATGTGGAGTACATGTCCATAATAGAGGGAAGAGAGACGCTGATGATCTTCTCAGCTGATGGTGAGCTTCAGGCCTCTTACGTTTCTGCAGTCTTTTCTCCTCCACCTGTTGCTTGGTAGATGCAAGTTCTCTCTGAAAGAACTCAGGTGGTATGGAGAGGGCAGCAGAAGGCACTGCAAGATACGAAATCTTGTCAGGCATTTGTGTATAAGAATATAAAAGGTTTTAAATACTCCATTCTTACATTACCTTTTACTTTTAACTTTAGTGATTAATGCACAACAGATGAGATGAGATGAGATGAGATGAGATTAGATTATTTGTGTGTATTATGATGACAGGCTTTTCCCTTCAGGGGTCGCCACAGCCAATCATCTCTCTCCACCTATCCCTATCTTCTGCATCCCCAACACTTGCACCCACTAGCTTCATATCCTCATTTATTACATCCATATACCTCCTCTTTGGCCTTCCTCTTTTCCTCCTGCCTGGCAGCTCCATGTCCAACATTCTCCTACCAATATACTCACTCTCCCTCCTCTGAACATGTCCAAACCATCTTAATCTGTCCTCACTAACTTTGTCCCCCAAACCTCCAACATGAGCTGTCCCTCTGATGTACTCATTCCTAATCCTGTCCAACTTTGTCACTCCCAAAGAGAACCTCAACATCTTCAGCTCTGCTACCTCCAGCTCTGACTCCTGTCTCTGTCTCAGTGATACTGTCTCTAAACCGTACAGCATGGCCGGTCTCACCACTGTCCTCTACACCTTCCCCTTGATTCTTGCTGAAATTTTTCTATCACACAGAACTCCCGACACCTTTCTCCACCCATTCCAACCTGCCTGCACTCGCTTCTTTACCTCTATCCCACACTCTCCATTACTCTGGACTGTTGACCCCAAGTACCTAAACTCCTGTACCTTCTTCACCTCTTCACCCTGTAATCTTACTGTTCCACTTCCCTCCCTTTCATTCACACACATGTACTCAGTCTTACTACGACCAAGTTTCATTCCTCTTCTCTCCAGCGCAAACCTCCACCTCTCCAGGTTTTCCTCCACCTGCTCCCTGCTCTCACTAGAGATCACAATGTCATCTGCAAACATCATTGTCCAAGGAGACTCCGTCTGACCTCCTCTGATAACTGGTCCATCACCATAGCAAACAGGAAGGGGCTCAGAGCCGATCCCTGATGCAGTCCCACCTCCACTTTGAAATCCTCTGTCTGCCCTACAGCACACCTCACCACTGTCCTGCTCCTCTCATACATGTCCTGCACCACTCTGACATACTTCTCTGCTACTCCTGACTTCCTCATACAGTACCACAGCTCTTCTCTTGGCACCCTGTCATACGCTTTCTCCAAGTCTACAAACACACAGTGCAACTCTCTCTGACCATCCCTATACTTCTCCATCAACATTCTCAGAGCAAAAATTGCATCTGTTGTGCTCTTTCTGGGCATGAAGCCATACTGCTGCTCACAAATTTCCACTACCTTCCTTAACCTAGCTTCCACTACTCTTTCCCATAGCTTCATTGTATGGCTCATCAACTTTATCCCCCTATAGTTGCTGCAACTCTGCACGTCACCCTTATTCTTAAAGATCGGCACTAATACACTAATAACTTTCTGAGGCTGTGGCATTTAAGCAGCCCAGCAGGCCCAATGTGCCATAAAAACATTTCCCACACCGTTGCACCACCTCCACCAGCCTGGACTGTTTTAAATAGTAGATTATAGAAATGATTTTAAACCTCTCTTTTCTCTCTCTTGAAGTGAACATGATTGCATGTAGCCAGTTCACCTGATTGCATGTTTTGGAGAGCAGGGAGGAGGAAGAAACTGACACAAACATGATCATGTAGATCATGTAGAATGGGATTACATTTTTTTATGTGCTACAGAAATTTGGTTTTGGCAACACATTCATTTCCTGGATTAAAATTTTATATTCCTTCCCAGTCTCCTCAGTTTGGACAAATGGAGTATCTTCCTCTTATTTCCCCTTGAAACGTGGCACAAGACAGGGCTGCCCACTTTCACCTTTGCTTTTTGCATTGGTAATTGAACCCTTAGCAATTGCCATTCATACTGAACAATTGGGAGAGCTGGTACAGTTCACAAAATCTCAGAATGATTTTGCTCGCTGGTCAGCTCTCCCCATTTCTCTGGCTGATCGTTTAAACTCAGTAAAGATGAACATTTTGCCTAGATTTCTGTATTTATTTTAGTGTGTTCCGATTTTTATATCTAAAACTTTCTTTAAGACTTTAAAACAACACATCTCATCTTATATTTGGAACAAATGACCAGCCAGAATCTGCGGGGAAATACTTTTAAAACCAAATTGCCATCTCATGTTTTCCTAACAGTAATTCCATTGTCCGGCAATTATTTGTACAGTTGTTCATTATATCTACATTGATAATATTTTTCCTAGCTTTTCTAACACAAAAATTCCCCTTTCCGTTCATGCTTTTAGATATTTTCAGTTCCAAAACTTTGTTAAAAACTAATTTCCCAACTTTTCGAATCTTCCACAAAAAATCCCATCTAGATCAAATTCTTGAAGTACCTTTAGATAAAGGTTGTTTCCAACACATTAACATATATTTTGCACTTAAAAAAAAAGTACTTGAGTACTTTTTACAGTGGATCAAATTGACCCGAAGATAACAGGAGGGTTAAATGATTGGAGTTTTTGGAGATTGGAGAAACAATAATCAGACAGAGGTCATTCTTAAAAAAGAGAGATTTGATTTGAAACCTGAACTGTTATCAGGACCATGCTGAACACCTTCTGACCAATCCAAATCAAGTATAAATTTTAATGTCAATACTGCATATAATTATCAAATAAAAGTCTATCCAGCTGTTATGCAAAAGTCTGTAATAATGTTTCTCTTAAGCGTTTTAATTAAAATCCATATTTTGGTGTAATTTATACACATTGATTTGTCCATCATGACTTTTGGAGGCTTTATTATGTCCATTTTATAATGAAACAGCAAAAGACTTTGAAAATCATCTGTCATTTTCTGATCATGTTAAATATCAACACAACTAGACTGAAATATACAGGAAAAATATCTACTAGTTTCCTGTCAGGGTTGTGGACTGTTTTCTGGCCACTAGAGACCCCCACTGCCTTTTTGTTGGTTTCCAGTCTGTCATTATGTCTAATAGGTGTCACCTGTGCTTTGTTTAGGTTTGTGTATTTAAGTCACGTGCTTGATTCACAAGTAAGGGATGAATAATTATTTCAATTAATGGCTCTATAATTTATCGCTTGTTATAATACTACTTCAAAACAGATCAAATAAATAAATAAATAATACAATGCAGATATTATATTTCTCTGATCCACCAGTGTGTCTCCACATCCTTATTTGACAAGAAAAAAGGCCATTATATATTTACACCACACTGTCTGAGAGCCAAAGTCAAAACATTGCATGCAAAGGACTGGCTTACATGGAAATCTGGTGACCAGCTAGAAGGGAAGATGCTTCCCTTCTTCATAATCTTCATGAATGTGTCCTTTGAGTGGTACAAATCATGGACTGGCTGTGTTCATATTCTATTCAGTTCAATTCAATTCATTTTTTTTGTATAGCACTTTTAACAATGAACATTGTCTCAAAGCAGATTTATAGAACATAAGAAACAAAAAACATAGTGTAAAAAGTCCTAGATGTTAGACAAAATCATCCCTAGTGAGTAAGACTGTGGAGACATGTGGCAAGGAAAAACTCCCTTAGATGGTATGAGGAAGAAACCTTGGGAGGAACCAGAATCTAAAGGGAACCCATCCTCATTTGGGTGACACCGGAGAGTGTGATTATAAATTATTCTAATCACCGAAGAGTGTGATATGAACAATGTCCTTTCTGCAGTTATGTACAGTCTACAGTGTGATGTAGAATGTTAGTGTGTGTATTAATTAGGAGGTTGTTGTCGTCCTCAAAGTCCACATAGGGCTGGCAGCATTGCTTTGATATACCCAAATCCTCACGAAGCAGAATCCAGCTGAGGTTGGTCCATCTCTGGATGCCTCAGGATCCTCGCAGGGTTGGCCTCTGTCTACTGGAGCTGGCACAATCTCCAGATGCCTCGGGATGGGTAAAAAAAGGAACAGGTGGAAAGGAATTAGCATTCGTAATATTAGCAGGACTAGATGATAATGTGCATTTGATCAGATGTACTGGAGTACAAGGTTATTGGGTGTGTTATGTGTATGCCAGGCTAAAGAGATATGTCTTTAATCTACTTTTAAATTGGGAGAATGTGTCTGAGCCCCAAACACTGTCAGGAAGACTACTCCAAAATTTGGGAGCTGAATACGAAAACGCTCTACCTTCTTTTGTAGACTTTAATATTCTGGGAACTACCAGAAGTCCAGAGTTTTGTGATCTTGAAGAGCGTGGTGGATTGTAGCATGTCAGAAGACTGGTTAGATACGTGGGAGCTAAACCATTTAGAGCCTTGTATGTAAGTAGTGCTAGTTTGTAATCAATTCTAGACTTAACAGGTAGCCAGTGCAGGGATAATAATATTGGGGTTTTATGATCATATTTTCTTGATCTGGTAAGAACTCTGGCAGCTGCATTCTTCAAACTTGTTTATTGAAGATGCAGGACAACCACCTAGTAATGCATTACAATAGTCCAGTCTGGAGGTCATGAATGCATGAACTAGCTTTTCTGCATCAGATACAGACAAAATGTTCCTAAGCTTGACAATATTTCTAAGGTGGAAGGCTGTTTTAGTAATAGTGGAAATATGATTTTCAAAGGACAAGTTGCTGTCTAACTGTCTAATATTACACCCAGGTCTCTCACTGCTGAGCTAGCCATAACAGTACATCCTTCTAAATGCAAGCTAAATTCTAATGGAGGGTAATGTAACTTCAAACAGGCTTCTTCAAGGTGAGTTGTTTTATTATGGTTTGACATAATAGGCTTGCTTAGTCATATCCATGGTCTCTGCTATTTGTGTCCCTAAATTAGTGTTAGAGTGAATGAGTACAAAGGTTACTGTGAAGACAGAAGAGAGAGAGGAGAAATGTGAAAAGAACTCCACACAAATCTCATGCTTACTCTCCCCATCTGGGAAGCATCCGATCTTGAATGGGCAAAAACATGTATTGTGGAGCTGCATCTGTAATATGTATATAAAATGGGACATTGATATATTGTAGAAAGTATTCAAAACCGTTCGTTTCCTTGTTTTTTAATAGGTTACTCCCTTATTCTGAAATTAAATAAATTCTCCAAAAAACACCATAACAAAAAAGTATAGTTTTTCACATACTGTATGAGTGTAACTTATAAGTATATGTTTTGTAACTGTTTCACGTTTCTCTTCATTCCTCCTCCCAGTCCCTGCTATGTACAAACATCCCACTGTGTTATTAGGGGTTACAACCGGCCAGATGATGAGCAGTGCCTTGTTTCCTCCAGAGGTATGAATATCAGTACCTATAAATGTCATCTACACCTCTATTAGTTCATTAGTAGCTGCTGAGAATATGCTCCTTGTAAGGTTGTGACTGAAATGTTGTGCGGTCTGTGTCTTATTATTTTGCATGTTTATATTTGCAGCCTGGCTAGCTAAGCATTTAACTCACTGGTTCGTGTGAGTTTTCCTTCACATCAGGAGAATTGTATATAAAGACAAATAGGGTTATGACCAACTGATCCATTTTAATTTTTATAGACCTAAATGCAAAATGTTTACTATTTTTTTAAACTGGTTGCCTACAAGCTATATGGTTGATATGAGGTGTGAAATGATGTATTGTGTGAGTGACTTTCCTGTTCCCAGTATCTTAAACTCTGAAGGTGAATAAAGTGTTGTTGTTGCTTGTAGATTGAACTAAATGTAAAAGAAGACATGATAGAAGACTGGTGATAAACCAAGCTAAACATGTGGTGCTAAAAATATAGCTTAGGTACATGTGATTTCCACTGATCACACTTGAGATTTTTCTAAAACATCATTAACAGTCATAGCAAAAACACGTCATAGCTTGTAGACCTAAGAGGCAAGATTCTGCTGAGGCACAGATCTGAGTATTTTCATCATCTTTGAAGGTCCCTGTGACTTAAATACACAAACCTAAACAAAGCACAGGGGACACCTATTAGACATAATGACAGACTGGACACCAACAAAAAGGCAGTGGGGGTCTCTAGTGGCCAGAAAGCAGTCCACAACCCTGACAGGAAACCAGTAGATATCAGTTTATATTCATTTTTCATCATAAAATGGACATAATAAAGCGTCCAAAAGTCATGATGGACAAATCAATGTGTATAAATTACACCACAATATGGATTTTAATTAAAACGCTTAAGAGAAACATTATTACAGATTTTTGCATAACAGCTGGATAGACTTTTATTTGATAATTATGTGCAGTATTGACATTAAAATTTATACTTGATTTGGATTGGTCAGAAGGTGTTCAGCATGGTCCTGATAGCAGTTCAGGTTTCAAATCAAATCTCTCTTTTTTAAGAATGTCTTCTTTCTGATTATTGTTTCTCTAAAAACAGTTAAATCAAAGTATTTGGCAAACTCCAATCATTTAACCCTCCTGTTATCTTTGGGTCAATTTGACCCGCTGTAAAAAGTACTCAAAAATGAGGTATAATTTTATATAAATGAGATTTATAATACCAAATATTAAAAAAAAGTGCAAAATATATGTTAATGTGTTGGAAACAACCTTTATCTGAAAGTACTTCAAGAATTTGATCTAGATGGGATTTTTGTGGAAGATCCGAAAAGTTGGGAAATGAGTTTTTAACAAAGTTTTGGAACTGAAAATATCTAAAAACATGAATGGAAGGGGGAATTTTTGTGTTAGAAAAGCTAGGAAAAATATTATCAATGTAGATATCATTGACAACTGTAGAAATAATTGCTGGACAATGGAATTACTGTTAGGAAAACGTGAGATGGCAGTAAGAGGACCACACAGTAGTGCAGCTGGTCAGGATGGTGAGACAGGGGAGCAAGAACCCTCTTCAACACTGACTCAATCTGGGACCCAATCACAGAGTCCGAAATGACTCTGAAACCAGAACAGTGTAGATTGTATATTTGTCGCCCAGTTTCTGATTCTGGGCTGGTCATTTGTTCCAAATAAAAGATGAGATGTGTTGGTTTGAAGTCTTAAAGAAAGTTTTAGATATAAAAATTGGAACACACTGAAATAAATACAGAAATCTAGGCAAAATGTTCATCTTTACTGAGTTTAAACGACCAGCCAGAGAAATGGGGAGAGCTGACCAGCGAGCAAAATCATTCTGAGATTTTGTGAACTGTACCAGCTCTCCCAATTGTTCAGTATGAATGGCAATTGCTAAGGGTTCAATTACCAATGCAAAAAGCAAAGGTGAAAGCTGGGGGCAGTACGGTGGCCTAGTGGTTAGCACTGTTACCTCACAACAAGAAGATCCTGGATTCACATCCTGGGTTTAAACAGGCAGGGGTCATTCTGTGTGGAGTTTGCATGTTCTCCCTGTGCTTGTGTGGGTTTACTCTGGTTTCCTCCCTACTCTTGGTATTACGTCTGTGTTTTCTTTTGTTTAGGGAGATGTTTGTGTCTTCTGTCTAGGAAGAAGCCTAATCGGTTCCCCCAGTCTACTTGGTGCCACGCCCTGCCTGGTCAGCTGACTCCATGCAACCTATAAGAAGACTCCTTCATCACTTCCTGCCTTCAGCCTTGTGCTCACTTGCTTCACCCTTTTGCTCACTTGAAAGCCCTTTACCCCTTAACTGCTCAGCTGTGTAAATGTGAGTTGCTGTGGATAAAAGTATCTGATAAATCTTGTAAATGTAAATGCTACTGTTTGTTTGCAGTCAAATAAATCTGTAGATGCCCTAGTTAACACGATACGTATGTAGCAGTTCCAATCAGTACAATGAAGTACATCTTGCTTTCTGCTGGACAGGACCACACTCTAACCTCTGTCATGCGTGGCCTTAAAGGGTAATTAGTGTGAGGTTGGGGCTGTGGGATGGCCCAGTTGGCAGTAAGACTGTTTTGATGCTCCCTAGGAACGTGCACAGGTCCTGTTTGGACCTAAGAGGGCATTGATATATTCTGTATCTCGGCACGCTCTGTCTTGGGCTGACTGCGGCCCTTGGCTGAGGGTGTGTCACCATTTGTTCATGACCTCATCTTAATACCATGATATTCTTTGTTTTGTCCTAGAAGTTCTTTCTGTTCTGTTTGGACAACATGTGCTGAACACAGACACTCAGTGACAGTCTTCTGTATCTTAGATAGGCCTTGTCGTAGTAAACTCGCAAAATTGCCAGTGAACACGTCAACCACCACGTCTGATTCTGCTAACGTCTTTTGTTTACCTATAGATAATAATGAAGATTATACCTTTCTTCTGTATAAATACTCCCTGTTCATCTCATTAAATTTCGAAGAGTTCTGCTATTTAATCACTGTCTCTGCGTAGTTCTTTAGCATCTCTTCCCTGAATTTAGCGCGACTCAGGAATTTTCTCAGAGTGAACACAAAAATTCTAAAACTAGGTTTCCATGTTCTCCTTGTATTTTGTTAATCATGTTCTATTTGTCCCGTGTCTTGTGTTGGTTTCGTTTGATTCATGTTAATAAAGCAACGCTTTAATTGTTCAGCATGTGGGTCTGTTACACTGTGTGCAGGAGTTCACGACTACCACAGAGATCTGGGTTTGGTCCCCGCTTCCAGTGAAGTCTCCCGATTATTACACACAAACTTAGTTAAATGAATGTGATTTCTATTTCTATGCTCTGTTGCAATCATATGCACAGGCTGTGAACACACTGTGCATTGTACACTGTCTGTGCATATGACATGACATTCATCCTGTGAATCACATTTATACCTGTGCACTGTTATACATGATCACACTGTAACACACACTGCACTGTTATACATGATCACACTGTAACACACACTGCACTGTTATACATGATCACACTGTAACACACACTGCACTGTTATACATGATCACACTGTAACACACACTGCACTGTTATACATGATCACACTGTAACACACTGCACTGTTATACATGATCACACTGTAACACACTGCACTGTTATACATGATCACACTGTAACACACACTGCACTGTTATACATGATCACACTAACACACACTGCACTGTTATACATGATCACACTGTAACACACTGCACTGTTATACATGATCACACTAACACACACTGCACTGTTATACATGATCACACTGTAACACACACTGCACTGTTATACATGATCACACTGTAACACACACACTGCACTGTTATACATGATCACACTAACACACACTGCACTGTTATACATGATCACACTGTAACACACACTGCACTGTTATACATGATCACACTGTAACACACACTGCACTGTTATACATGATCACACTGTAACACACTGCACTGTTATACATGATCACACTGTAACACACACTGCACTGTTATACATGATCACACTGTAACACACACTGCACTGTTATACATGATCACACTAACACACACTGCACAGTTATACATGATCACACTGTAACACACACTGCACTGTTATACATGATCACACTGTAACACACACTGCACTGTTATACATGATCACACTGTAACACACACTGCACTGTTATACATGATCACACTGTAACACACACTGCACTGTTATACATGATCACACTGTAACACACTGCACTGTTATACATGATCACACTGTAACACACACTGCACTGTTATACATGATCACACTGTAACACACACTGCACTGTTATACATGATCACACTGTAACACACACTGCACTGTTATACATGATCACACTGTAACACACACTGCACTGTTATACATGATCACACTGTAACACACACTGCACTGTTATACATGATCACACTGTAACACACACTGCACTGTTATACATGATCACACTGTAACACACACTGCACTGTTATACATGATCACACTAACACACACTGCACAGTTATACATGATCACACTGTAACACACACTGCACTGTTATACATGATCACACTGTAACACACACTGCACTGTTATACATGATCACACTGTAACACACACTGCACTGTTATACATGATCACACTGTAATATACTGTGCCATGTCTACTGTGTATACTCTATAATAATGTATCATATGTCATTACCATACTGTTTATCCAAGTATATGTTTAGATTGCAATTTAGACTGTACAGGCTGATTACAGACTATATATAGAAGTATTTAAATTTGTACATTACATATTCTACTGCAATGTCTGGAGCTGTACTCAAGAATTTCACTCACTTCTACATGTGTGGATTGTGATGTGACAATAAAGTGATTTGATCTGATCTGAGTTAAAACTACAGACAGCTGTTTACAGACACCAAACTCCTGAAATATCACCTGTGTGCTGTTTATTTTGTGAGCATGTACTCCAATAATACAGCATAAATATTTTAGTTTGTAGTGTTTCAATTAGAACTCCATCACCATATCATACAAAAATATTAATAAACATAATTTATTTAGAGTAAGCGCTCTGTGTGCTGCCATTGTCCAGTATAAAGTCCACTATGATTAACTCATGTTAATAATAAGAATATGAACAATAAAATAATTACAACACAGGACAGCTGTTCTAACTGTTAGATAAGCTTTATTTCAACTCCACTGATCAAAATGTTTGCTTACAGTTGCCTTTTAGTCCTACTGCCAACACGATTTTTCCATTTTCAGACAGTTCACATTTATCTATGACAAGAAGCAAGATATGCCACAAATGATCTAAAAGCACACCATCAGACTGAGCTTTGTCCAGCAACTTCCATGTACATTAGTGTCTTAAAAATCAATTTTAGCCACAGCAGTATGTCAGAGCTTGAGATGCATTTCCTCAAAACACCTGGAATCAGTTATAAATGTTGCCTGCACAGACAAAACAAGGACATTTTAAGACACATTGAGGCCATTTCTGTCAAAAATGAACACACTTAAATTAATACACTAGCCTTCAAAATAAGGGATGTACAAAACAGAAAAGAAATATATAAAAGGTGGTCACTTTATAGCCTTGCTAAAGCCATAATATATATAGTGGGGTCCAAATGCCATTTTTTTTATTTAATACATTAATTTGTTTTACAGATTATATTATTTGACAACAACTTGAAGTCAAATCTTTGAAATTTATGCTTTCTGAGTTTCTAGCATTTAGCATGTTGCCTTTTTTGCTTTAAATGAGTGTGTGCATGTGAGCTGCATGGACACCACAAGTTTATGCAAAACCTTACAAGTCATTTTAGATCAAATGCATCAGTGTGTCACTTGAACACATGCTTCAGTAAAAAAGATCAGACATGAGGAAAATCTGACCTTTAAATAGACACCTAGAAAGAGTACAGAATCTTAAATTAACTACTGTTTACTTTCTATATTTTAAATAGGAAAAAATGCAGTTGAAGAAAAATCCCAGATTATTAATGTGGTCACAGAATTTGTTGTTTTACCCGAGTTGGTTTCTTCAAGTCTTTTGTTTTGCGGTGATTGAATGAATCTGACATTTGACAAATTCAGACTTTCAGCATGTGAAATGTTAATAAAAAAACCTGTGAGGGTGGACTAATGCAAATTTTGATAAATTTGCAAAATTAAGAGATGACTAGAGCACAAGCCTCCATTCAAGAATATTGAGGATTAATATTATTATAATTATTATATATATTATAAAATTGTCGTCTAGATACTTGTCATGAAAACCAGTCGGGAGTTTGTGAGAATGATGTCTAATGTCACGCGCTTTGATGCCTTTTTGTAACATTGCTAATGAATAAATGACATATTCTACGCGCCAATCGCGTTAGCTCTAGCAGCTAATGCTAATCGCTAATGCCAATAGCTAGCTTGGTCCTGCTGACTGAAACTTTCTGTTGGTGTTGACTTGTTAGTTCAATTATTATCTTGATGTGTGGTTTGCGGGCATTCCAGTTTCGGGGTGCAGCTAAATATATATATTTTTCTTTTATTACTTTTGGGTACTGATGGACGGACAAGCAGAGAGTCGAGCTGCTTCTTCTTCTTCTTGTTTAATGGCGAATAACTCCTTAGGATCATTATCGCCACCTACTGTACTGGATGTGAAGTAAGTTGACATAGGTGATGAGTCTGAAATTTGAGAAGGGGATATTTTGGTGGATGTTCCGTTTTCCTTCCAATCTATGGCGCACTCAGTTCACATGCTCATGCTAGCGCTGCGTGTTTAGCTCCTCTAACACTCACAATTAGCTCTTCATGCCCCAGATTAGGTAGAATACTCCCATCCACACATATTATCATCTAGATCCTAAACCTGAGTCATAAATATATACTGTATTTAATCAGTGCTCTGTATACCTGTTCACGTTGTCTTTCCCCACTTCACTCTCATGGTGGAAGTGAGACTCAGATGGTGTCTTCATGCTTCTGATTCACTGAAGACTCCTGGTTTATGTCATCTGTAGTGGGCAGGGCAGGGGTCCTTGATCTCCACGATTGAGAACCCTGTGCTAAAATCAGGATGTGAACAAAACATTTCCTCTAAGGTACATAGTCTCAAGGTCAGCTTGCAAACCTAAAAGCCATACAGATGTCAGTGAAGGTAGTCACAGTAAGCTCCCTGTTTTACAGTTGTTCATGTTAAACAGCATTTTCTCAGGTTCTCCCAATGCATGTCGCACTACTCTGTGGTTGTTGTTGTTTTGTTAAATCTGGTATTTACTTTATTTCATGTTGTGTAAATTCAGGACCAAGTGCATTTTGGAAGAACTGACTGTTCATGAGTGTGTGCATATAATAAAAAATCTCCTTCCTTTTATTCTTGTGCTGGGTGAAGTTGCATTTCAAAATGCATAATTACACAATTCATATTTTACCTGTAATGCATAGGAAATGCCTAGTTCCTGACCAGAAAATGGGAGTAAATGTAACTTTCAAATGTGACTAGTACATTTAGAAAAACAAAGTAGGGTCCACTCAAAGTTAAGTAATATGGAAGCTTTAAAAAAAATTAGTTTTAAGTTTCAATAAAAATACACTTTTAAAACTTTCAAAGTTAAGTAGATCAAACCCAAAACAATGACTAAGGAAATGCAGAAATTTAGAGCAAGAAGTATTTCTTACATATAGAAAATTAAGTAATAAATACAAAGACTAGTCTTACTTGAACTACATAATTATTTTTATTAGGTAGATCAGGCTGAATATTTTTATCAGAGCAGACTGGTTAAAAAATAATTTAAAAAATAATAGTAATAATAATATAGCCACCTTTAGAAAATGTGGATTCAAACACATTTCTTATTCTTCTTTAAGCAGAAGCGTTCCTTCCGCCCATGGCTACAGGGGTGGCAGTTGACCACGGGGCCTTAAGCCGAGACCATTCAAGGTCAGTGACCGGCCGCGAGCCAAGGCCGAGCTCCCTCCTTCCTTGGGAATGGTTAGATGTCTCCTGTAGAGCTGGTGAAGTGGAAGGCGTGTTAGTCGCACGGCAGACCATTTGTAGTGCCCGTGCCAGGCTTCCTCCTTGTCTGGCCGAATGACTCGGTCATCTTCTTACCACGCATGCGTAACCCCACCGGCGCCCTCGGGTAGCGTGGGATTTGAGTGGTGTAAGGCAACCATGCCTTCTGTCTATGCCCTTAAGGAAAAGGGTACCGCTTTCTACCGCTTTCAAAAGAAGTTTGCCTCTCCGGTCTGGACGTGGTGTGCAGTCGTGCCGACAAAAACCTGATCACTCACACGTACAGGAGAGCCCTGGCAGAGGTGCTGAAATAGCTCAGTTGGGAGAGTGTTAGACTGAAGATCTAAAGGTCCCTGGTTCGATCCCGGGTTTCGGCAGCTGGAGGTAGTGTAGTCCCCCAGCACAGTTCTGCAACTTATGCCTCAGACTTGAAAACGGCAAAACGTGGAAATAGCGCAGGATAAAGATGTGAAAGCCCCCTGGTCTGAGGCGAGAGCAAAAAACTAGTATGCTACAGAACTCTTAGGTTCTTGTTGAACACTTAGCCTGCACCCTTCAGTTTACGTGACCGCATGCCTCAATACCTGCCTACAAATCATTGGCAAGGTAGCCTCCTAGCCTGCATGCCATTAGAAAACCCCTGCTTTTGACAAGGCTCCTTGGAAGCGCTGCCACCCGATGAGGTGGCTGAGAGGTTAAGGCGATGGACTGCTAATCCGTTGTGCTCTGCACGCGTGGGGTCGAGTCCCACCCTTGTCGTGCGTGTGCTTCCCGTTTACCGCTGTGTGCCACACAGCAGCAACTGAATGCTCCCCCAGACAGTCGTGCAGCGTGAAAACAACAGTGATCCGACTACTTTGAAAATCGTGCAGTGTGAACTCGGCATAAGTGTTTCACAACCTTGGGCTGCATTCCCATGCTGGTTGGACACACATGCTGTAAGTTCATATGAACAAGCCACCTCAACAGGAGGTGGAGGATATGGACAGCCAATCCACATTTCAACTCTTCGGAGGTGTGGGTTCAAATCCCACTGCTGCCAGGGTGGCCTTTTGTTCTAAATATTCTCCTAGTGCATGTTCCCGCTCAGTGCTTAATTAGTAAATGAATAATTTCCGGAACAAAACCAGCAGTCTCTCGCCGCTGTGACAAAACGGTGGTAGCGCAATTATAAAGATTATAAAGATTCGTTGCTGAATGGTCTCATGTATTATCCTGTTCCATATCCATTCATGTTCCATAGCCAATCATGAATTTAAAAAAATAAAATAAATCTCTCCCTCTCTCTCTCTCTCTCTCTGTCTCTCTATTTATATATATATATATATATATTAAATGCAAAAGTTTAAATGCAGCTTGAAAGAGTAGTGTTTACGTTAGGTTAATATCTATGCATTGAAAATGTAGTCAGTGAATTTTTTTTGGGGATTAATTGCAGCTCAGCCTCTTTCCAGTCCAGGCCTATACAGTGTTTCTATATTAATATTAAAAGCCATTTTGAATTGGATTCATTATTGGGGTTTGGAACTTAACTGTTTAATGTTAACTGCTTACATGATGTCATGAGGTCATGTGACCAACTGGCATCATGTAGAATTCCGAATTCTGTTCTGAACATCACCTGATGACGTACATAGCAACCAACCTCAGACCACCTTTAGCTATCGACAGAGAAACAGTGACCCTTGTGTAGCAGCGATTTTACACCATTTAGCAGCATTTTACCACTTTTAACGGCCATTTTTATACAATGGCTGCACTGTTTGTGAAAGATCTTCACCCTGAAGTATCAGAGGTGATACTTTCTAATAGATTTAGACCTGCAGGACACGTCCAATCTGTCCACATTTGCAGGGACAGGAAGACCGGCTCTCTTCTCGGATACGCGTACATCAACTTTCGCTATCGAGATGACGGTAAAACAAACCTTTTCTTTTTTCTACACTGTTTCTTACCTGTTTTTGCAGCAGATTTAAGGCTACATGTGTAACTTCTGTAGTATTTTATAGTTTTACTATATGGATATGGTCATGTTTTAAATGGTACTAAAAAGATATGAAAAGATATTTGGATGAGTTATATATAGACTATAATAGACTTTAATTAAAAATGAATGGCTTATTTCTGTTCCTTCAGCTGAGAGAGCCATCGATATGTTCAATTTTGGTCCTGGAGAGACCCATGCGTGTCATGTGGTCTAACTGGGAACCCACCGCCAAGCCCATCAAGGGAGGGAACATATTCATCAGGAACCTTGATTGGTCCATTGACTGCACCTCCCTGTTTGACACTTTCTCTGTGTTCAGGAGGATCGTGTCATGCAAGGTTCGAGCTTTGAGCTGTTATATATGAATATATATATCTGAATAGCTGAATATCTGAGTTTCATGATTAGTGTGTTGTTGTGTGTTGACACGCTGCGTTTCTCCTGAAGGTTGTGGAATCAAAAGGTTATGGGTACTTTCAGTACGAGTCAGCGGAGGCGGCGGCGCTGGCCATCGAACGGCTGAACGGAAAACTCCTGAACGACCGGCAAGTGTAAGTCACGTGTAAATTAGTGTCTTTTTACCAGCCAGGGTTCAAATATCAGGATTTTTTACATTCCTTTTTAAACTAATTGCATTGAACTCTTTATATTGTCGAAACAGAGATATGTTTGGTCTTATGAGGGTATTTCAGTCAACATCTGGTGGTAATTCCGCTGCTGAGGACATAACTTTTAACAGCAGGGTTTAGATTCTAAGTGCAGCTTCTCTGTTGTGTTACAGCACCATCGAGTACTTCAGGTCTTGGGAGGAGCGCAAGGTGGAGGTGCGCAGGGCCGAGGAACCCAAGGTGGAGGTACACAGGGCCGAGGAGCCCAAGGTGGAGGCACGCAAGGCAGAGGAGCCCAAAGTGGAGGCACGCCCCAATTCCCGACACCAGGGCAATAGAAAATTTATCAAGAAGATTGGCCACACCATCCACAGAAAGTGCCTGCAGAGAGCACCGAGCATTGTGCAACACTGCACAATGTACCACCAAAACTGCTCCAACCAGTGCTGCCTCCCTGGTTTGAAAGGAGCACCCCGGCTGTTGAGACACCTTGTGCAAAGGACACTGTCCAAACCGCCGAGGCATCTGCTTCAGAGGACATTGTCAACACTGCTGCCTCACAGAATGTCCGTCCCGCCGAGTCCCCTGCCCCAGTAGACAATGTGGAAGCTGTTCAAACAGCTGGCCCAGAGGACTCTGAGGAAGCTGTGAAGACAGCTGCCTCAGAGGGAACTGTGGAAGCTGTGGAGACAGCTTCCTTGGTGGAAACTGTGGAAGTAGTGGAGACACCGGTCTCAGAGGGACATGTGGAAGCAGTGGAGACAACGGCCTCAGATGACAGGGTGGAAGCTACTGAGACAGCTGCCCCAGAGGAAACTCTGGAAGCCGTGGAGACAGCTGTCCGTAAGGACACAGCTGTTGACACAAGTGTCTCAGAAATCAGAGTTCCGGCTCCACTTCAGGTCCGAAACACAACAAAAAGCAAACACACAACAATAACAATATTCTGCATGCTAAATATTACATGTTAAAGATAGTGTATGATTATGTTTCTGATATTGATTTATATTTAAATGGATCATTACATCACATCACAGTGAACACAGGAAATAAAATGAATTTCTGACTTCTGTCCTCAAGAGGACTTTTAGAGATGGAAACAAGAAGAGAAAGAAGAAGAATAAGAGGAAGAATTTATAAACCCCATCATTCTTCTTCTTCTTCTTCTTCTTTTTATTATTACTATTATTGTTATTTTTTTATTCCTCTTCTTATTCTTATATTGTTATATTATTGTTATTATTATATTTTTAATTCTTATTCGTATTATTCTTATTCTTATTATTAATATTAAACCTTTATTATAATTCACTTCATTATTCACTGACATTATTGTAAATAATAATCACTTACACTGACATTATTGTAAATAATATTAGACCTGATTTTATTTTACCTCATTTGTATTTTCATTAAATTTTCAAAATCAACTTTGTGTATGTTTATTTATTTCCAAGAACATTTAAATCTACTACTATAATCATCTAATAAATCTTATAATCTAATAAAAATAAAATAACGGATAGACGGACAGATACTAGTGAGGATAGATGGATAGACAGACAGATACTCGTGTGAGTATAGATGGATGGATGGATAGACGGACGGACGGACTTTATTGATCCCATAAGGGAATTTTTGTGTTACAGCAGGCGGTTTCTTTATCAGCATTACTGTAGTCCCCCAATCAAACATATACGCAAAGCCGAAATAAAATGAATTAAGATCAATTTAGCAATAAAAGAAATATACAATGACTTTTAACGCATAATAAATATTTCAGAAATATACTAGAACACTATGTCAAAATACCATACTACACTATTCCATACTACACCCACTATTATACTGTATTAAAGTATACTATACTTCACTGCTACACTACAATACAATATAACACTAAACTATACTTAAATAATAATGATGAAAACTTTTTTAATCGTTTTTTTAAGCATTTTAATCTATCATTGCTGAACACTTTTGTCTCAGCAACATTTACTTCTACCAAAACCAGAGGGTTCATAGCAGATCTTGTTTATAAATATAAAATATGAATAAAATAAAATAAAATAGATACTGCACTATATTACGATATAATATTCTATGCTATACTTTACCACACTATACTACACTATACTATATAACACTATAGTACACTTCTATACCACATAGCACCATAGCATATCATATATATATATATATATAATGAGAGAGAGAGAGAGAGAGAGAGAGAGAGAGATAGATAGATAGATATAGCTTTGATGCCTTGGTCCACCTTGTCCATCAGTGTATCATGCTTGTGTGTTTTACTGTGTTCAGTCACTTTCTCTAACAGGACTTCATCCTTAACCTTTGGGTCTTGCAAGTATGACTTTGTGTCAGCTCATATAGTGTCACCCTGGAGACCAGGGACATGATTTGGAGCTCTGCAACATATTTTAGTCCGGACTCAGCTCTTTCTAAAGCAAAAAGGGTTTGCTGCATCAGGTCCATGGCTAGCACCAAAAACAGAATTGGTGCTTCCCTTGGCTCCTAAACAGCATGAGTGAGGGAGTGGTACAGCTCTTTGGTATCCTTCTCAATGTAATGAGTCCATTATATCTGTCTGAGGGTTAAACACATATGGTTCTGTAACTGCCTGATCATTTTTTACTTTTATTTTAATGAACTCATTATTTATTTTAATGTCAGGCTTGTATATTTTAAGGTTGCAACATTCACAACTACTAAAGTTAACAATTCAGTTCCTGCTGAAAGACTAGAAGACATGTTGCATTCAGGTATGCTTGTTAAATGGACCATCATCGTTCAGCTGGACGTTCTGCTGCCAAAAGTAAAGCTGTTGAAGCCAAGCACTATATTTAAGTTTGATTTGGGGATACATTTGCTGTGAGCAAATGCCCTTGAAAGTGAAGAAAATGTAATAGAAAACATTATTAGATTTTTTATAATTACAGCAACACTGTGGTACGGGGGTGGGATGGTTCCTCAAGACCTCAGACCTGCTGTAATGAAAATTGCAGAAAGTGAAAAAGTGTTTATCTGAGAGCTTTTGAGTTAATTTAGTATAAGATGTATAGAAAGGGAAAGGAAAGACTTATACCTTTTTACAGATACACAATTCATTTGGGAATTACTTTTCTTTTGCCTTTAGATGAGGTGAATTCTAAGGAATAAGATAGATAGATGGATAGATAGATGGATGGATAGATGGATAGATAGATGGATGGATGGATAGATAGATGGATAGATAGAGTTTTAGATGGAATTATTGGTTTGGTTATGGATGTGGTTTAAGAAATATGAGCAAATGGGTTGATTATTCCACCCACTCCGGATTCTGTTTTAATTTCAATGAGCAGTAACTGCTGGCTGGAGAATATCTATTACGTTAAACATGGATACTTACATGGATTACATGTCACAAACATTTCCTTTTCATGATCTGAGTAAGAGTTTCTTCCACATAATACAGAAGTGATTGTTGCCCCTGGTTTTATTTATTCAGGGTTTGGACTGCACTGTAAGATGAAGACTCCTCCTTAGCATGACATGCCAACTAATCAATCTGCACAGATTACAGAGTATTACACAGATTATAAAGTATTACACAAACTAAACAGTAGAGGTGTATCTAAAGGGCAGGCCAGGAAGTTGGGGTGTCAGGCAATGAGGGTGCGGCTGCAGTACCAATTAGATCTGTGAAAATCAATGTCAAACATTTTGAACACAAAATCACACAAACCTATAATTTAATTTAATTTAATTCACATTTCAATGTATTTTGTGTGATTAATGTAGCAGGTGATGAATTATACTTTGTAGTATATATTTTTCTGCTTTGGCAATGAGGGAGAGTGAGAGAGAGATAGAGCATTTAACTTACATGGCTGTGGAGAAGACAGGAAAGGATGGGAACAGAAAGAGACTTGTGTTTACCACTGAGTCAAAAATCATGATCAGTAGACTGACCCCTACTCTGGTCAGCATGATACCTCATGTAGAAGGGGTGGGGAACAGCTTGGCACTAAGCAGAGGGAGGGTTGAAGGCTTTATCCTATTATTTACATGACTATGATTACTTAAATAAATATTTATATTTGTTCCTATTAGAGCCTCATTCTGATTATTTTTAGTCATCAGTATATGTATAAAATTTTCCTTTAAACACAAACAGAATGTTTCACTCATATACAGATCATTTTTAAAGAATTTCACAACTTTTAAATGGTTTACTAAAACGTGGAAAAATAACAAATAACATTATAGCATATGTGTATATGACATTACGTATATAACAGAAAGACAGAAACACAATGGCAGAAAAGAAAGGATCTCCACATTGAAGTGATAAATCGAGATGAAGGTAATATCATAAAATGGTAAAGTATATAATCATTATACAAATAAGTTTATTCATAAACAATTCTATTTATCTATATATTATCTATAATAATAACTTATGGGAATAGGGGGAGAGGGATAGGAACAGAGGGACTGATTAAAAAGGGATAGATTAATAAGGGAAGAATGATCTTAAGGGCTAAGCCCTTCTTCAGGTCCTGGGGTTCACTGTACAAACCCTGTAAAAAAGGAGAAGAGATTTTTAAAATATTAATTTAATCAAAAATAGAAATAAAATTAATTCATACTTACATGTGGAGTCTGAGCAATGTAGGAAAAAGAAGTGAGAGAAAAGAACATGAAATGAAGTGGAAGAAAAGATGAAGTGGGTAAGGGGAAAGACATTGCTCAGAGCTCCTCCAAAATGTCCATCATCAGCTGGACGTGCAGCTTGAGGAGTCGCTGAACTGTGGTGGCTAAGGCTGCTGGGTCACTGGTCAGCTCCAGAGGCTGAGTGAACAGTACTTCAACAAGCTCTGTAAGGTAATCTTATTGACAAATGACACACACATCCAACATAGTGTCACTGAGTTTAAGATACAATCCCGAGAATTTGTGTATCGTGGCATCAGAAGATATTCAACACTTACAATAAGCACTGTGAAGTACAGCTCTGCTGCAGGCTCCCACACGTCCACGTCCCACATGCTGAAGAGCGCAAGCAGGCGCTCCAAGAATCCTCCCTTGAACTTTTGGAAAGAAAGACAAGCTTCATTAATGCCATGTCTTATCAGGTTTTAAAAATATGGAAAAAAGGAAAAGGGGATCAAATAGACCATGTTCTGAAACTCAAACATTGCTTAGAAATCTCCTGATAAGACACTTACTGGCTGAGGTTTTGAGCCATTTATAAAGCAGCCGAAGAGAATCAGCTCATAAAAAACATCCAGGAAGTTGTAGTGGTGATCCTGCACAGAGCAGAAAAATTACAAAAATAAATTAGCTTTACATATTGGACTCCTGTTTTCTTTATTAGCAAAATTGGTTATGTTTAAACATCTGCCATTTCACACAGGCGTTTGTTAGCTTACACAGGAGCTGAGCTCTGCTTTAATCGATTCCTGATTGGAAGACGTCCTCAGGAATCGAATCAGGGCCTCGTAGGCCAACAGCACACCAACTACATCCTGTTCAAACAAACAAAAAAATCTCTGTAACTAACTTTGGCTATGACTGAGTAACTGAAAGGATTTTCATCACAAAAATCAAACAGTCTTTCATCATTCTGAAGTCACCTGGTTGTTAGCTGCTGCCAGTCGCATGACAATCCTTTTTCCCACCACGAACAAGAAGTCCTGGTTGTGGATGCTGGCAAGCAGAGTCTGAATATAAGACAGCACACAATATACATTAAAGAAGAGTGGACTTTACCTGCGCAATAACAGCAGCTGAAGAAAGGTTTTACTCACAGCGAATGCCTCACGGAGAGCGGGCACCTTCAGGCCGATGTCAGTCACCCCTCTTTCTGAAAGATGGCAGCTAAGAAAGAAGAGATGTAACTCTCTAAAACCTCCTGCCCCTGTCCACCACCCAAATCTATACAAATATTATACTGTGTAATTATTAAAACTGAGTTCATCAAGCTAACTAGCTTTATACTCACTATGATATTGTGTAAATAAAATGATTAGTGAAGTTCTCTAGGTAGATAACATACACCTGTAACCAAGCTCTTTAGGAGAGCTGATTAATCAGTAGTCTAAACATGATTTAGTGTAAAACCAGTAGTCAGGGTTGTTAAAAGTCACTTTTTAATTTTTCACTTTTTAATAATGAATATTATATTGTAGAAATAAATGAAATTCTCCTTGTTCAAGCTCATCAACTTGGTTCAGGATTTTAGTGTCATTTAAACCAACAGCCAAGTTCGCTAGCAGCTTAACTAACATTAGGCTAAACATTATATTTATATTATATTTACCAATTAATTTTGTAATAATTACAACAAATAGGCAGGTTCTCTAGAGCTTGAGAATATGATAAACTGTAGATATGATTAGTCCAACTATTACAGTGTCATTTAAATCGGTAAAAATTGGCTAAAGTCTGTTAGCGCTCTAGCTGGAGAATCACAAGGCAAAGTATGATTTAGTGTAAAACCAGGTTAACAACGACCGCCATCAGCGCCATTGACCTACAGGGTGCTGGTGGAAATTGGGCTACTGTTGGTCGAAGAAGTAGAGGAGGGAGGAGAGTGTGCAGACAGAGAGAGAAGAGGAAAGGTAAGAGTGTAGGACTGAGAATAGGAACTCTGAATGTTGGCACTATGACAGGGAAAGGTAGAGATCTGGCTGATATGATGGACAGAAGGAAGGTGGATATACTGTGTGTACAGGAGACCAGGTGGAAGGGTAGCAAGGCTCGTAGTATAGGAGCAGGATTTTATGGTATGGATAGTAAGAGAAATGGGGTAGGTGTGATCCTGAAGGAGGAGTTTGTGAGGAATGTTCTGGAGGTGAAGAGAGTGTCAGACAGGGTGATGAGTCTGAAGTTAGAGGTTGAAGGGGTGATGCTGAATGTTGTTAGTGGTTATGCCCCACAGGTAGGTTGTGAGTTAGAGGAGAAAGAGAGATTCTGGAGTGAATTAGATGAGGTGATAGAGACTATTCCCACGGGTGAGAGAGTGGTGATAGGAGCAGATTTTAATGGACATGTTGGTGAGGGGAACACAGGTGATGAGGAGGTGATGGGCAAGTTTGGAGTTAAGGAAAGGAACCTTGGAGGACAGATGGTAGTGGACTTTGCTAGGAGGATGGACATGGCTGTGGTTAACACTTATTTTCAGAAGAGGGAGGAGCATAGAGTGACTTACAAGAGTGGAGGTAGGAGCACACAGGTAGACTACATCCTATGTAGAAGAGGCAATCTGAAAGAGATTAGTGACTGTAAAGTGGTAGTGGGAGAGAGTGTAGCCAGACAGCATAGGATGGTGGTGTGTAGGACGACTTTGAAGGTCTGTAAGAAGAGGTCAAAGATAGAGACAGAGAAGAAAACCAAGTGGTGGAAGCTGAAAAAGGAGGAATGTTGTGAGGAACTTAGACAGAAGTTGAGGCAGGCTCTGGGTGGTCAGGTAGTGCTGCCAGATGACTGGGAAACTACAGCAGAAGTGATCAGGGAGACAGGAAGAAAGGTGCTGGGTGTGTCATCTGGAAGGAGGAAGGAAGATAAGGAGACTTGGTGGTGGAATGAGGAAGTTCAGGATAGTATTCAGAGGAAGAGGTTAGCCAAGAAGAAGTGGGACATGGACAGGACTGAAGAGAATAGACAGGAATACAAGGAGTTACAGCGCAAAGTGAAGAGGGAGGTGTTTAAGGCCAAGCAGAAGGCGTATGACGAGTTGTACACTAGGTTAGACACTAGAGATGGAGAGAAGGACTTGTACAGGTTAGCTAGGCAGAGGATTCGAGATGGGGAGGATGTGCAGCAAGTTAGAGTTATTAAGGATAGAGATGGAAAGGTGCTCACAAGTGAGGAGAGTGTACGGAGGAGATGGAAGGAGTACTTTGAAGAACTGATGAATGAGGAAAATGAGAGGGAACAAAGAGTTGAAGGGGAGAACTCTGTGTAACAGAAAGTAGATAAGATTAGAAAGGATGCAGTCAGGAATGCTTTGAAGAGGATGAAAAGTGGAAAGGCAGTTGGTCCTGACGACATCCCGGTGGAGGTCTGGAAGTGTCTAGGAGAGGCGGCAGTGGAATTTTAACTTTGTTACTGTTGTTTAACAGGGTTTTAGAGAGTGAGAAGATGCCTGAGGAATGGAGAAGGGTATTAGTGCCGATCTTTAAGAATAAGGGTGATGTGCAGAGTTGCAGCAACTATAGGGGGATAAAGTTGATGAGCCATACAAGGATCTATGGGAAAGAGTAGTGGAAGCTAGGTTAAGGAAGGTAGTGGAAATTTGTGAGCAGCAGTATGGCTTCATGCTCTTTGGGAGTGACAAAGTTGGACAGGATTAGGAATGAGTACATCAGAGGGACAGCTCATGTTGGACGTTTGGGGGACAAAGTTAGAGAGGCCAGGTTAAGATGGTTTGGACATGTCCAGAGGAGGGAGAGTGAGTATATTGGTAGGAGAATGTTGGACATGGAGCTGCCAGGCAGGAGGAAAAGAGGAAGGCCAAAGAGGAGGTATATGGATGTAATAAATGAGGATATGAAGCTAGTGGGTGTAAGTGTTGAGGATGCAGAAGATAGGGATAGGTGGAGAGAGATGATTCGCTGTGGCGACCCCTGAAGGGTAAAGCCGAAAGAAGAAGTTAATGTTTATAATTGCGCTACCACAGTTTAGTGACGTCATGTTCCGGGAAAACTTAAGTTGTGTGGTTGGTGTCGGTCACAGCGGTGAGAGACTGCTGGTTTTGTTCCGGAAATTATTCAATTACAAATTAAGCACTATATATATATATTCTACCTATCTACCTACCTATATATATGTATTCTACCTAATCTGGGGCATGAAGAGCTAATTGTGAGTGTTAGAGGAGCTAAACACGCAGCGCTAGCATGAGCATGTGAACTGAGTGCGCCATAGATTGGAAGGAAAACGGAACATCCACCAAAATATCCCCTTCTCAAATTTCAGACTCAACACCTATGTAAACTTACTTCACATCCAGTACAGTAGGTGGCGATAATGATCCTAAGGAGTTATTCACCATTAAACAAGAAGAAGAAGAAGAAGCAGCTCGACTCTCTGCTTGTCCGTCCATCAGTACCCAAAAGTAAAAAAAGAAAAATATATATATTTAGCTGCACCCCGAAACTGGAATGCCCGCAAACCACACATCAAGATAATAATTGAACTAACAAGTCAACACCAACAGAAAGTTTCAGTCAGCAGGACCAAGCTAGCTATTGGCATTAGCGATTAGCATTAGCTGCTAGAGCTAACGCGATTGGCGCATTTATTCATTAGCAATATTACAAAAAGCTCACATGCACACACTCATTTAAAGCAAAAAAGGCAACATGCTAAATGCTAGAAACTCAGAAAGGCATCTTGCATAAATTTCAAAGATTTGACTTCAAATTGTTGTCAAATAATATAATGTGTAATACAAATTAATGTATTAAATTAGAAAAAAAATGCAAAAAAGAAGCATTTTTACTAGTGGTCTCAGACATTTGGACCCCACTATATATTTTATTATGGCCTTAGCAAGGCTATAAAGTGTCCACCTTTTATATATTTCTTTTCTGTTTTGTACATCCCTTATTTTGAAGGCTAGTGTATTAATTTAAGTGTGTTCATTTTTGACAGAAATGGCCTCAATGTGTCTTAAAATGTCCTTGTTTTGTCTGTGCAGGCAACATTTATAACTGATTCCAGGTGTTTTGAGGAAATGCATCTCAAGCTCTGACATACTGCTGTGGCTAAAATTGATTTTTAAGACACTAATGTACATGGAAGTTGCTGGACAAAGCTCAGTCTGATGGTGTGCTTTTAGATCATTTGTGGCATATCTTGCTTCTTGTCATAGATAAATGTGAACTGTCTGAAAATGGAAAAATCGTGTTGGCAGTAGGACTAAAAGGCAACTGTAAGCAAACATTTTGATCAGTGGAGTTGAAATAAAGCTTATCTAACAGTTAGAACAGCTGTCCTGTGTTGTAATTATTTTATTGTTCATATTCTTATTATTAACATGAGTTAATCATAGTGGACTTTATACTGGACAATGGCAGCACACAGAGCGCTTACTCTAAATAAATTATGTTTATTATTATTTTTGTATGATATGGTGATGGAGTTCTAATTGAAACACTACAAACTAAAATATTTATGCTGTATTATTGGAGTACATGCCCACAAAATAAACAGCACACAGGTGATATTTCAGGAGTTTGTTGTCTGTAAACAGCTGTCTGTAGTTTTAACTCAGATCAGATCAAATCACTTTATTGTCACATCACCATCCACACATGTAGAAGTGAGTGAAATTCTTGAGTACAGCTCCAGACATTGCAGTAGAATATGTAATGTACAAATTTAAATACTTCTATATATAGTCTGTAATCAGCCTGTACAGTCTAAATTGCAATCTAAACATATACTTGGATAAACAGTATGGTAATGACATATGATACATTATTATAGAGTATACACAGTAGACATGGCACAGTATATTACAGTGTGATCATGTATAACAGTGCAGTGTGTGTTACAGTGTGATCATGTATAACAGTGCAGTGTGTTACAGTGTGATCATGTATAACAGTGCAGTGTGTGTTACAGTGTGATCATGTATAACAGTGCAGTGTGTGTTAGTGTGATCATGTATAACAGTGCAGTGTGTGTTACAGTGTGATCATGTATAACAGTGCAGTGTGTGTTACAGTGTGATCATGTATAACAGTGCAGTGTGTGTTACAGTGTGATCATGTATAACAGTGCAGTGTGTGTTAGTGTGATCATGTATAACAGTGCAGTGTGTTACAGTGTGATCATGTATAACAGTGCAGTGTGTGTCACAGTGTGATCATGTATAACAGTGCAGTGTGTTACAGTGTGATCATGTATAACAGTGCAGTGTGTTAGTGTGATCATGTATAACAGTGCAGTGTGTGTCACAGTGTGATCATGTATAACAGTGCAGTGTGTGTTAGTGTGATCATGCATAACAGTGCAGTGTGTGTCACAGTGTGATCATGTATAACAGTGCAGTGTGTGTTACAGTGTGATCATGTATAACAGTGCAGTGTGTGTCACAGTGTGATCATGTATAACAGTGCAGTGTGTGTCACAGTGTGATCATGTATAACAGTGCAGTGTGTGTCACAGTGTGATCATGTATAACAGTGCAGTGTGTGTCACAGTGTGATCATGTATAACAGTGCAGTGTGTGTCACAGTGTGATCATGTATAACAGTGCAGTGTGTGTCACAGTGTGATCATGTATAACAGTGCAGTGTGTTACAGTGTGATCATGTATAACAGTGCAGTGTGTTAGTGTGATCATGTATAACAGTGCAGTGTGTGTCACAGTGTGATCATGTATAACAGTGCAGTGTGTGTTAGTGTGATCATGCATAACAGTGCAGTGTGTGTTAGTGTGATCATGTATAACAGTGCAGTGTGTGTCACAGTGTGATCATGTATAACAGTGCAGTGTGTGTCACAGTGTGATCATGTATAACAGTGCAGTGTGTGTTACAGTGTGATCATGTATAACAGAGCAGTGTGTGTTACAGTGTGATCATGTATAACAGTGCAGTGTGTTACAGTGTGATCATGTATAACAGTGCAGTGTGTTACAGTGTGATCATGTATAACAGTGCAGCGTGTGTTACAGTGTGATCATGTATAACAGTGCAGCGTGTGTTACAGTGTGATCATGTATAACAGTGCAGTGTGTGTTACAGTGTGATCATGTATAACAGAGCAGTGTGTGTTACAGTGTGATCATGTATAACAGTGCAGTGTGTGTTACAGTGTGATCATGTATAACAGTGCAGTGTGTGTTAGTGTGATCATGTATAACAGTGCAGTGTGTGTTAGTGTGATCATGTATAACAGTGCATTGTGTGTTAGTGTGATCATGTATAACAGTGCAGTGTGTGTTAGTGTGATCATGTATAACAGTGCAGTGTGTGTTAGTGTGATCATGTATAACAGTGCAGTGTGTGTTACAGTGTGATCATGTATAACAGTGCAGTGTGTTAGTGTGATCATGTATAACAGTGCAGTGTGTGTTACAGTGTGATCATGTATAACAGTGCAGTGTGTGTTACAGTGTGATCATGTATAACAGTCCAGTGTGTGTTACAGTGTGATCATGTATAACAGTGCAGTGTGTGTTAGTGTGATCATGTATAACAGTGCAGTGTGTGTTACAGTGTGATCATGTATAACAGTGCACAGGTATAAATGTGATTCACAGGATGAATGTCATGTCATATGCACAGACAGTGTACAATGCACAGTGTGTTCACAGCCTGTGCATATGATTGCAACAGAGCATAGAAATAGAAATCACATTCATTTAACTGACATTGTGTGTGTAATAATCGGGAGACTTCGCTGGAAGCAGGGACCAAACCCAGATCTCTGTGGTCGTCTCCAAAGTAGAAACATGCCCTAACACGCCCTCAGTCACATGACGTCAGTCACACGCCCTCAGTCACATGTCCTAACACACCCTCAGTCACATGTCCTAACACGCCGTCAGTCACATGACGTCAGTCACATGCCCTCAGTCACATGTCCTAACACGCCCTCAGTCACATGTCCTAACACGCCGTCAGTCACATGACCTCAGTCACAGCTGGTAAATAACACCTGAATAGCAGTGAATAAACCCCTAACTAGAGACTAATAATCAATTAAGTAATTATTAACTAATAATCGCTGATCATGTATAACAGTGCAGTGTGTTAGTGTGATCATGTATAACAGTGCAGTGTGTGTTACAGTGTGATCATGTATAACAGTGCAGTGTGTGTTACAGTGTGATCATGTATAACAGTGCAGTGTGTGTTACAGTGTGATCATGTATAACAGTGCAGTGTGTTAGTGTGATCATGTATAACAGTGCAGTGTGTGTTACAGTGTGATCATGTATAACAGTGCAGTGTGTTACAGTGTGATCATGTATAACAGTGCAGTGTGTGTTACAGTGTGATCATGTATAACAGTGCAGTGTGTGTTACAGTGTGATCATGTATAACAGTGCAGTGTGTGTTAGTGTGATCATGTATAACAGTGCAGTGTGTGTTAGTGTGATCATGTATAACAGTGCAGTGTGTGTTACAGTGTGATCATGTATGACAGTGCAGTGTGTGTTAGTGTGATCATGTATAACAGTGCAGCGTGTGTCACAGTGTGATCATGTATAACAGTGCAGCGTGTGTTACAGTGTGATCATGTATAACAGTGCAGCGTGTGTTACAGTGTGATCATGTATAACAGTGCAGTGTGTGTTACAGTGTGATCATGTATAACAGTGCAGTGTGTGTTACAGTGTGATCATGTATAACAGTGCAGTGTGTTAGTGTGATCATGTATAACAGTGCAGTGTGTTACAGTGTGATCATGTATAACAGTGCAGTGTGTGTTACAGTGTGATCATGTATAACAGTGCAGTGTGTTACAGTGTGATCATGTATAACAGTGCAGTGTGTGTTACAGTGTGATCATGTATAACAGTGCAGTGTGTGTTACAGTGTGATCATGTATAACAGTGCAGTGTGTGTTAGTGTGATCATGTATAACAGTGCAGTGTGTGTCACAGTGTGATCATGTATAACAGTGCAGTGTGTTACAGTGTGATCATGGATAACAGTGCAGTGTGTTACAGTGTGATCATGGATAACAGTGCAGTGTGTTACAGTGTGATCATGTATAACAGTGCAGTGTGTGTTACAGTGTGATCATGTATAACAGTGCAGTGTGTGTTAGTGTGATCATGTATAACAGTGCAGTGTGTGTTAGTGTGATCATGTATAACAGTGCAGTGTGTGTTACAGTGTGATCATGTATAACAGTGCAGTGTGTGTTACAGTGTGATCATGTATAACAGTGCAGTGTGTGTTACAGTGTGATCATGTATAACAGTGCAGTGTGTGTTACAGTGTGATCATGTATAACAGTGCAGTGTGTGTTACAGTGTGATCATGTATAACAGTGCAGTGTGTGTTACAGTGTGATCATGTATAACAGTGCAGTGTGTGTTAGTGTGATCATGTATAACAGTGCAGTGTGTGTTAGTGTGATCATGTATAACAGTGCAGTGTGTGTTACAGTGTGATCATGTATAACAGTGCAGCGTGTGTTACAGTGTGATCATGTATAACAGTGCAGTGTGTGTTAGTGTGATCATGTATAACAGTGCAGTGTGTGTTACAGTGTGATCATGTATAACAGTGCAGTGTGTTACAGTGTGATCATGTATAACAGTGCAGTGTGTGTTACAGTGTGATCATGTATAACAGTGCAGTGTGTGTTACAGTGTGATCATGTATAACAGTGCAGTGTGTGTTAGTGTGATCATGTATAACAGTGCAGTGTGTGTTAGTGTGATCATGTATAACAGTGCAGTGTGTGTTAGTGTGATCATGTATAACAGTGCAGTGTGTGTTACAGTGTGATCATGTATAACAGTGCAGTGTGTGTTAGTGTGATCATGTATAACAGTGCAGTGTGTGTTAGTGTGATCATGTATAACAGTGCAGTGTGTTACAGTGTGATCATGTATAACAGTGCAGTGTGTGTCACAGTGTGATCATGTATAACAGTGCAGTGTGTGTTACAGTGTGATCATGTATAACAGTGCAGCGTGTGTTACAGTGTGATCATGTATAACAGTGCAGTGTGTGTTACAGTGTGATCATGTATAACAGTGCAGTGTGTGTTACAGTGCGATCATGTATAACAGTGCAGTGTGTGTTACAGTGTGATCATGTATAACAGTGCAGTGTGTTACAGTGTGATCATGTATAACAGTGCAGTGTGTGTTAGTGTGATCATGTATAACAGTGCAGTGTGTGTTACAGTGTGATCATGTATAACAGTGCAGTGTGTTACAGTGTGATCATGTATAACAGTGCACAGGTATAAATGTGATTCACAGGATGAATGTCATGTCATATGCACAGACAGTGTACAATGCACAGTGTGTTCACAGCCTGTGCATATGATTGCAACAGAGCATAGAAATAGAAATCACATTCATTTAACTAACATTGTGTGTGTAATAATCGGGAGACTTCGCTGGAAGCAGGGACCAAACCCAGATCCCTGTGGTCGTCTCCAAAGTAGAAACATGCCCTAACACGCCCTCAGTCACATGTCCTAATACGCCCTCAGTCACATGACGTCAGTCACATGCCCTCAGTCACATGTCCTAACACGCCCTCAGTCACATGTCCTAACACGCCGTCAGTCACATGACGTCAGTCACATGCCCTCAGTCACATGTCCTAACACGCCCTCAGTCACATGTCCTAACACGCCGTCAGTCACATGACCTCAGTCACAGCTGGTAAATAACACCTGAATAGCAGTGAATAAACCCCTAACTAGAGACTAATAATCAATTAAGTAATTATTAACTAATAATCACTGATCATGTATAACAGTGCAGTGTGTTAGTGTGATCATGTATAACAGTGCAGTGTGTTACTGTGTGATCATGTATAACAGTGCAGTGTGTTAGTGTGATCATGTATAACAGTGCAGCGTGTTACAGTGTGATCATGTATAACAGTGCAGTGTGTGTTACAGTGTGATCATGTATAACAGTGCAGTGTGTTAGTGTGTGATCATGTATAACAGTGCAGTGTGTTAGTGTGTGATCATGTATAACAGTGCAGTGTGTTACAGTGTGATCATGTATAACAGTGCAGTGTGTTAGTGTGTGATCATGTATAACAGTGCAGTGTGTTAGTGTGTGATCATGTATAACAGTGCAGTGTGTTAGTGTGATCATGTATAACAGTGCAGTGTGTGTTACAGTGTGATCATGTATAACAGTGCAGTGTGTTAGTGTGTGATCATGTATAACAGTGCAGTGTGTTAGTGTGTGATCATGTATAACAGTGCAGTGTTACAGTGTGATCATGTATAACAGTGCAGTGTGTTACAGTGTGATCATGTATAACAGTGCAGTGTGTTAGTGTGATCATGTATAACAGTGCAGTGTGTGTCACAGTGTGATCATGTATAACAGTGCAGTGTGTGTCACAGTGTGATCATGTATAACAGTGCAGTGTGTTAGTGTGATCATGTATAACAGTGCAGTGTGTGTCACAGTGTGATCATGTATAACAGTGCAGTGTGTGTCACAGTGTGATCATGTATAACAGTGCAGTGTGTCACAATGTGATCATGTATAACAGTGCAGTGTGTGTTAGTGTGATCATGTATAACAGTGCAGTGTGTGTTACAGTGTGATCATGTATAACAGTGCAGTGTGTGTTACAGTGTGATCATGTATAACAGTGCAGTGTGTGTTACAGTGTGATCATGTATAACAGTGCAGTGTGTGTTACAGTGTGATCATGTATAACAGAGCAGTGTGTGTTACAGTGTGATCATGTATAACAGTGCAGTATGTTACAGTGTGATCATGTATAACAGTGCAGTGTGTGTTACAGTGTGATCATGTATAACAGTGCAGTGTGTGTTACAGTGTGATCATGTATAACAGTGCAGTGTGTGTTACAGTGTGATCATGTATAACAGTGCAGTGTGTTACAGTGTGATCATGTATAACAGTGCAGTGTGTTACAGTGTGATCATGTATAACAGTGCAGTGTGTTAGTGTGTGATCATGTATAACAGTGCAGTGTGTTAGTGTGTGATCATGTATAACAGTGCAGTGTGTTACAGTGTGATCATGTATAACAGTGCAGTGTGTTACAGTGTGATCATGTATAACAGTGCAGTGTGTTACAGTGTGATCATGTATAACAGTGCAGTGTGTTAGTGTGATCATGTATAACAGTGCAGTGTGTGTTACAGTGTGATTATGTATAACAGTGCAGTGTGTGTCACAGTGTGATCATGTATAACAGTGCAGTGTGTGTCACAATGTGATCATGTATAACAGTGCAGTGTGTGTTAGTTTGATCATGTATAACAGTGCAGTGTGTGTTACAGTGTGATCATGTATAACAGTGCAGTGTGTGTTACAGTGTGATCATGTATAACAGTGCAGTGTGTGTTAGTGTGATCATGTATAACAGTGCAGTGTGTTACAGTGTGATCATGTATAACAGTGCAGTGTGTTACAGTGTGATCATGTATAACAGTGCAGTGTGTGTTAGTGTGATCATGTATAACAGTGCAGTGTGTGTCACAGTGTGATCATGTATAACAGTGCAGTGCGTGTCACAGTGTGATCATGTATAACAGTGCAGTGTGTGTCACAATGTGATCATGTATGCATGTGTGCAGTGTGTGTTACAGTGTGATCATGTATAACAGAGCAGTGTGTGTTACAGTGTGATCATGTATAACAGTGCAGTGTGTGTTACAGTGTGATCATGTATAACAGTGCAGTGTGTTACAGTGTGATCATGTATAACAGTGCAGTGTGTTAGTGTGATCATGTATAACAGTGCAGTGTGTGTTACAGTGTGATCATGTATGCATGTGTGCAGTGTTTTACAGTGTGATCATGTATAACAGTGCAGTGTGTTAGTGTGTGATCATGTATAACAGTGCAGTGTGTGTTACAGTGTGATCATGTATAACAGTGCAGTGTTACAGTGTGATCATGTATAACAGTGCAGTGTGTGTTACAGTGTGATCATGTATAACAGTGCAGTGTGTGTTACAATGTGATCATGTATAACAGTGCAGTGTGTGTTACAGTGTGATCATGTATAACAGTGCAGTGTGTGTTAGTGTGATCATGTATAACAGTGCAGTGTGTGTTAGTGTGATCATGTATAACAGTGCAGTGTGTGTTACAGTGTGATCATGTATAACAGTGCAGTGTGTGTTACAGTGTGATCATGTATAACAGTGCAGTGTGTGTTAGTGTGATCATGTATAACAGTGCAGTGTGTGTTACAGTGTGATCATGTATAACAGTGCAGTGTGTTAGTGTGATCATGTATAACAGTGCAGTGTGTTAGTGTGATCATGTATAACAGTGCAGTGTGTTAGTGTGATCATGTATAACAGTGCAGTGTGTGTTACAGTGTGATCATGTATAACAGTGCAGTGTGTGTTACAGTGTGATCATGTATAACAGTGCAGTGTGTGTTACAGTGTGATCATGTATAACAGTGCAGTGTGTGTTAGTGTGATCATGTATAACAGTGCAGTGTGTGTTACAGTGTGATCATGTATAACAGTGCAGTGTGTGTTACAGTGTGATCATGTATAACAGTGCACAGGTATAAATGTGATTCACAGGATGAATGTCATGCCATATGCACAGACAGTGTACAATGCACAGTGTGTTCACAGCCTGTGCATATGATTGCAACAGCGCATAGAAATAGAAATCACATTCATTTAACTAACATTGTGTGTGTAATAATCGGGAGACTTCGCTGGAAGCAGGGACCAAACCCAGATCTCTGTGGTCGTCTCCAAAGTAGAAACATGCCCTAACACGCCCTCAGTCACATGTCCTAACACGCCCTCAGTCACATGACGTCAGTCACATGCCCTCAGTCACGTCCTAACACGCCCTCAGTCACATGTCCTAACACGCCGTCAGTCACATGACGTCAGTCACATGCCCTCAGTCACATGTCCTAACACGCCCTCAGTCACATGTCCTAACACGCCGTCAGTCACATGACCTCAGTCACAGCTGGTAAATAACACCTGAATAGCAGTGAATAAACCCCTAACTAGAGACTAATAATCAATTAAGTAATTATTAACTAATAATCGCTGATCATGTATAACAGTGCAGTGTGTGTTACAGTGTGATCATGTATAACAGTGCAGTGTGTGTTACAGTGTGATCATGTATAACAGTGCAGTGTGTGTTAGTGTGATCATGTATAACAGTGCAGTGTGTTAGTGTGTGATCATGTATAACAGTGCAGTGTGTTAGTGTGTGATCATGTATAACAGTGCAGTGTGTTACAGTGTGATCATGTATAACAGTGCAGTGTGTTACAGTGTGATCATGTATAACAGTGCAGTGTGTTACAGTGTGATCATGTATAACAGTGCAGTGTGTGTTACAGTGTGATTATGTATAACAGTGCAGTGTGTGTCACAGTGTGATCATGTATAACAGTGCAGTGTGTGTCACAATGTGATCATGTATAACAGTGCAGTGTGTGTTAGTTTGATCATGTATAACAGTGCAGTGTGTGTTACAGTGTGATCATGTATAACAGTGCAGTGTGTGTCACAGTGTGATCATGTATAACAGTGCAGTGTGTGTTACAGTGTGATCATGTATAACAGTGCAGCGTGTGTTACAGTGTGATCATGTATAACAGTGCAGTGTGTGTTACAGTGTGATCATGTATAACAGTGCAGTGTGTGTTACAGTGCGATCATGTATAACAGTGCAGTGTGTGTTACAGTGTGATCATGTATAACAGTGCAGTGTGTTACAGTGTGATCATGTATAACAGTGCAGTGTGTGTTAGTGTGATCATGTATAACAGTGCAGTGTGTGTTACAGTGTGATCATGTATAACAGTGCAGTGTGTTACAGTGTGATCATGTATAACAGTGCACAGGTATAAATGTGATTCACAGGATGAATGTCATGTCATATGCACAGACAGTGTACAATGCACAGTGTGTTCACAGCCTGTGCATATGATTGCAACAGAGCATAGAAATAGAAATCACATTCATTTAACTAACATTGTGTGTGTAATAATCGGGAGACTTCGCTGGAAGCAGGGACCAAACCCAGATCCCTGTGGTCGTCTCCAAAGTAGAAACATGCCCTAACACGCCCTCAGTCACATGTCCTAATACGCCCTCAGTCACATGACGTCAGTCACATGCCCTCAGTCACATGTCCTAACACGCCCTCAGTCACATGTCCTAACACGCCGTCAGTCACATGACGTCAGTCACATGCCCTCAGTCACATGTCCTAACACGCCCTCAGTCACATGTCCTAACACGCCGTCAGTCACATGACCTCAGTCACAGCTGGTAAATAACACCTGAATAGCAGTGAATAAACCCCTAACTAGAGACTAATAATCAATTAAGTAATTATTAACTAATAATCACTGATCATGTATAACAGTGCAGTGTGTTAGTGTGATCATGTATAACAGTGCAGTGTGTTACTGTGTGATCATGTATAACAGTGCAGTGTGTTAGTGTGATCATGTATAACAGTGCAGCGTGTTACAGTGTGATCATGTATAACAGTGCAGTGTGTGTTACAGTGTGATCATGTATAACAGTGCAGTGTGTTAGTGTGTGATCATGTATAACAGTGCAGTGTGTTAGTGTGTGATCATGTATAACAGTGCAGTGTGTTACAGTGTGATCATGTATAACAGTGCAGTGTGTTAGTGTGTGATCATGTATAACAGTGCAGTGTGTTAGTGTGTGATCATGTATAACAGTGCAGTGTGTTAGTGTGATCATGTATAACAGTGCAGTGTGTGTTACAGTGTGATCATGTATAACAGTGCAGTGTGTTAGTGTGTGATCATGTATAACAGTGCAGTGTGTTAGTGTGTGATCATGTATAACAGTGCAGTGTTACAGTGTGATCATGTATAACAGTGCAGTGTGTTACAGTGTGATCATGTATAACAGTGCAGTGTGTTAGTGTGATCATGTATAACAGTGCAGTGTGTGTCACAGTGTGATCATGTATAACAGTGCAGTGTGTGTCACAGTGTGATCATGTATAACAGTGCAGTGTGTTAGTGTGATCATGTATAACAGTGCAGTGTGTGTCACAGTGTGATCATGTATAACAGTGCAGTGTGTCACAATGTGATCATGTATAACAGTGCAGTGTGTGTTAGTGTGATCATGTATAACAGTGCAGTGTGTGTTACAGTGTGATCATGTATAACAGTGCAGTGTGTGTTACAGTGTGATCATGTATAACAGTGCAGTGTGTGTTACAGTGTGATCATGTATAACAGTGCAGTGTGTGTTACAGTGTGATCATGTATAACAGAGCAGTGTGTGTTACAGTGTGATCATGTATAACAGTGCAGTATGTTACAGTGTGATCATGTATAACAGTGCAGTGTGTGTTACAGTGTGATCATGTATAACAGTGCAGTGTGTGTTACAGTGTGATCATGTATAACAGTGCAGTGTGTGTTACAGTGTGATCATGTATAACAGTGCAGTGTGTTACAGTGTGATCATGTATAACAGTGCAGTGTGTTACAGTGTGATCATGTATAACAGTGCAGTGTGTTAGTGTGTGATCATGTATAACAGTGCAGTGTGTTAGTGTGTGATCATGTATAACAGTGCAGTGTGTTACAGTGTGATCATGTATAACAGTGCAGTGTGTTACAGTGTGATCATGTATAACAGTGCAGTGTGTTACAGTGTGATCATGTATAACAGTGCAGTGTGTTAGTGTGATCATGTATAACAGTGCAGTGTGTGTTACAGTGTGATTATGTATAACAGTGCAGTGTGTGTCACAGTGTGATCATGTATAACAGTGCAGTGTGTGTCACAATGTGATCATGTATAACAGTGCAGTGTGTGTTAGTTTGATCATGTATAACAGTGCAGTGTGTGTTACAGTGTGATCATGTATAACAGTGCAGTGTGTGTTACAGTGTGATCATGTATAACAGTGCAGTGTGTGTTAGTGTGATCATGTATAACAGTGCAGTGTGTTACAGTGTGATCATGTATAACAGTGCAGTGTGTTACAGTGTGATCATGTATAACAGTGCAGTGTGTGTTAGTGTGATCATGTATAACAGTGCAGTGTGTGTCACAGTGTGATCATGTATAACAGTGCAGTGCGTGTCACAGTGTGATCATGTATAACAGTGCAGTGTGTGTCACAATGTGATCATGTATGCATGTGTGCAGTGTGTGTTACAGTGTGATCATGTATAACAGAGCAGTGTGTGTTACAGTGTGATCATGTATAACAGTGCAGTGTGTGTTACAGTGTGATCATGTATAACAGTGCAGTGTGTTACAGTGTGATCATGTATAACAGTGCAGTGTGTTAGTGTGATCATGTATAACAGTGCAGTGTGTGTTACAGTGTGATCATGTATGCATGTGTGCAGTGTGTTACAGTGTGATCATGTATAACAGTGCAGTGTGTTAGTGTGTGATCATGTATAACAGTGCAGTGTGTGTTACAGTGTGATCATGTATAACAGTGCAGTGTTACAGTGTGATCATGTATAACAGTGCAGTGTGTGTTACAGTGTGATCATGTATAACAGTGCAGTGTGTGTTACAATGTGATCATGTATAACAGTGCAGTGTGTGTTACAGTGTGATCATGTATAACAGTGCAGTGTGTGTTAGTGTGATCATGTATAACAGTGCAGTGTGTGTTAGTGTGATCATGTATAACAGTGCAGTGTGTGTTACAGTGTGATCATGTATAACAGTGCAGTGTGTGTTACAGTGTGATCATGTATAACAGTGCAGTGTGTGTTAGTGTGATCATGTATAACAGTGCAGTGTGTGTTACAGTGTGATCATGTATAACAGTGCAGTGTGTTAGTGTGATCATGTATAACAGTGCAGTGTGTTAGTGTGATCATGTATAACAGTGCAGTGTGTTAGTGTGATCATGTATAACAGTGCAGTGTGTGTTACAGTGTGATCATGTATAACAGTGCAGTGTGTGTTACAGTGTGATCATGTATAACAGTGCAGTGTGTGTTACAGTGTGATCATGTATAACAGTGCAGTGTGTGTTAGTGTGATCATGTATAACAGTGCAGTGTGTGTTACAGTGTGATCATGTATAACAGTGCAGTGTGTGTTACAGTGTGATCATGTATAACAGTGCACAGGTATAAATGTGATTCACAGGATGAATGTCATGTCATATGCACAGACAGTGTACAATGCACAGTGTGTTCACAGCCTGTGCATATGATTGCAACAGAGCATAGAAATAGAAATCACATTCATTTAACTAACATTGTGTGTGTAATAATCGGGAGACTTCGCTGGAAGCAGGGACCAAACCCAGATCTCTGTGGTCGTCTCCAAAGTAGAAACATGCCCTAACACGCCCTCAGTCACATGTCCTAACACGCCCTCAGTCACATGACGTCAGTCACATGCCCTCAGTCACGTCCTAACACGCCCTCAGTCACATGTCCTAACACGCCGTCAGTCACATGACGTCAGTCACATGCCCTCAGTCACATGTCCTAACACGCCCTCAGTCACATGTCCTAACACGCCGTCAGTCACATGACCTCAGTCACAGCTGGTAAATAACACCTGAATAGCAGTGAATAAACCCCTAACTAGAGACTAATAATCAATTAAGTAATTATTAACTAATAATCGCTGATCATGTATAACAGTGCAGTGTGTGTTACAGTGTGATCATGTATAACAGTGCAGTGTGTGTTACAGTGTGATCATGTATAACAGTGCAGTGTGTGTTAGTGTGATCATGTATAACAGTGCAGTGTGTTAGTGTGTGATCATGTATAACAGTGCAGTGTGTTAGTGTGTGATCATGTATAACAGTGCAGTGTGTTACAGTGTGATCATGTATAACAGTGCAGTGTGTTACAGTGTGATCATGTATAACAGTGCAGTGTGTTACAGTGTGATCATGTATAACAGTGCAGTGTGTGTTACAGTGTGATCATGTATAACAGTGCAGTGTGTGTCACAGTGTGATCATGTATAACAGTGCAGTGTGTGTCACAATGTGATCATGTATAACAGTGCAGTGTGTGTTAGTTTGATCATGTATAACAGTGCAGTGTGTGTTACAGTGTGATCATGTATAACAGTGCAGTGTGTGTCACAGTGTGATCATGTATAACAGTGCAGTGTGTGTTACAGTGTGATCATGTATAACAGTGCAGCGTGTGTTACAGTGTGATCATGTATAACAGTGCAGTGTGTGTTACAGTGTGATCATGTATAACAGTGCAGTGTGTGTTACAGTGTGATCATGTATAACAGTGCAGTGTGTGTTACAGTGTGATCATGTATAACAGTGCAGTGTGTGTTACAGTGTGATCATGTATAACAGTGCAGTGTGTGTTACAGTGTGATCATGTATAACAGTGCAGTGTGTGTTACAGTGTGATCATGTATAACAGTGCAGTGTGTGTTACAGTGTGATCATGTATAACAGTGCACAGGTATAAATGTGATTCACAGGATGAATGTCATGTCATATGCACAGACAGTGTACAATGCACAGTGTGTTCACAGCCTGTGCATATGATTGCAACAGAGCATAGAAATAGAAATCACATTCATTTAACTAACATTGTGTGTGTAATAATCGGGAGACTTCGCTGGAAGCAGGGACCAAACCCAGATCTCTGTGGTCGTCTCCAAAGTAGAAACATGCCCTAACACGCCCTCAGTCACATGTCCTAATACGCCCTCAGTCACATGACGTCAGTCACATGCCCTCAGTCACATGTCCTAACACGCCCTCAGTCACATGTCCTAACACGCCCTCAGTCACATGACGTCAGTCACATGCCCTCAGTCACATGTCCTAACACGCCCTCAGTCACATGTCCTAACACGCCGTCAGTCACATGACCTCAGTCACAGCTGGTAAATAACACCTGAATAGCAGTGAATAAACCCCTAACTAGAGACTAATAATCAATTAAGTAATTATTAACTAATAATCGCTGATCATGTATAACAGTGCAGTGTGTGTTACAGTGTGATCATGTATAACAGTGCAGTGTGTGTTACAGTGTGATCATGTATAACAGTGCAGTGTGTGTTACAGTGTGATCATGTATAACAGTGCAGTGTGTGTTACAGTGTGATCATGTATAACAGTGCAGTGTGTGTTACAGTGTGATCATGTATAACAGTGCAGTGTGTGTTACAGTGTGATCATGTATAACAGTGCAGTGTGTGTTACAGTGTGATCATGTATAACAGTGCAGTGTGTTACAGTGTGATCATGTATAACAGTGCAGTGTGTTAGTGTGTGATCATGTATAACAGTGCAGTGTGTGTTACAGTGTGATCATGTATAACAGTGCAGTGTGTTAGTGTGATCATGTATAACAGTGCAGTGTGTGTTACAGTGTGATCATGTATAACAGTGCAGTGTGTGTTAGTGTGATCATGTATAACAGTGCAGTGTGTTAGTGTGTGATCATGTATAACAGTGCAGTGTGTGTTACAGTGTGATCATGTATAACAGTGCAGTGTGTGTTACAGTGTGATCATGTATAACAGTGCAGTGTGTGTTACAGTGTGATCATGTATAACAGTGCAGTGTGTGTCACAGTGTGATCATGTATAACAGTGCAGTGTGTGTTACAGTGTGATCATGTATAACAGTGCAGTGTGTGTTACAGTGTGATCATGTATAACAGTGCAGTGTGTGTTACAGTGTGATCATGTATAACAGTGCAGTGTGTGTTAGTGTGATCATGTATAACAGTGCAGTGTGTGTTACAGTGTGATCATGTATAACAGTGCAGTGTGTGTTACAGTGTGATCATGTATAACAGTGCAGTGTGTGTTACAGTGTGATCATGTATAACAGTGCAGTGTGTGTTACAGTGTGATCATGTATAACAGTGCAGTGTGTGTTACAGTGTGATCATGTATAACAGTGCAGTGTGTGTTACAGTGTGATCATGTATAACAGTGCAGTGTGTGTTACAGTGTGATCATGTATAACAGTGCAGTGTGTGTTACAGTGTGATCATGTATAACAGTGCAGTGTGTGTTACAGTGTGATCATGTATAACAGTGCAGTGTGTGTTACAGTGTGATCATGTATAACAGTGCAGTGTGTTACAGTGTGATCATGTATAACAGTGCAGTGTGTGTTACAGTGTGATCATGTATAACAGTGCAGTGTGTTAGTGTGTGATCATGTAAAACAGTGCAGTGTGTTAGTGTGTGATCATGTAAAACAGTGCAGTGTGTGTTACAGTGTGATCATGTATAACAGTGCAGTGTGTGTTACAGTGTGATCATGTATAACAGTGCAGTGTGTGTTACAGTGTGATCATGTATAACAGTGCAGTGTGTGTTAGTGTGATCATGTATAACAGTGCAGTGTGTGTTACAGTGTGATCATGTATAACAGTGCAGTGTGTGTCACAATGTGATCATGTATAACAGTGCAGTGTGTGTTAGTGTGATCATGTATAACAGTGCAGTGTGTGTCACAGTGTGATCATGTATAACAGTGCAGTGTGTGTTACAGTGTGATCATGTATATCAGTGCAGTGTGTGTTAGTGTGATCATGTATAACAGTGCAGTGTGTTAGTGTGATCATGTATAACAGTGCAGTGTGTGTTACAGTGTGATCATGTATAACACTGCAGTGTGTGTTAGTGTGATCATGTATAACAGTGCAGTGTGTGTTACAGTGTGATCATGTATAACAGTGCAGTGTGTGTTACAGTGTGATCATGTATAACAGTGCAGTGTGTGTTACAGTGTGATCATGTATAACAGTGCAGTGTGTGTTACAGTGTGATCATGTATAACAGTGCAGTGTGTGTTACAGTGTGATCATGTATAACAGTGCAGTGTGTGTTACAGTGTGATCATGTATAACAGTGCAGTGTGTGTTACAGTGTGATCATGTATAACAGTGCAGTGTGTGTTACAGTGTGATCATGTATAACAGTGCAGTGTGTGTTACAGTGTGATCATGTATAACAGTGCAGTGTGTGTTAGTGTGATCATGTATAACAGTGCAGTGTGTGTTACAGTGTGATCATGTATAACAGTGCAGTGTGTGTTACAGTGTGATCATGTATAACAGTGCAGTGTGTGTTACAGTGTGATCATGTATAACAGTGCAGTGTGTGTTACAGTGTGATCATGTATAACAGTGCAGTGTGTGTTACAGTGTGATCATGTATAACAGTGCAGTGTGTGTTACAGTGTGATCATGTATAACAGTGCAGTGTGTGTTACAGTGTGATCATGTATAACAGTGCAGTGTGTGTTAGTGTGATCATGTATAACAGTGCAGTGTGTGTTACAGTGTGATCATGTATAACAGTGCAGTGTGTGTTACAGTGTGATCATGTATAACAGTGCAGTGTGTGTCACAGTGTGATCATGTATAACAGTGCAGTGTGTGTTACAGTGTGATCATGTATAACAGTGCAGTGTGTTAGTGTGATCATGTATAACAGTGCAGTGTGTGTTACAGTGTGATCATGTATAACAGTGCAGTGTGTGTTACAGTGTGATCATGTATAACAGTGCAGTGTGTGTTACAGTGTGATCATGTATAACAGTGCAGTGTGTGTTACAGTGTGATCATGTATAACAGTGCAGTGTGTGTTACAGTGTGATCATGTATAACAGTGCAGTGTGTGTTACAGTGTGATCATGTATAACAGTGCAGTGTGTGTTACAGTGTGATCATGTATAACAGTGCAGTGTGTGTTACAGTGTGATCATGTATAACAGTGCACAGGTATAAATGTGATTCACAGGATGAATGTCATGCCATATGCACAGACAGTGTACAATGCACAGTGTGTTCACAGCCTGTGCATATGATTGCAACAGCGCATAGAAATAGAAATCACATTCATTTAACTAACATTGTGTGTGTAATAATCGGGAGACTTCGCTGGAAGCAGGGACCAAACCCAGATCTCTGTGGTCGTCTCCAAAGTAGAAACATGCCCTAACACGCCCTCAGTCACATGTCCTAACACGCCCTCAGTCACATGACGTCAGTCACATGCCCTCAGTCACATGTCCTAACACGCCCTCAGTCACATGTCCTAACACGCCGTCAGTCACATGACGTCAGTCACATGCCCTCAGTCACATGTCCTAACACGCCCTCAGTCACATGTCCTAACACGCCGTCAGTCACATGACCTCAGTCACAGCTGGTAAATAACACCTGAATAGCAGTGAATAAACCCCTAACTAGAGACTAATAATCAATTAAGTAATTATTAACTAATAATCGCTGATCATGTATAACAGTGCAGTGTGTGTTACAGTGTGATCATGTATAACAGTGCAGTGTGTGTTACAGTGTGATCATGTATAACAGTGCAGTGTGTGTTAGTGTGATCATGTATAACAGTGCAGTGTGTTAGTGTGATCATGTATAACAGTGCAGTGTGTTAGTGTGTGATCATGTATAACAGTGCAGTGTGTTACAGTGTGATCATGTATAACAGTGCAGTGTGTTACAGTGTGATCATGTATAACAGTGCAGTGTGTGTCACAGTGTGATCATGTATAACAGTGCAGTGTGTTACAGTGTGATCATGTATAACAGTGCAGTGTGTTAGTGTGATCATGTATAACAGTGCAGTGTGTGTTACAGTGTGATCATGTATAACAGTGCAGTGTGTGTCACAGTGTGATCATGTATAACAGTGCAGTGTGTGTCACAGTGTGATCATGTATAACAGTGCAGTGTGTGTTACAGTGTGATCATGTATAACAGTGCAGTGTGTGTTAGTGTGATCATGTATAACAGTGCAGTGTGTTACAGTGTGATCATGTATAACAGTGCAGTGTGTGTCACAGTGTGATCATGTATAACAGTGCAGTGTGTTAGTGTGATCATGTATAACAGTGCAGTGTGTGTCACAGTGTGATCATGTATAACAGTGCAGTGTGTGTCACAATGTGATCATGTATAACAGTGCAGTGTGTGTTAGTGTGATCATGTATAACAGTGCAGTGTGTTAGTGTGTGATCATGTATAACAGTGCAGTGTGTTAGTGTGTGATCATGTATAACAGTGCAGTGTGTGTTACAGTGTGATCATGTATAACAGTGCAGTGTGTGTTACAGTGTGATCATGTATAACAGTGCAGTGTGTGTTACAGTGTGATCATGTATAACAGTGCAGTGTGTGTTACAGTGTGATCATGTATAACAGTGCAGTGTGTGTTAGTGTGATCATGTATAACAGTGCAGTGTGTGTTAGTGTGATCATGTATAACAGTGCAGTGTGTGTTACAGTGTGATCATGTATAACAGTGCAGTGTGTGTTACAGTGTGATCATGTATAACAGTGCAGTGTGTTACAGTGTGATCATGTATAACAGTGCAGTGTGTGTTACAGTGTGATCATGTATAACAGTGCAGTGTGTGTTACAGTGTGATCATGTATAACAGTGCAGTGTGTTAGTGTGATCATGTATAACAGTGCAGTGTGTTAGTGTGATCATGTATAACAGTGCAGTGTGTGTTACAGTGTGATCATGTATAACAGTGCAGTGTGTGTTACAGTGTGATCATGTATAACAGTGCAGTGTGTGTTACAGTGTGATCATGTATAACAGTGCAGTGTGTGTTACAGTGTGATCATGTATAACAGTGCAGTGTGTGTTACAGTGTGATCATGTATAACAGTGCAGTGTGTGTTACAGTGTGATCATGTATAACAGTGCACAGGTATAAATGTGATTCACAGGATGAATGTCATGCCATATGCACAGACAGTGTACAATGCACAGTGTGTTCACAGCCTGTGCATATGATTGCAACAGCGCATAGAAATAGAAATCACATTCATTTAACTAACATTGTGTGTGTAATAATCGGGAGACTTCGCTGGAAGCAGGGACCAAACCCAGATCTCTGTGGTCGTCTCCAAAGTAGAAACATGCCCTAACACGCCCTCAGTCACATGTCCTAACACGCCCTCAGTCACATGACGTCAGTCACACGCCGTCAGTCACATGACCTCAGTCACAGCTGGTAAATAACACCTGAATAGCAGTGAATAAACCCCTAACTAGAGACTAATAATCAATTAAGTAATTATTAACTAATAATCGCTGATCATGTATAACAGTGCAGTGTGTGTTACAGTGTGATCATGTATAACAGTGCAGTGTGTGTTACAGTGTGATCATGTATAACAGTGCAGTGTGTGTTACAGTGTGATCATGTATAACAGTGCAGTGTGTTACAGTGTGATCATGTATAACAGTGCAGTGTGTGTTACAGTGTGATCATGTATAACAGTGCAGTGTGTGTTACAGTGTGATCATGTATAACAGTGCAGTGTGTGTTACAGTGTGATCATGTATAACAGTGCAGTGTGTGTTACAGTGTGATCATGTATAACAGTGCAGTGTGTGTTACAGTGTGATCATGTATAACAGTGCAGTGTGTGTTACAGTGTGATCATGTATAACAGTGCAGTGTGTTACAGTGTGATCATGTATAACAGTGCAGTGTGTGTTACAGTGTGATCATGTATAACAGTGCAGTGTGTGTTACAGTGTGATCATGTATAACAGTGCAGTGTGTGTTAGTGTGATCATGTATAACAGTGCAGTGTGTGTTACAGTGTGATCATGTATAACAGTGCAGTGTGTTAGTGTGTGATCATGTATAACAGTGCAGTGTGTTACAGTGTGATCATGTATAACAGTGCAGTGTGTTACAGTGTGATCATGTATAACAGTGCAGTGTGTGTTACAGTGTGATCATGTATAACAGTGCAGTGTGTGTCACAGTGTGATCATGTATAACAGTGCAGTGTGTGTCACAGTGTGATCATGTATAACAGTGCAGTGTGTGTTACAGTGTGATCATGTATAACAGTGCAGTGTGTGTCACAGTGTGATCATGTATAACAGTGCAGTGTGTTACAGTGTGATCATGTATAACAGTGCAGTGTGTGTCACAGTGTGATCATGTATAACAGTGCAGTGTGTGTTACAGTGTGATCATGTATAACAGTGCAGTGTGTGTTACAGTGTGATCATGTATAACAGTGCAGTGTGTGTTACAGTGTGATCATGTATAACAGTGCAGTGTGTGTCAGTGTGATCATGTATAACAGTGCAGTGTGTGTTAGTGTGATCATGTATAACAGTGCAGTGTGTGTCACAGTGTGATCATGTATAACAGTGCAGTGTGTGTTACAGTGTGATCATGTATAACAGTGCAGTGTGTTAGTGTGTGATCATGTATAACAGTGCAGTGTGTGTTACAGTGTGATCATGTATAACAGTGCAGTGTGTTAGTGTGATCATGTATAACAGTGCAGTGTGTGTCACAGTGTGATCATGTATAACAGTGCAGTGTGTGTTACAGTGTGATCATGTATAACAGTGCAGTGTGTGTTACAGTGTGATCATGTATAACAGTGCAGTGTGTGTTAGTTTGATCATGTATAACAGTGCAGTGTGTGTTACAGTGTGATCATGTATAACAGTGCAGTGTGTGTTACAGTGTGATCATGTATAACAGTGCACAGGTATAAATGTGATTCACAGGATGAATGTCATGTCATATGCACAGACAGTGTACAATGCACAGTGTGTTCACAGCCTGTGCATATGATTGCAACAGCGCATAGAAATAGAAATCACATTCATTTAACTAACATTGTGTGTGTAATAATCGGGAGACTTCGCTGGAAGCAGGGACCAAACCCAGATCTCTGTGGTCGTCTCCAAAGTAGAAACATGCCCTAACACGCCCTCAGTCACATGTCCTAACACGCCCTCAGTCACATGACGTCAGTCACATGCCCTCAGTCACGTCCTAACACGCCCTCAGTCACATTTCCTAACACGCCGTCAGTCACATGACGTCAGTCACATGCCCTCAGTCACATGTCCTAACACGCCGTCAGTCACATGACCTCAGTCACAGCTGGTAAATAACACCTGAATAGCAGTGAATAAACCCCTAACTAGAGACTAATAATCAATTAAGTAATTATTAACTAATAATCGCTGATCATGTATAACAGTGCAGTGTGTGTTACAGTGTGATCATGTATAACAGTGCAGTGTGTTACAGTGTGATCATGTATAACAGTGCAGTGTGTGTTACAGTGTGATCATGTATAACAGTGCAGTGTGTGTTACAGTGTGATCATGTATAACAGTGCAGTGTGTGTCACAATGTGATCATGTATAACAGTGCAGTGTGTGTTAGTGTGATCATGTATAACAGTGCAGTGTGTGTTAGTGTGATCATGTATAACAGTGCAGTGTGTTACAGTGTGATCATGTATAACAGTGCAGTGTGTTACAGTGTGATCATGTATAACAGTGCAGTGTGTTACAGTGTGATCATGTATAACAGTGCAGTGTGTTACAGTGTGATCATGTATAACAGTGCAGTGTGTTACAGTGTGATCATGTATAACAGTGCAGTGTGTTAGTGTGATCATGTATAACAGTGCAGTGTGTGTTACAGTGTGATCATGTATAACAGTGCAGTGTGTGTTACAGTGTGATCATGTATAACAGTGCAGTGTGTTACAGTGTGATCATGTATAACAGTGCAGTGTGTGTTACAGTGTGATCATGTATAACAGTGCAGTGTGTGTTACAGTGTGATCATGTATAACAGTGCAGTGTGTTAGTGTGTGATCATGTATAACAGTGCAGTGTGTGTTACAGTGTGATCATGTATAACAGTGCAGTGTGTGTTACAGTGTGATCATGTATAACAGTGCAGTGTGTGTTACAGTGTGATCATGTATAACAGTGCAGTGTGTGTTACAGTGTGATCATGTATAACTGTGCAGTGTGTGTTACAGTGTGATCATGTATAACAGTGCAGTGTGTGTTACAGTGTGATCATGTATAACAGTGCAGTGTGTGTTACAGTGTGATCATGTATAACAGTGCAGTGTGTGTTACAGTGTGATCATGTATAACAGTGCAGTGTGTTACAGTGTGATCATGTATAACAGTGCAGTGTGTTACAGTGTGATCATGTATAACAGTGCAGTGTGTTAGTGTGATCATGTATAACAGTGCAGTGTGTTAGTGTGTGATCATGTATAACAGTGCAGTGTGTGTTACAGTGTGATCATGTATAACAGTGCAGTGTGTGTTACAGTGTGATCATGTATAACAGTGCAGTGTGTGTTACAGTGTGATCATGTATAACAGTGCAGTGTGTGTTACAGTGTGATCATGTATAACAGTGCAGTGTGTGTTACAGTGTGATCATGTATAACAGTGCAGTGTGTGTTACAGTGTGATCATGTATAACAGTGCAGTGTGTGTTACAGTGTGATCATGTATAACAGTGCAGTGTCACAGTGTGATCATGTATAACGGTGCAGTGTGTGTTACAGTGTGATCATGTATAACGGTGCACTGTGTGTTACAGTGTGATCATGTATAACGGTGCAGTGTGTGTTACAGTGTGATCATGTATAACGGTGCAGTGTGTGTTAGTGTGATCATGTATAACAGTGCAGTGTGTGTTAGTGTGATCATGTATAACAGTGCAGTGTGTGTTAGTGTGATCATGTATAACAGTGCAGTGTGTGTTACAGTGTGATCATGTATAACAGTGCAGTGTGTGTTACAGTGTGATCATGTATAACAGTGCAGTGTGTGTTAGTGTGATCATGTATAACAGTGCAGTGTGTGTTACAGTGTGATCATGTATAACAGTGCAGTGTGTGTTAGTGTGATCATGTATAACAGTGCAGTGTGTGTTAGTGTGATCATGTATAACAGTGCAGTGTGTGTTACAGTGTGATCATGTATAACGGTGCAGTGTGTGTTACAGTGTGATCATGTATGACGGTGCAGTGTGTGTTACAGTGTGATCATGTATAACGGTGCAGTGTGTGTTACAGTGTGATCATGTATAACAGTGCAGTGTGTGTCACAGTGTGATCATGTATAACAGTGCAGTGTGTGTTAGTGTGATCATGTATAACAGTGCAGTGTGTGTCACAGTGTGATCATGTATAACAGTGCAGTGTGTGTCACAGTGTGATCATGTATAACAGTGCAGTGTGTGTCACAGTGTGATCATGTATAACAGTGCAGTGTGTGTCACAGTGTGATCATGTATAACAGTGCAGTGTGTTAGTGTGATCATGTATAACAGTGCAGTGTGTGTTACAGTGTGATCATGTATAACAGTGCAGTGTGTGTTACAGTGTGATCATGTATAACAGTGCAGTGTGTGTTACAGTGTGATCATGTATAACAGTGCAGTGTGTGTTACAGTGTGATCATGTATAACAGTGCACAGGTATAAATGTGATTCACAGGATGAATGTCATGTCATATGCACAGACAGTGTACAATGCACAGTGTGTTCACAGCCTGTGCATATGATTGCAACAGAGCATAGAAATAGAAATCACATTCATTTAACTAACATTGTGTGTGTAATAATCGGGAGACTTCGCTGGAAGCAGGGACCAAACCCAGATCTCTGTGGTCGTCTCCAAAGTAGAAACATGCCCTAACACGCCCTCAGTCACATGTCCTAACACGCCCTCAGTCACATGACGTCAGTCACACGCCCTCAGTCACATGTCCTAACACGCCCTCAGTCACATGTCCTAACACGCCCTCAGTCACATGACGTCAGTCACACGCCGTCAGTCACATGACCTCAGTCACAGCTGGTAAATAACACCTGAATAGCAGTGAATAAACCCCTAACTAGAGACTAATAATCAATTAAGTAATTATTAACTAATAATCGCTGATCATGTATAACAGTGCAGTGTGTGTTACAGTGTGATCATGTATAACAGTGCAGTGTGTGTTACAGTGTGATCATGTATAACAGTGCAGTGTGTGTTACAGTGTGATCATGTATAACAGTGCAGTGTGTGTTAGTGTGATCATGTATAACAGTGCAGTGTGTTAGTGTGTGATCATGTATAACAGTGCAGTGTGTGTCACAGTGTGATCATGTATAACAGTGCAGTGTGTGTCACAGTGTGATCATGTATAACAGTGCAGTGTGTGTCACAGTGTGATCATGTATAACAGTGCAGTGTGTGTGTTACAGTGTGATCATGTATAACAGTGCAGTGTGTTAGTGTGATCATGTATAACAGTGCAGTGTGTGTCACAGTGTGATCATGTATAACAGTGCACAGGTATAAATGTGATTCACAGGATGAATGTCATGTCATATGCACAGACAGTGTACAATGCACAGTGTGTTCACAGCCTGTGCATATGATTGCAACAGCGCATAGAAATAGAAATCACATTCATTTAATTAACATTGTGTGTGTAATAATCGGGAGACTTCGCTGGAAGCAGGGACCAAACCCAGATCTCTGTGGTCGTCTCCAAAGTAGAAACATGCCCTAACACGCCCTCAGTCACACGCCCTCAGTCACATGTCCTAAAACGCCCTCAGTCACATGTCCTAACACGCCGTCAGTCACATGACGTCAGTCACACGCCGTCAGTCACATGACCTCAGTCACAGCTGGTAAATAACACCTGAATAGCAGTGAATAAACCCCTAACTAGAGACTAATAATCAATTAAGTAATTATTAACTAATAATCGCTGATCATGTATAACAGTGCAGTGTGTTAGTGTGATCATGTATAACAGTGCAGTGTGTGTTAGTGTGATCATGTATAACAGTGCAGTGTGTGTTACAGTGTGATCATGTATAACAGTGCAGTGTGTTAGTGTGATCATGTATAACATTGCAGTTTGTTAGTGTGATCATGTATAACAGTGCAGTGTGTTAGTGTGATCATGTATAACAGTGCAGTGTGTGTTACAGTGTGATCATGTATAACAGTGCAGTGTGTGTTACAGTGTGATCATGTATAACAGTGCAGTGTGTGTTACAGTGTGATCATGTATAACAGTGCAGTGTGTTACAGTGTGATCATGTATAACAGTGCAGTGTGTGTTACAGTGTGATCATGTATAACAGTGCAGTGTGTGTTACAGTGTGATCATGTATAACAGTGCAGTGTGTGTTACAGTGTGATCATGTATAACAGTGCAGTGTGTGTTACAGTGTGATCATGGATAACAGTGCAGTGTGTGTTAGTGTGATCATGTATAACAGTGCAGTGTGTTACAGTGTGATCATGTATAACAGTGCAGTGTGTTACAGTGTGATCATGTATAACAGTGCAGTGTGTGTGTTACAGTGTGATCATGTATAACAGTGCAGTGTGTGTTACAGTGTGATCATGTATAACAGTGCAGTGTGTGTTACAGTGTGATCATGTATAACAGTGCAGTGTGTGTTAGTGTGATCATGTATAACAGTGCAGTGTGTGTTACAGTGTGATCATGTATAACAGTGCAGTGTGTGTTACAGTGTGATCATGTATAACAGTGCACAGGTATAAATGTGATTCACAGGATGAATGTCATGCCATATGCACAGACAGTGTACAATGCACAGTGTGTTCACAGCCTGTGCATATGATTGCAACAGCGCATAGAAATAGAAATCACATTCATTTAACTAACATTGTGTGTGTAATAATCGGGAGACTTCGCTGGAAGCAGGGACCAAACCCAGATCTCTGTGGTCGTCTCCAAAGTAGAAACATGCCCTAACACGCCCTCAGTCACATGTCCTAACACGCCCTCAGTCACATGACGTCAGTCACATGCCCTCAGTCACGTCCTAACACGCCCTCAGTCACATGTCCTAACACGCCGTCAGTCACATGACGTCAGTCACATGCCCTCAGTCACATGTCCTAACACGCCCTCAGTCACATGTCCTAACACGCCGTCAGTCACATGACCTCAGTCACAGCTGGTAAATAACACCTGAATAGCAGTGAATAAACCCCTAACTAGAGACTAATAATCAATTAAGTAATTATTAACTAATAATCGCTGATCATGTATAACAGTGCAGTGTGTTAGTGTGATCATGTATAACAGTGCAGTGTGTTAGTGTGATCATGTATAACAGTGCAGTGTGTGTTACAGTGTGATCATGTATAACAGTGCAGTGTGTTAGTGTGATCATGTATAACATTGCAGTTTGTTACAGTGTGATCATGTATAACAGTGCAGTGTGTTACAGTGTGATCATGTATAACAGTGCAGTGTGTGTTACAGTGTGATCATGTATAACAGTGCAGTGTGTGTTACAGTGTGATCATGTATAACAGTGCAGTGTGTGTTACAGTGTGATCATGTATAACAGTGCAGTGTGTGTTACAGTGTGATCATGTATAACAGTGCAGTGTGTGTTACAGTGTGATCATGTATAACAGTGCAGTGTGTGTTACAGTGTGATCATGTATAACAGTGCAGTGTGTGTTACAGTGTGATCATGTATAACAGTGCAGTGTGTGTTACAGTGTGATCATGGATAACAGTGCAGTGTGTTAGTGTGATCATGTATAACAGTGCAGTGTGTTAGTGTGATCATGTATAACAGTGCAGTGTGTTAGTGTGATCATGTATAACAGTGCAGTGTGTGTTACAGTGTGATCATGTATAACAGTGCAGTGTGTGTTACAGTGTGATCATGTATAACAGTGCAGTGTGTGTTACAGTGTGATCATGTATAACAGTGCAGTGTGTGTTACAGTGTGATCATGTATAACAGTGCAGTGTGTGTTACAGTGTGATCATGTATAACAGTGCAGTGTGTGTTACAGTGTGATCATGTATAACAGTGCACAGGTATAAATGTGATTCACAGGATGAATGTCATGCCATATGCACAGACAGTGTACAATGCACAGTGTGTTCACAGCCTGTGCATATGATTGCAACAGCGCATAGAAATAGAAATCACATTCATTTAACTAACATTGTGTGTGTAATAATCGGGAGACTTCGCTGGAAGCAGGGACCAAACCCAGATCTCTGTGGTCGTCTCCAAAGTAGAAACATGCCCTAACACGCCCTCAGTCACATGTCCTAACACGCCCTCAGTCACATGACGTCAGTCACATGCCCTCAGTCACGTCCTAACACGCCCTCAGTCACATGTCCTAACACGCCGTCAGTCACATGACGTCAGTCACATGCCCTCAGTCACATGTCCTAACACGCCCTCAGTCACATGTCCTAACACGCCGTCAGTCACATGACCTCAGTCACAGCTGGTAAATAACACCTGAATAGCAGTGAATAAACCCCTAACTAGAGACTAATAATCAATTAAGTAATTATTAACTAATAATCGCTGATCATGTATAACAGTGCAGTGTGTGTTACAGTGTGATCATGTATAACAGTGCAGTGTGTGTTACAGTGTGATCATGTATAACAGTGCAGTGTGTGTTACAGTGTGATCATGTATAACAGTGCAGTGTGTGTTACAGTGTGATCATGTATAACAGTGCAGTGTGTGTTACAGTGTGATCATGTATAACAGTGCAGTGTGTGTTACAGTGTGATCATGTATAACAGTGCAGTGTGTGTTACAGTGTGATCATGTATAACAGTGCAGTGTGTGTTACAGTGTGATCATGTATAACAGTGCAGTGTGTGTTAGTGTGTGATCATGTATAACAGTGCAGTGTGTTACAGTGTGATCATGTATAACAGTGCAGTGTGTTACAGTGTGATCATGTATAACAGTGCAGTGTGTGTTACAGTGTGATCATGTATAACAGTGCAGTGTGTGTTACAGTGTGATCATGTATAACAGTGCAGTGTGTGTTACAGTGTGATCATGTATAACAGTGCAGTGTGTGTTACAGTGTGATCATGTATAACAGTGCAGTGTGTTACAGTGTGATCATGTATAACAGTGCAGTGTGTGTCACAGTGTGATCATGTATAACAGTGCAGTGTGTGTCACAGTGTGATCATGTATAACAGTGCAGTGTGTGTTACAGTGTGATCATGTATAACAGTGCAGTGTGTTACAGTGTGATCATGTATAACAGTGCAGTGTGTGTTACAGTGTGATCATGTATAACAGTGCAGTGTGTGTTACAGTGTGATCATGTATAACAGTGCAGTGTGTGTTACAGTGTGATCATGTATAACAGTGCAGTGTGTGTTACAGTGTGATCATGTATAACAGTGCAGTGTGTG